>NC_092134.1:64426145-64729175 GCF_043159975.1 Macaca nemestrina
TTTTTTTTTTTTTTTTTTGAGAAGGAGTCTTCCTCTGTTGCCCAGGCTGGAGTACAGTGGTGCGATCTTGGCTCACTGCAGCTTTGACCTCCCAGACTCAGTCATCCTCTTGCCTCAGCCTCCGGAATATCTGGAACCACAGGTATGTACCACCAGCTGCCTAATTTTTTAAAATTTTTTTTTGTAGAGATGAGGTCTTCCTATGTTGCCCAGGCTGATCTCAAACTCCTGGGCTCAAGCAATCCTCCTGCCTCAGCCTCCCAAAGTTTTGGGATTACAAGTGTGAGTCACCATGCCTGGCTACTATTCATTTTGTTGCAGTAAAGAAAGTGTTGATCTATAACAGATAGGAAGTCAAAAAAAAAAAAAAAAGCGGGGGGTGGGGGCGCGGAATATCTTTCGTGACAAATTGAAAAACGCTGCTTTAGTGGATCAGTCCAGTGCAAGTGATCTGTGGGGCCAACAGAGCATGCTTACCCAGAGCCCATGGTCGGAGTTCCCAAAGAATCCCAGCCCCAGAAGCTGCCAGTCTTCCTGGGAGGCCCATGCAAGTTTCTTCCCTGGGAGCACATGCTGGGGGTGAATGGTGCCACCCGTGTGCAAAGCCCAGAGCCTAGAGTGTTTGTGGGGTGTGTGAGTAGAGCTGGGAAGTGCAGGCTGTGTGTGCATAAGGCCCTTCACAGTGTGCAGGGAAAGGAGGGGGCAGTCCAGGGGCAAGAGCCAGCTTGTTCCATGCCACTGTGTTCCAGCATGAACTCCACAGAGTCCAAGAAGTCTAAATTTAATCCGCATTGTTAAGAAGATATATTTGTCAAGCAGGATAATAGAATGTACTTAACAGTTGATAGTTTCACTTATAACTTTAAAAGTTTCAGACATTTAGAATGTGAGCCTCCGTTTTGGTTTTTGGATGAGCCCCATGAATGTTAGGAAAGAACCTGTCTAGGAGTTAGGTCAAAACTACAGCCATAGTTCAGGGGTGGTGGCTCACACCTGTAATCCCAGCACTTTGGAAGGCCAAGGTGGGAGGACTGCTTGAGGCCAGGAGTTTGAGATCAGCCTGGGCAACATAGTGAGACTCCATCTTTAATAAAAATAAAAGAAGTCATCCAGACCTCATAGCATGTCCCTGTAGCCCTAGTTACTCAAAAGGCTGAAGTGGTAGGATCCCTTGAGCCCGGGAGTTCGAGGTTGCAATGAGCTATGATCACACCACTGCATTTCAGCCTAGGTTACCAAGAGAGACCTCATTTCAAAGATAAAAACAAAGCAAAGCAAAACAAAACAAAACAAAAATGACTGAAGTCATAGATGGAGCAGTCAGCATGGAGGAGATATTTGAAGCTGAGGGAGAGGCAGTAGAGTGTAAAGAGGGCAAGTTCTACATTCAGACTGCCTGGTTCTAATCCCAGATCAGCCACCTACTAGCTGTAGTACCTAGGGCTACCTTCTGTACCTTGATTTTCTCATTTGTGAAATGGAGATATGAATAACACCTCATGGGAATGTTTCAAATGTCCAGTGAGTTCATCCATGTGAAGCACTTAGAACAGGGCACCATAGAGTAAGCTCTCAATACCAAGCAAGTGGCTAAATAACCTACAGAAGGAGCACAGAGCAAGAACAGAAGATGCTCAGGGAAGCCTTGGAAAGAAAACCTAGAGATGCATGGAGGGCAGACAGTGTCCCCAGCACCCAATGCAGTGCTGGGCAGGTGACAACTGCTTGGTAACTGGATGGATTTGTAAAGGATCCTGGAAAGGAGACTGAGAAGGAGCACTTAACACATCAAATGAAGCAGAAAGGTCAAATGATGGGAGCCTGTTAGATTCCTAATCAGGAAATACCTTTGAAAGGACATTTCGATTCACAGAAAGTCAGATGGCAGTAGATTAAAGAATAAGTGGGTAGATACTTCTCTTTTTAGTTTAGCTTAGTAACTCTAGTGGAAGCTACTCTTTTTAAAGAGTTGACAATGAAGGGAACGAGAGGGATAAAATAGTAGCTGGAGGGGGCTGTAAGGTTGACAGAACTTCCTTTCATGTTAGAGGAAATATGGGCAGACATGTTGCTAAGAGAAAGAAACCAGTGGAGAGGAAGGGATGATTATTGGAGCAAGAATCTAGGAGAAGGATGGGAGGAAACGGAATCAAGAGAAAAAAACATAGGAGTCAGTCTTATAAAAGAATGCCATGCCTGAGGTGAAAGGAAGCAGGATGATCAATAAGGATATAGAGAAGTATTGAGGCATAATAAGTTGAAGAAGTTCTTTCAGTTAATACAGGGGAACTTGCATTACTGGAAGAGCAAATACACATAGCTGACTAATAGGGAGCATATTCCTTTACCCATTGTGATGAGACTCTAAAGCGGCTCACGCACTGTAGCCTCTGCCTAGCTTGTGTCCCTATTCCACGGAGCAGTAGTTGGCAAACTACAGCCTACGGGCCAGATTTAGCCTCCTGCCTGTTTGTGCACAGCCCCTGAGCTAGGGGTAGTTTTTGCTTTTTTAAAAAATTGTGATAAAATATACATAACATTTACCATTTTACCCACTTTTAAGTGTATAATTCAGTGGAATTAAGTAAATTCACAATATTATATGACTATCACCACTGTCCATTTGCAGAATGTCATCATCCCAGACAGAAACTCTGTATCTATTAAACATGAACTCTCCATTCCCTTCTCCTAGCCCCTGGAAACATCTATTGTACTTTCTATCTCTGTGAATCTGCCTATTCTAGGTACCTCATGTAAGTGGAATGATACAATATTTGTCCTTCTGTGTCTGCCTTGTTTCACTTAGCATAATGCATTCAAGGTTCATCCATGTTGTAGCATGTATCAGGATTTCACTTTTTTATGGCTGAATAATATTCTATTGAGTGTATATACTATACTTTATTCATTCATCTGTTGATGAACATTTGGGTTGTTTCCACATTTTGGCTATTGTGAATAATGCTGCTGTGAACATTGAGATATAAGTATCTAATTGAGTTCCTGCTTTAAATTCTTTGGGTTATATACTGTATTAGTCCATTCTTACACTGCTGTAAAGAACTACCTGAGACTGGGTAATTTATGAAGAAAAGAGGTTTAATTGGCTCACAGTTCCTCAGGCTGTTCAGGAAGCATGGCTCAGGAGGCCTCAGGAAACTTACAATCATGGAGGAAGGGCAAAGGGGAAGCAAGCACCTTCTCCACGTGGCAGAGTGGGAGAGAGAGCGAGCCAAGGGGAAAGTACTACACACTGTTAAACAACCAGACCTCATGAGAACACATTCACTATCATGAGAACAGCAAGAGGGAAGTATGCCCCCATGATCCAATCACTTCCCACCAGGCCTCTCCTCCAACATATGGGGATTACAATTCAACAAGAGATTTGGGTGGACACACAGAGCCAAACCATATCACATACCTAGGAGTGCAATTGTCAGATCATACAGTCATTCTTGTGAAACAGCTAAACTGCTTTCCACAGCAGTTGCATCATTTTACATTCCCACTAGCAAGACGCAAAGGATTTGATTTCCCCATATCTTCACGGTACTTGTTATTTTCTGGATTTTTAAAAATTAGGATGGCTGCTAATGAGTAGTCATGCTAACAGATATGAGGTGAGATCTCCTTGTAGTTTTGATTTGCATTTCCCCAGTGGCTAGAGAGGTTGAGCATCTTTTCTTGTGCTTATTGGCCATTTGTATGTTTTCTTTAGATAAATGTTTATTCAAGTTCTTTGCCCATTTTTAAAGCAGATTGTTTTGTTGTTGTCATTGTTGTTGAGTTTTAGGAGTTCTTTATACATTTTGTATATTAATCTTTTATCTGATATGTGATTTGCAAATATTTTCCCCATTCTGTGGGTTGCCTTTTCACAGTCAAAAGACTGTATATGTGAGGGTTTGAATTATCATAAAAACTCATATGTGAGTTTATGTGTATTAGATGTGAGCTACCTAGTACTCCTTCGATAAATCTCTTCCTGCCTCAACAGTTGGGGTGGCCAACTGTTGTCTGCAATCAAGAACTCTGATTGATACATGCAGTAAAGACAATTATATTACACTTGGCAATATTTCCTTAAAAGGTAGTGTTTTATGAGAAACACTTAATTCCAATTGGGACTTTTGTACGAATGTTTATTGCTCCTAACCTTCCAATGTCTGTAAAACTGATTTAATAGAATTTATGTCACAAAGGGGGTACAATGAAGATTATAAAACTAATAGATGAAATTTAAACACAAAAAAGTAAAACTCTGAGTGAGAAACCATAACTGCAATAGCACATTTAATTGTAGGAGTTTAACTCCGCACACACTCGATTTTGCTGCAACTGAACAAGAAAGATACATTTCTGAGAAAAAAAAGCAAAGAAAATCAAGTCCCAGGAGTCTAAGTTTTTAGATCAGAAATCCTAAGAGTATCTCAAAAGAAGCGAGACTGTTGATCATGGAAGTGATTGATTATCATGAGGTTAACACACCTTGGAGGAGATGGAGATAAGCAGGTAGAGAAGTAGGTAAATGGTCCAAGGTAACCATTCAGGATTCTAATCTCAGTTATTTCACTTACATGCTGAGTAAGTTACTTCATTCAGAGCTGCTCCTATTAATTCCAGTCAATGATTATACTCTTAAAAAAACAAGGTGCACAAATTAGAATGCTTGCTTTCTTGGTATTTATGCATGTTCTCCATCTCTCCCACACAGCCATGTGAGTAACAGTGACCTCATCACAAAAAAAAAAAAAAAAAAAAAAAAAAACTCCTCGAATGAACTCTGCTACAGGAATGCACGTGGTTTTCAGACCTGGACTTTTTTTTCCCCCATTTAATTTATCTCTCTATTATTGGAGATTTTACTTTTTCTTCCTGGTTTGCACACGCTGGTCTTATCAAGAGAGAAACACTTCTGTCGCATGTTCACCACTTCCATAGAAACAATTCTTTTCAACCTTTCTAATATGAGAAAAGCTGGAAGACAGAGATGAAGAAAACAATTTAAATTGGAATAAAGTTTTTTTGGTTTTTTTAAAGCACACATCTACTTCAGCTGACAAGATGATTCCTGAAGAAATCAGAACAGATGAAGAAGCAGGATATAGAGAGTAGGTGAGCTAGTATTAAGTGAAAGGTTGACAGGGAAGTCAGTTCTCTTTGGAGGAAAGCACACCCTGGCAGAGGTGAGCGGGCATTTAACTCTTCAAGTCCACACCCAGTGGAGTGCGTCACCCAGGCCCTAACTTTCGTAGCTGAAGAACGCCCTGTGTAATGGCCTGTGCCACAGCCAGCTAATGACATGCAGCATCAGGCATCTGAGAAATAATTAACTGCCTGCCCTTCATTTTCAGCCTACAATTAGACAACTGTGGCTGCAATTATTTGTGTGTGCAATTTTCCAACAACAAATAATTGTGTCTAAAGAAATACTCGCATTGTGAAAGGGAGACATAATTGGGATCCCCTTTTAATAAGTTAGTACTTAAAAGGTAAGCAAGCATATAATTTGCCTGGTGGAAAGACAACCCTGACTTTTTTTTCATGACATTTTTATATTTTAACAACTGCTTTCCCTAGCCCATTTGTGGACATCACTGCAGTGTTGTTGGCCTAGAACAATCATAATTAAACTCTAAGTAAGAAATGTCACATCACAGATGAACCAACGATGAATCCTAGCAGACTGTAGAGCACCCTGTATTCAATGCAGAAGAGGCACCAATAAAAGACCCCAAAAGCAAAGGATGCAAATTATTTCACTCTACTTGAAATATTAACAAAGTCAACTGCAGGGCACCCAGCACAGTGCCCAACACGTGGAAGACACACAGCGAGTGTGTCTCTAATTGACACTGTGTTGAGTCCCCTTCCTTGTGCTCCCACAGCATTTAACAGGTGGCTTTACTTTAGCCCTTAGTGCTTCCTGTCTTCTTTCTGTTTGTGTGTTCGTCTATCTGTCTCCCCTACTGTCTTATGAGCTATTGGAAGGAAACACCCATATCTTTTTCATCCTTTATTTTCCTGAGCATATTTCTGTCTCCGGTGTCAGAAAGCCACATTCGCCTCTGTCAAACAAAACAAAACAAAATGACAGGAAAACAGGGGGAGCTCTTAGCAGGATTCCCTTTCTTTCCTCCATCTCATGGGGCTGCCTCCTTTAGGGAGCTGACCTCATTCTCTCTGCTGCAGGTGGGTGTTCTCTATGTGGGTGATAGTATAAGCAGATGGCTCTTCAGTCAGACTCCCTAAGCTCGAATCTGGTTCCACCACTTACTTAGAATAAATTACTTCAGCTCTTTGAGTCTCAGTTTCCTCATCTGTAAAATAGAGACAACAACAATAATAATACCTACCTACCCTATAAGGTGGTTGTAAAGATTAAATGAGATGATAACATACAAGCAGAGCCAGGCATGGTGGCTCATGCCTGTAATCCCAGCACTTTTGGAGGCCAAGGCAGGAGGATCGCCTAAGCCCAGGAATTCAAGACCAGCCTGGGCAACATGCTAAGACCTTGTTCTACTAAAAATAATAAAGTTAGCCAGTCACAGTGATGCATGCCTGTACCAGCTGCTTGGGATGTTGAGGTGGGAGGATGGCTTGAGCCCAGGAGTGCGAGGCTGTAGTGAGCCATGATATCGCCACTGCACTCCAGCCTGGGTGACAGAGCGAGACCCTATCTCAAAATTTTTTTAAAAAGGCACAAACAACTCACAGCAGTACCCAACACATAGGATGTGCTCAATAAATGCATGCTAATATACTATTCATATTGTTATTTTTGTGGAAGAGGCAGAGAGATAGGCATGACTATAGATATTTCTAGGTGATATCATCCTAACTTAGAGACCCCAAGGAAAAAGGGGAACATTTATATCCCAGTATCTATATAAACAATTTCTGGGAGGGACTGATTAACTGTGTGTTATAGAGTTCACCACATGCCAGACACTATGGTAAGTGCTTTCTATTGCATCATCTCAATGAATTTTTACCACAGTTCTATGATGTAAGTACTTTTTTCCCCCCGAGATGGAGTTTCGCTCTGTTGCCCCAGCAGGAGTTCATTGGTGGGATCTTGGCTGACTGCAACCTCTGCCTCCCAGGTTCAAGCAATTCTCCTGTCCCAGCCTCCCGAGTAGCTGGGACTACAGGTGCATGCCTATGCCTGGCTAATTTTTGTATTTTTAGCAGAGATGGGGCTTCACTATATTGGCCAGGCTGGTCTGGAACTCCTGACCTCAGCTGATCCACCCACCTCAGCCTCCCAAAATGGTGGGATTACAGGCGTGAGCCACTGCACCCATACTTAAGTACCATTTAGATCCTCATTTTACAGGAAAACCAAGGCTTAGACAAGTTTATTACTGATAAAACCAAGGCTCAGAGAAGTTTATTACTGATATTTCAGGGGTTGGAAAACTCTCTTCTGTAAAGAACCAGGTATTAAATATTTTAGGATCTGTAGTCTAGATGGTTTCTGTCACAGCTACTCAACCCTGTCACTGTAGAACTGAAAGCAGCCATAGACAATATGCAAACAAATGAACATGGTTGTGTTCCCACCAAACTTATTTTATGGGCACTGAATTTTGAATTTCATATAATTTTCATGTGTCATAAAATATTATTTTTCTTTTATTTTTTTTTCATTCACTTAAGAATATAAAAACTATTCTTAGCTTAAGAACTCTACAAATAGAGGTGGCAGCTGGATTTTCTCTTTGGGCTGTTTGCTGATTCCTGGTTTAGTCACTTTCCGAAGGCCACGTAGCTAATAGTGGAGGATCAGCCGGGAGCAGTGGCAAGTGCCTGTGGTCCCAGCTGCTTGGGAGGCTGAGGCAGGAGGATCATTTCAGGCCAGGAGTTCGAGGCTGTAGTGCACAAGCATCATACCTGTGAATAGCCACTGTATTCTAGCCTGGACAACATAGCAAGACCCCCTTTCTAAAAATAAGTAAATAAAAATGGTGGCTCGCAGCTTCAGGTCCAGGTGCCAAGACTCTTGAGGTCTGCACACTTAACCACGACTATGCCAGCAATGCAAACAATATTTGATGGAAGGAAAATGCCCCCTCCCTCCATGAAAAAGCCAGTTTTGTATCTATTTGTAAGTTCATTTTACTATTCCCAATCCATATATGTGTCTGTTCTTCAGATTTTCCTTTGAACTGGTTGTAACATCAATCTGATTCCCTCAGTAAATAATGAGTAAAATAATATCTTTAACGTGTATTCACCTTATATCTGAAGGAGAATCAGGATTTTACTTTTTCTTAAAATTATCTTCTAGGAAAAGGCACACTTGTAATCCTAGCACTTTGGGAGGCCAAGGCGGGTGGCTCACTTGAGCTCAGGAGTTCAAGACCAGCCTGGGCAAATGGCAAAACCCTATGTCTACTGAAAATACAAAAAATGAGCCGGGTGTGGTGGTGCATGCCTGTAATCCCAGCTACTCAGGAACCTGAGGCAGGAAAATCTCTTGAACCCAGAGGCAGAGGTTGCAGTGAGATCTTACCACTGCACTCCAGGCAGGCCGACAGAGTGATGTCTCAAAAAAATTTAAATTATAAAAATAAAATTATCCTGTAGCAGTTTTGGAGGACTTCCACTGAGATGCTCAGTAGATTCACCTGACAGAGCCAGGTAAACTCCATCAACAGAAATGCGCAGCTTCATGGGCGACTTAAGTCCAGGCACATCCATTCTTGATTTTTAGAGGTGAAATCAAAATGACAATAGAACTTTGCTTGCTCCTTGCTTTTGTTGTTGTTGTTGTTGTTGTTGTTGAGACAGGGTCTCGCGCTGTTGCCCCAGCTGGAATGCGGCGTGATCTCAGCTCACTGAAACCTCTGCCTCCCAGGCTCCCCTCAGCCTCCTGAGTAGCTGGGATGACAGGCATGTGCCATCATGTTGGATACATATGTATATATATATAATTTTTTTTTTTTTTTTTTTTGGTAGAGACAGGGTGTCACCATGTTGCCCAAGCTGATCTTTAATTCCTGGGCACAAGTGATTCACCTGCCTCAAACCTCCCAAAGTTACTCCTTGTTTTTCTAATTTTAATTTTCCCTCTGCCAATTTTGTGTTTTGTTTTGTTTTGAGACAGGGTCTTTCTATTTTGCCCAGGCTGGTCTCGAACTCCTGGGCTCAAGTGATCCTCTCCCTTCAGCTTCCTGAGTTGCTGGGATTACAGGTGTGCAACGACCATGCCTGGCTTGTTTTTGTTTTTGATTTGTTTATGGCTATTAAGTTGTTCCTCACTGGTGACAGCAATGACTGGGAATTTGGTTTATGGTTTGACCATTTGGTGATTTCTGTAAATGAATTATTGAATTATAGAGATCTATTCTCTAAATGATTTGTTAGACTTTTTACATTTGTTTTTATGTCTACTTGACTATTTTCAGCTAAATCAGGTCAAAAATAGAGAGAGATTTGCAGATGCTAAGTTGCTGGCTTTGAAGATAGGGGAAGGGGCCACAAGCCAAGAAATGTAGGTAGAAAAGGCAAAGAAATTAATTTTCTCCTAGATCTTCCAGAGGGAATGCAGCTGCTTGCTTTTGCCCCTTAAGACCCATCTGAGACTTCTGACCTTCAGAACTATAAAACGATAATTTTGTGTTATTTTAAGCCAGTAAGTTTGTAGACATTTGTTACATTAGTATTGCTTTGTCAGCAATAGGACACTAATAAAGAGTCATTAATAATATGTCCTTTCACCAGAATATAATTGGAAAAATCTGTTATTCAACCAACACCTCGAATGTAATTTTTGAGAATGATGTTCATTTAATCAGGTATTACAACAAGCACTTTTAAGGCACTAAGATGGCCTGTCTGGAGCCAATAATCACACAGCCCTTTCAGGAAAACCGTTCCAGTATTTGGCTTAAAAGGTTTCAGTCTTACAGGTAAGAAGGAATTTGTCCAAATTTATAGGTACTGCAAGTGAAATCTAGTGGAGAGCTTCTTGGCCTTGGTTTCCTAGCCTCAGGAAATAATATAGGCTTTTGAAAGTCCAATCACATTCTTTATGAAAACTTTCAGCAAAACAAACTTAGGTGTGTTTGTCATGGCTTGTATGGTAAATTTACGTTCTTGTTATGCCCATGTAAATAATCAGGTCAAATTTAAAAACTAGTGATCAAGAATAACCTATTTTTGAGGTTATTTTTACTAAGAAGAGGAGAGTATAAGGAAAATTTTAAAACTTTAAAAAAGCAAAAGAGACTACTGGATATTCTTTCACAAAAATGCTAGAGACTTCAGAAATTCATTCTATAAGGATATGTACTTTTTTTTGACTAGGCTATATTATAATTCTGTAACTTACAGAAAACTAATAGCATTGCAAAACATTTTTGTCTACAGACATGCAAATAAATTGTCTCTGGTGGTAGAGGGACAAAAGCCAGTTTTGTACCTATCTGAAAATTCATTTTAATATTCCCAATCTAGAAATATATCTGCTTTCTGAGTTCTCTCAATTATTATATATTTGCCTGATTCCCTCAGTAAATGATGAGCTAAGCAGAATCTTTAAAATATAATCATTTTCTATCTGAATGACAGTCCTAACTTTATCATTTTTGAAAATTATCCTTTGCCAAGACTCAAGTAAATAATATTATGAATATTTTTATACATGTTCGTTTAGGAAAATTCATTATTTTGTGCCGTCCATTTTATGGTCAGACAGCTCTAATTACTAAAAACATACTTCTATTAACTCCAAATTAGCATCTCTATACCTTCACCTATTTGTCCTATTTTTGTACCAAAATCTAAATAAAATAATCCAAAGGATCTGTCTTTTTCAACTATTTAAAGTCACTTGGGCTCACAGCCCCATTTCTCCATGTCAGGCCTTCTCACCTTACAGTCCTTGCTTTCTTGACCAGATCATTTAATGATCTGCTCCTTTCTGGTTCCTGCCTCTCTGGTTATTGAGAAAGTTATTTTTCTCCCAGAACTGAGTGCAAAGTTAGGGAGAAAAATGTCCATATCACCCCCTCTCCACGTCTCTCTCTCCACCACCCTCTCTCACGTGTGCATGCACACTCTTGCACATTCACACACACTTATAAGTACCATTCTATATTTACTTTCTAAAAAAGATCTGTTTAAGGACACAAGTGTTTTGTTCTTAAAGGGTTTTTATTTTAGCCTCTATAGAGACAATGATAAAAAGGCAAAATTAGTCAGGCACAGTGGCTCACACCTGTAATCCCAGCACTTTGGGAGGTCAAGGCAGGTGGATCACTTGAGGCCAGGAGTTTGAGACCAGCCTAGCCAACATGGTGAAACCCTGTTTCTACTAAAAATACAAAAATATTAGGCGGGCATGGTGGCAGGCGCCTGTAATCCTAGCTACTCGAGAGGCTGAGGCAGGAGAATCACTTGAAACCGGGAGGTGGAGGTTGCAGTGAGCCAAGATTGCGCCACAGCACTCCAGCCTGGGTGATAGAGTGAGACTCTGCCTCAAAAAAAAAAAAAAAAAAAGCAAAATGTGGGCCCTATTAGCAGTTCGAGTCTTACACATGTTCATTCCTACCATTTCATCATTCCTAGCCTCTCATCAAACACACACGTAGGTGTCCTAGTTCTTGCCCTGCCAAACTATTAGTTCCACTCAGTGTTTGATGAGAGGCTGGGCTGAGCCACTCAGGTTGTCACCCAAGGGCATCTGGGGGAGCACTGACATAGGTCCAGTGGAATCTTTGTCTTCCCCTAGATCAGCCTCCAGGTATGAGGCACCCCAGGAGAAGAGGTTACTATTTCTCAGTCTCCCACCCCCAAATGCGTTCTGTGGGTTTTAAGCTATCCTGAACAGTAGCCTCCTGAGGCATACATAGAATTTTCTCTAATACCTTTTTGGCCTGCAGCAATAGTTTTGAAAGTGTTCCAGGAACCAGCAGCATCCACATCACTTGGATATTTCTTAGAAAACAAATTCTCAAGCCTTCCCTCAACCTACTGAGTCAGAAACTCTGGGAGTGGAACTCAGCGATCTGTGCTTTAACAATCCCTCTGGTTAATTTTAATGCACATTCAAGTTTGAGAGCCACTGGGTTACAGACCTCATTAGAGTACAGTGGGGGCTGATTCTACTCCTTCACACGGCCCTGAGCTAGTGTCTTGGGCACTTGGTCTCAATGATGATCATGTGGCCTCTGGTCAGTCCATCACCTGCTTCTCCCCCAGCAGAGTTTTCCATTTTTTCTATTTATAAGCAGCTTCCTCACTGGACCACCCGTCAGGTTTCTCTTTCTGGTCTGAGGGTGATCTCAATGTTTAAAGAGACAGCAAAGAAGAAGCACACACCCTGAGCAGCAGGGAGTCCTTCGTGAACCTGGTCTACAGCTTCACATACCTGAAAACCGTCCTCTTCCAAGTGTGCCCTCCCTGTCCCTCAACCCCATAAAACAAGGCAGTTCTCCAGAACTGTCCTTTTAGACTCGCCCACAAAACAAGAACACCTTCTTTACACATTTCTGTGTTTTCTGGTTTTGTTTTTGTTTTTATTTGTTTATTTTTGAGGTAGAGTTTCATTCTGTTGCCTAGGCTGCAGTGCAGTGACGCAGTCTTGGCTCACTGCAACCTCTGCCTACAGGGCTCAAGCAATCCTCCCACTTTGGCCTCCCTAGTAGCTGGAACTATAGGCAAGTACCACCATGCCCGGCTAATTTTTTGTATTTTTCGTAGAGCTGGGGTTTCGCTATGTTGCCTGGGCTGGTCTTGAACCCTTGAGCTCAATCTGCCCACCATGGCCTCTCAAAGTGCTGGGATTACAGGCATGAGCCATCGTGTCCGGCCCTGTTTTCTGGTTTTCATACAATGCACATAGATTATAGTGAGGGGGGAAGAGCTGTTTTTATTTAAACATACACACACACACACATTTACAAGACAATGATCCTAGTTTTGTAAGTGTGTGTGTGTGTGTGTGTGTGTGTATAAAAAAGACATTGGCATGGTGGTCATTGCCAGTGATAGGATTATAGGTGAATTTAATGGTTTCTTTGCCTTTTCAGCAGTTTCTAATTTTTTACAAAGATAAATTAATAAACAAAATATATATTATGCATAAGTTATCCACATTCTTTATTATTTCATGGTACCTCAATGATCCATCAAATTATAAGGAAATCACGAGTTAGAAGCATTAAAATCAGATTGACTTGTCTGAGGTCTAGAAATACATTAAATAATCCTAAAAATACATATCACAGCTGCAAAAATAAAGGCATAAAGAGGCTAAGGCTCTGGACCCAAAGTGTGGCTATGCAGCTGTAGTCTCCAGTGCATGGAAGAGCACCTGGCGCACAGACGGTGCTCAGTCCTGAAGGGAGCTCTCCCACCCATCTCTATGCCTCAGACGCCTCTAGTACTCTGTGTGTGAATTCGGCTGTCTGTTTAGTTCAATTTGGTGGGCCTCTAGACAGAGAAGCCTCTCTCCCTCTTTCTTCAATCATGCAGGACTCTGCAGACTAGAGGAAGCTCAGAAAGGCCTTATTTTTGAAAAGAGTGACAGAAACAATACACTTTATGCTCAGACAGACCTGGCTCCAAATCTTGGCTTCCCGTTTTCAGTTGAGGTCTGCTGTTTATGGAACATCTACATATATCTGCATTCAAAAGTACTATGTACAGAGGACAGCCAGACTTTCACTGCCTTCATCAAGCTGTCCACCTGGAAGCCTCTGTTTCTACTTTGTCAAAGGAGGTTGTACTCATCCAACAGGGTCGCCTGGGGTACTAAATTAGACCATGAGCACAAATTGCCTAGATGCGTGGGCTATGATTATTATTAATTGCTGCTGAACTGGATTTAAAGACAAATGACTACTGTATAATGTTTTCTGAAATCTACTTTAAATCAACAAACATTGTACGAGCCCCTGTGAGGTACAAGGCATTGCACTAGACAGGGAGTTTTAGGGTTAGGAAGATGTATAAATCTGTTCTCAGGCTCTTAAAAATCACTACCCATATCTTTACAAGGGTAATCATGTTTTCCTTGGCAATGCCACTTTGAACATAAAAATAGTCAAAGTTATAATCCTAGAGCTATACTTCCTACATTCTGGCTCGCCCATCCAATTATAGGAAACTCAGCTCTTTTCAAATTCCACCTAAGTTCAATGCATCACCTTTGCCGGCCAAGGTATCTTCTCAGTCACAGCATGAAGCTCCACTCTTCTATTGGCAGAAACAGACCTCATGATAGCAAGTGGCATCTGCGTGTCCTTCTTCTCGGTCTAGTTGCTGCAAGACGCTCTCGCCGCACCATCTGTTCCTCGGCTAGAGTTTGAGCCACACAAGGCGGCAGTTCCCAAATGAATGCCTCCTTAGGGTGAAGAAAACAAGAATGAGTGAGGTACCGTGGCCATTCTCTTCCAACAGCTTCTAGAAATGCTGATAGAACTGTTTTGATTTTTACCATCCTGTCTCCCCAGGTCCCTCTCGACAGTCCCTGATGAAGAAAACCTGGCAAGCAGTACAGTCCCTGTTTTCCTCCGGCTTGACTACATCAGCTCTCCTCCCTCAACCTGACTTCTTTTTCCCAGAGCCCCCCTTGGTCTTTCCTACTGATCCTCTCCTGAAGGAAATTCCACCACCAGACTTTCAGATATGCCTCGATGTGACAGTTTCCTGAGCCCTTAACCCCTCTACTGCACAGGAAACTAAAATACAGGCAGACCATAATCCATGCTCTGTTTTAAATTATATCTCTGATATGACAGATTGACTGCTTATTAATTGGAACTCTATGGGATTCACCCACTTTCCTTGCTTCTCTCTTTTTTTAAATAACTAAACAGTTTTAGAGAAATCAAAATTAAATTGTGGTGATTAATTATCCCTAAAAGTAACATTGAAACAATCTGATGTGATTTTGAAATTAGTAATTCAATTTTCCAGAATTGGTTTGAAGGTTAAAAAACCCTAAACCTTTAACTCAACTCTAAGTCATGCATCACTTAACGATGGGCATACATACTGAGAAATGTGTCGTTAGGCAGTTTCATCCTTGTGCAAAAATCATAGAGTGGACTTAATGCAAGCCTCGATGGTACAGCCTACTACACACTTAGGCTATGTTAGTAGAAAACCCAAGCTCTGTGAAATATTTTAAAGAGGTTTATTCTGAGCCAATATGCACGACCATGGTCTGGGGAAAAGCGCAAACCCAAGAAGACTTCACCAAGTGGTCCCAAGACAGCTAGGTCACAACTCAGTTTCATACATTTTAGGGAAGCAGACGTTACAGGTAGTCATAAAATCAGAATACATGGGGGTCATGCATTGGTTTGGCCCCCCAAAAGTGAGATACCTTGAAGTGGGAGGTGGGGGCTTACAGGTCATAGATGGATTCAGAGATGCTTTAGTTTGCAGTTGGTTAAAGGAGTAAAGTTTGTCTAAAAACAGAGTCAGAAGAAAGGAATATTTTAAGTTGAGAGAAGGACATCTGTTAACTCATACAGAGTGAGCTATAAGGGGTGTGTGACTTAAACCTTGTCCGGTATGGCCTTAGGTCCTGTTTATCATGTGGTGTCTTATTGTCACAAAGAGACTGTTTTGTTCATCTTATGATCTCTATTTTAACGTTAATGCTGGTCAATTGTGCCTAAACTGCAAAAGAGAGGGGATATAACAAACGTGTCTAACCTCCCTTCCCATCATGGCTGGCAATTCAATTTTAAGGTTTCCTGGGGTCCCCTTGGCCAAGAGAGTGTCCGTTCAGTTAGTAAGGGCTTAGCATTTTATTTTTCGTCTATAGCTATATGCTTTAGCCTATTTCTCCTAGGCTACAAATGTGCATAGCATGTTACTGTACTGAATACTGTAGACGGCTGTAACACAATGATTACATATTTGTGTATCTAAACATAAGGCAATTTATTGTGCTATGACATTATTATGGCTGCAGTGTCACTAGGCAAGAGAAATTCTTTAGCTCCATTATAATCTTATGTGGTCCATCACTGACTGGACTGTTGCAATGCAGCACATAACTGTAATGTGATTTTAAGAATTTTCACTTCTTGGTCACTCCTTCAGAACACCTTATAGTGTATCAATTGGTAAAGAAAAAGGTATTCTGACACTTGTTAAAATGGTAATATAGGAGAGAAAAAGTAATATATTTTCCTTACCCATTGCAAGATTTATGACTGACATCCCTATAATGAAAGATGGATTAACAAGAGAAAAGCATAACAAATTTATTTCATCAAAGTTTTTAGGTGACACAAGAGCCTTCAGAAATGAAGACTCAATGACCCAAGGAAAACTGTATTTTTATGGATGGTTATGCAGAAGTGTGATTAGATATAACAAGATGTGCATATAACCAGACCTGGGTATTATTCTATTTTGCCTTACTACAAAGGAATACCTGAGACTGGGTAATTTATAAAGAAAAGAGGTTTATTTGGCCTTCTTCTGCAGACTATATAAGAAGGATGGTGCCAGCATCTGCATCTGGTGAGGTCCTCAGGAAGCTTACAATCCTAGTGGAAGGCAAAGGCAGAGCAGTTGTGTCACATGGTGAGAGAAGGAGCCAAAGAGAGGGAAGGAGGTGCCAGGCTCTTAAATAACCAACTCTTGCGTGAACTGATTGAGTGAGAACTCACTCATTGCCATAACGACAGCAGCACGCCATTTATGAGGGATCTGCCCCCATAACCCAAACACCTCCCGCTAGGCCCCACCTCCAACACTGAGGATCACATTTCAACGTGAGATTTGGAAGGGACAAATACCAAAACCTCATCAATCTGTTAAAGGAAATTGATGGAAGGCCATTGTTTTGGACTGAGTTCCTGCCCTAGACCCCAACAGACCAGACCACACCAGAATGAGTCACTTGTGTAAGTGCCACGTGACCAAACTGAACTTTAAACTGGGCTAGTTTTCCAAAAAACAGGAGATTCACAGCAACCAGTTACACAGGGCCCAGTTTACTTCAGCCAGCATGATAAGAAAGTCCCCTCTGTTTTAAGCCTATCAGAAATGTAACTTTATGATGACCAATCCAGTTTTTGTTCCTTGTTTCTCCTTTCTTCAGCCTTTTTTGCCTATAAAGCCCATCTCCTCTGCTCAGCTCATCTTCAGATGGAATACTGCTCAATTATGAGTCGATAATCAAAGTCAATGAGATCTTTAAACTACAGATGTTGAAATTTTGTTTGTTTGACAGATCTAACGGCAATAAACTTGGGGTAACTTAGCAAGGCCTGTTTGTTCTGAATCTTCTGCCTGGTTATAAGGCAGATCTGCCTCTGGAATGAAGGTCTGATGACCCATTTTCAGGGGAGGTAGATCAGAGAACTCTTTCTACGGCCTCAGGGGAGAAAGGTAGAGAAGTTCAGAGAGTGATCTCTATGCTTCTGCTGTCTTCTCGGTTTCCAACGTGCCATATTTTGGGGTATTGTGTTGTGAGTCCCAACAGTAAGAAAGACTTTATTCAAAACTGCAATAGGGGAGAGAGATCAGGCTCAACAAAGATAGCTGAGGATTTATAGCCAAGGGACAGAGGGAGGGATGAGTGGACAGAAAAGTAATAATAGGAGACGTTCGGGGTAGTAGGGTTCTTGCTGAAGGCAGGCCAGAGTGGTCAGATATCAAGGGTGGAGAGATTCTTGCTAAACTGACTTAGTGTGATTCTTACTACAACTAGGCTAGGCTGGCCAAAGTCAGGATGGATGCCAAGTTCAACTTGAAGCTTCACTGGAAAAGGAGCTCAGGGGAGCCTGACTAAAGTTTGATCAAAGAGAGAGTCTTTGTCACATCGTCATCTGTTCTAAAATCTGACTCTCGAAACTGAACAATTCAACACAGACACAATCTGACCAGTGCAGGATGGAGAAGGGATATGTCCTTTCTGGAGGTGTCAGCTAAATTTCTCTAGCATGTAGCTAGGGTTGACCTCGGACTGCGGTGCAGCCATGAAGCCCCATTATTGGTTGGTTCATGTGATATTGTGAAAGTGAACTATATATTTGATTTTCATCCCCACTTCCTGGCATAGGACTGCTAAAATTTTGGAATCTTCAAAGCGATAAGTATCTTTCTATGCTAATGAGATGACTGGTGGCTGGCAGCCCCTAGGGAGCTCCAGGAGGGGGGCTGGTCACCAGAAAAACCAAGGCAGGATTGGAGAGTTCAGACTTTCAGTCCCACCATTCAGCTTCCAGGGTTTAGTCAATCATGTCTATATAATGAAACTTCCATAAAAGTCCAAAGGGACTGGGTTCAGAGAGCTTCCAGATAGCTGAATTTGTGGAGGTTCCCGGAGAATGGAACACCCAGAGAAAGTCTGGAGGTTCCGTGAATCTTCCCACGTGCCTTGCCCCATGCATCTCTTCATCTGTGTCCTTTATAATAAACAAACAAATGTTAAGGAAAGTGTTTCCCTGAGTTCTGGGAACCACTTTAGCAATTAATCAAATCCAAGGAGGGCATTATAAGAGCCCCAACTTGAAGCCGGTCAGTCAGAAGGACAGGTCAAACAGTCTGGAGCTTGTGATTGGCATCAGAAGTGGAGGACAGTCTTGTGGGACTGAGCCCTCAACTGTGAGTTCTGATGGTATCTCCAGGTAGACAGTGTTAGAGTTGAATTATAAGACACACAGCTGGCATTCACTGCAGAACTGATTTGTTGTTGGTGGGGAGAAATCCTTACACACTTGGTGACCAGATGTCACAGAAGTCTTCTCTGTTGATTGTTGGTGAGGGAGAAAAGAGAAAAAACACTTGATTTTTATTCCTATGTTCTCAGAGCTTGTAATTAAGATTGCAGACAGCTAAAACATCAGGTCCTTTCTCCTAAGAATGCTCTCTTTCCAATTTATCAATCATATAACCCAAGTTACTTTCCCCAGGTAGACCTGAGCAACCACCAATTGCCTACTAAATAAAATCCATTCATCTTAACAGAGCATATTAACCTATCACAACAAGTTTTATTAGTTTGAGTGAATTCGCCCAAATTTGAGAACTTCAAAGTCTTATCCAAACCATCCTCCCTAAAGTAGTGTCTTGGGGAAGAGTGGGACCTGAAATTGCTTAATGAGGGGTGGGGCTCCTACCCGAGACCCCAGCAACATCAGGGCATAGGTGCCAACAGCTGTGTCCTGGAGGGCTACTGAGGTCAACACCAGCAAAGTGAGTCTAGAGGTGACCAAGGGGACTGAGCACAGAGGAGAAGATTGAACGCCAGATCCCAACTAAAGAGGTTTCACGGAATGGGTGAGGTGGGAGGGAGAGAAGCCAAGAGTATCTGTCAAAGGAGGCAGTGGGTAGGTCAGGGGCTCGGGACAAATTCTGGAGATGGGATTTGGCTCCTACAATGGATTCCCTTCATTATTTAAGTATGAATCTGTGTGCCCAGTACAGGCTTGATCACAGGCGCTACAGAAGTTCGGACAGAATGAGAAATTTTGAGTTTCTGAGACTGTAAGGCTGGGAATCCGACTTAGAACAGGAAGAGTAAGTAGGTTTTGTCTCCTGTGTCACCTCTGATAGATCACTGGTTGCTTGAATCACTAAGTTGAGAAGGATTCTGAAGATGCACGTAAACTCCATGGGAAAGTATATCCAAATGGACCAGTGACATCTGCCAATAGTGTGGGGCAAAAGTGAGAGGTGGCCTGGGAGCCATGTATCACTACCTGGGTCATGAAGCTGCCACAGAAAAGTCCCACCCCAAGGATCAGCTGGCATTTCTAGACCTGCTGCCACCTGCCCCTCGATTTCCAGTACCTTGCATATTCATCTCCAATATAAGTTTTATTTCATATTCCTCAGTTATTCTCATGCTCTTATGCATATTTATTTCTTAGATAACTTGGTCCAAAATTATCCAGCTTGTTTTTTGTGTGGCACTCTTAGAGTCTCAGTAAATTTTTCAGTGCCCTGTCCCTAGACCAAAAGAAATTCCTACCAGAGCTATTTGTTAATTAGGTCTAAACAACTTGATAAATATTTGTGACCTAACAACTTAGTCTGAAAAACTGTATATATAAATGCAAAGAAAACAATTTTATTTCATTCTTAAATAATTAAAGTTACCTATTAGTGGGATGCATTTTCCTGTGGAACGCAGGAAAATTTTTGAGGCTGAGGCACAAAATATAATTTAAAGAGTTTACTTGAGCTAAAGTGAGGACAGCTGCCCCAGAGATTCAGACACTCGGAACCTGGAATACAAGCTTCCTTTGACCTTTGTTAATAAGCAGGGTTTTAAAGGCAAAAAAAAAAAAAAAAAAAAAAAAAAGGGAGGGGGAACAGGGAGTGAGTTGATACAAAGTTATTTATGAGGAATTCTCATTAGTTTACAGAAATAACATTGATTAGTGATAGGCTATACGTTGTTAAGCTATAGGGTATGGGTTATATTATCTGATGCAACATTGTTAGGTTAATTTATAGATACTTGTAGCCATAGCAAGTAATTTCAAGAGATGAATATGTAGCTCAAAGGAGGGGGTAGAATGTGATTGCTGTCTGATTTTAATGTCTCTCTGGGCTTGGTAATTTAAAAGGATTTGGACTCCTCAGATAAAAGTTATTTTCTCCTCTTCTCTGTCGTCTTCTTCTTCTTCTTCTTCTTCTTCTTCTTCTTCTTCTCCTCCTTCTTCTTCTTTCTTCTTCCCTCTCTCTGTCTCTCTCTCTCATTTCTTTGTTTTGTTTTGAAACAGGGTCTTGCTGTTATCCAGGCTGAAGTGCAGCGGCATGATTATAGCCCACTGCAGCCTCCAACTCCTGGTTTCAAGCGATCCTCCCACCTCAGCCTCCAGCGTAGCTGGGACTACCAGAATGCACCACTACACTCAGCTAATATTTATTTTTATTTTCATAGAGAAAATGTCTCCCTCTGTGTTTCCCAGGCTGGTCCCAGATTCCTGGGTTCAAGCAATCTTCCTGCCACAACCTCCCAAAACGCTAGGATTACTGGAGTAAATCTCCATGCCCAGCCTCTTTTCTCACTTCTCAAGCCTTAGAATTAGACTGGACACCACCTCCCTCATTTCCTGTTTCATATTTCTGCATGTAGTGCCACAGAATAGGCACAGTAGACCCAGCTTCACAATATGACATAACCAAAAGAAATGTTGAAATGTTGCACAATCTAATGGTGATACTGTCAACTACCTTCAGCTAATAGTTTGTGTGGTACCTGAATGGATGTCAAGTATCACTGTGCTTCTCTTATAATTCTAAAATATCTAGTGGCACCCCAGGGCACCTTGGTACACAGCCTGGAAACCATGGGCTTGGAAGGCACTTCATCCATTTTATATTAGTACCTGTTTTCTCTAAAAATAAAAAACCACTTTAAGAATATTTTCCTATTTTTTCATTTGAAGATTCATTTACTGGACAGAGTCCCTCTATTAATTAAACATCCTCCATGAGAAAAATACAAAAAGATAGGCCATTAAAAGTTCAATGAAAGTTATGAAAAAAAGAAAAAAATGAACTCAGGAAGTCTTCAAAAATGAGACAAGGCACCATGATCTTACTAAATCATCCAACATATGTCAAAATGTGTCATAAAACACACTTTTCCTTTGAATGCTAGCCAACTTCTGTTGTTTGCTTTGATTGACAGCTTGGATAGACTGGAACAGCAGGGAGCTGGTGAAACTACACTCCCAGGACAAAACAGGTTTCTTCGTTTTGTTTTGTTTTGTTTTGTTTTAAATCTTTGAAAACCAAGAAAGAAAGGAGAGGGAGCAGAACAAAGAGAAGAAGGCAAGAAGAGATCATCGCTGTCCTCACTTACACAGCTATTTTTTTCCATTTAAGTATACATTTGGCAAATATTTATATTCTCTTGCCTAGAGGCGATCATATTTGCATCAAATACTTGAATGCAGGATGTGAAAGAAACAACAGGCTGGTCAGAGCCCAGGTTACAAAGGCTTACGAGATCCTTAGGCTTGCACTAAGCACCTTTCCTCTGCTGCCTTCTGCCCCCACTTTGGTGAGGTGACATTGTCCAGGCCTGCTCAGTTCTTTCCTTTGTTCCACCCTAAGCACCTTCACACCCCAATCTCTAGGTCCAGCAGGACCAGAACAAGGGAAAGCAAAGCCTCACCGCAGGACAGTGTTGTTCAGGATGTGCAGAGCTCTTAAATCTTCAGTCATTCAGAAAGAGGGGACTGTTGCTCTTCACCCAGGAAGAACCTTAATTATCCAAATGCACAGGGGCCCTCACGGGTGGTTCCTTAACATCTATGTGAGTCATATAATCAAAAAAAAAAAGAAAAAGCAGATCCTGAAATCCGAGCACAGTTTCAGAAGCAGGGGTACATTTTTTTTTTATTTTTATTTTTTTTTTTTGCATTTGCTTCCAGATTTCTGAACTTAGGTTTCACTCTATAGAAATCTGAGCTGGTGGTAGAACGAGCAAAAATAAATGTGTTATGAGCCCCTTGGTTCATAATGGGCATTTTCTTGTTGCCTCGCCACGGAACAAGGAGCAGCGGTAAGATCTTGTTCTCATCTCACAAAGCAGCTGCGCTGACACTTCAAGCAGCTGGCTCTAATGTCAGCAATTGACGTTTACCGTTGATCATTTCACCAGCTAAGTTAAACACACCAGGCTTGCTCATAAGTGCTGGCCACGAAGAAAGTGCTCTGGAAGGCAAACAGCAAGTGAAGAAAACCAGCCCCTCAGCACACGAAGGAGAAAGTTTCCCTTTTTATAAACTATCTAAAAAGGAAAAAGGGAGAGGCATCATATTTTAAATTATGAATTAGCTATTTCATGCTGCAGCCAAAACACTTCTCTGTTGGAGTGAGCATATCGCTGTAATGGTTTGTTAAAGGATGTTTGCAAAGTTAAAAGTCTACAATATGAAAGATTTAACTCATTTGCACCATCATTAAGGAATGAATTACAGTCATGGCATTTAAGAGTTGACTGTGTTGTTGTTACACGACAAAGAAACATCCTTTGAGCATTTCCCCAGAGCCTAGGCAGGCTCTGGATTTCAGGAACCAACGAGTACCATGTAAGTGCAATTACTGAAGGTATATGAAATCAAAACACCTGCCCCAACACTGTTTCGTTTGACTTTAGGAGCTGTAAATTTCCAAACCCAAACTGAAAAAAGAATTGCTAGCCCCAACCACATCATTAAATGAGCCTAGCAACGAGGCACTTGGAGGGATCACAACTGTAAACCAAAAGTATCTGCGACAGGTCTCAAACAATTTAGATTTTTTTGGCTAAGGTTAAGGATGCACCCATGATACAGCCTCCTGTGACCTCCTGACACAGGAGGTCCTGATGTGCCCAAGGTGGCTGAGCCACAACTTGGCTTTATACATTTTAGGGAGACATAAGGCAAGGCATCAATCATCCCATGTAAAATGTACATTCATTCAGTCGAGAAAGGTGGGACAACTGGAAGTACCTGGAGGTAGGGTGGCTGCTTCCACGTCACAGGAGGATTTAAAGACTTTTCTGGGCAATTGGCTGAAAGAGTAATTATCAATAGAAAGGAATGAAGCAGTATCTTGGTTATGATAAGGGGTTGTGGACACCAGAGATTTATCGTGTAGATGAAGCCTCTAGGTGGCAGGCTTCAGAGAGTCTATAAATGTTTCTTATCAGACTTATCAGAGTCTGTTCCGTCAGTAATTCCAAAACTCGTTTTTCAGGTTAACTTTGGGATGTCCTTGCCAAGAGGAGGAGTCCATTCAGAGGGTTGGAGGGCTTCGAGTTTTATTTTTGGGTTATACAACTCTACCACGGGAGAAAATTTGGAGGTGGACCCCAGGCATCCAGTGGAATCTAGTTTAGACCTGGTAAGAAAGTTAGCTTAGGAATGAGGAAAATGGAAAAATATAGGTTCCATGGCTTCAAATTCCACCAAAGAAGAGAAACAAGAAAGGAATATATAGAACATTTATGATCTAAACCATACAGAACTCTGATAGTATCTGAAACGTTGTGGAGGAAGTCGGGAACCCCAGATGCTTCTTTCAGGGCCAAATGGATTGTGACCCTGAGCAATTGCTCAGCTACAGACTGAGAAAGAAAGGAGTGAGTGGAATCCTTGGATCTGGGGTCTCAAGTGCAGATTCTGCTAACAACAGCAATGATAGTAACATGCAAATTTTTTCCTCCCTTATGGCTTTTGAGCTTGCTCTTCCTTCTACCTACAACCCCCCTGATTCTCATGTGCTGGCTACCTCTCCCCATTCACAACCCGGCCCATGTCATAAGACTTTCCCACCCACCAGTCACTCTCCTCCACGTCACTCTGCTCAAATTCCTTCACAACTCTTACTACCACCTGAATTTACCTTCTTTATTATCCATGTATTTGTTAATGGTCTATCTCCCCAGTGGGGTAAGTGTTTAAAAACTGGCTGTGGGAGAAAAGGAATGTTAGTAAATATATGTAGCACACAACTTCCAAGTAATAATCAACTAGACAATACCCTTTATTGTAAATTCCATGTGGTCAGTTGAATCTCACAGAATGACTTTGTTGATTTTTGCCAAACTCTTGTATCTGTGACTGCAACTGTGGCTGCCGTTCAACCGTGATTTGACAAATGGAGTTGCATCCCAATCTGCTAACTCTTTTCTCCATAAAAGTATTGCCATTTGATCTGATGTCATCTGCTATTAAACTATTTCTCACCCTTGTACGAATTCTAGTCCCTAAATTGAAACCTCTTTCAGCTTCAGCCATGCTGTTTTCAACAATGCTAGCTATGATTTTTGTGTAGTTGTAAGGACTGGAACAGTGTTTAATAACAGCTTGCAAAATTTTTGAAAATGTAACAATCTGCTTTTATGGGTCAACGTGAGCCCTGTGCCTCTTCAGCTTGGATGGTAGTAAGTTTTATGAGAGGACAAAGGGTACCTGGCACACATCAAATATATACTGACTCTTACTTCATATAAAACATACTGATATTAGCTGGGTGTGGTGACTCAAGCCTGTAATCCCAGCACTTTGGGAGGCTGAGGCAGGCAGATCACTTGAGGTCAGGAGTTCCAAATCAGCCTGGTCAGCATGATGAAACCCCGTCTCTACTAAAAATACAAAAATTAGCTGGGCGTGGCGGCATGTACCTGTAATCCCAGCTACAGGGAGGCTGAAGCAGGAGAATCACTTGAACCAGGAGGTGGAAGTTGCAGTGAACCAAGATGGTGCCACTGCCCTCCAGCCTGGGCAACAGAATGAGACTCCATCTCAAATAAATAAATCAATCAACAAAAATAAAGTCCACTAATTAAGAAAGATACTAATCTTGGTTTTGATTCTCTTATATATACCATTGTATACCTAATTCTTCATCTTCCCAGGATGAAAAAACTGGGAAAAGTGCTACCATCCTGGTCAACTAAGGTTGCCTATCTGCTAAGGATGGCAATTACCACCCTCATTATTAGAGGTTTCTAATGATCAAAAATTTCGGTCAGACATGAGATCTTCTCCCTTGTCAGACTGTCTTTTTATAGATACCGTGTGATGGGTTCTGAAATATTGAAAGGGTTTTGGTTTCCTGACTGAGGCTACTGGATTCTGCCTTTTCACAGAAGTCTGCAGCACCCACCCAGGCTGGCCATGTGATTGGATATGGTCTTTCTTTAGCTCTGCAGCTATGTGGATGTATTCATTTGCTAGGGCTGCAATAACCAATACCACAGTCTGGGTGGCTTACACAACAGAAATGTATTGTCTCACAGCTCTGGAGACTAGAAGTCCAAGATCAAGCTCTTAGTCAATTTGGTTCCTTTTGGGGGCTGTGAGAGATAAACTGTTCCATGCCTCTCTCCTAGCTTCTGGTGGTTTGCTGCTTTGCTGGCCATCTTTGGCATTCCTTGGCGGATAGATGCATCACCCTGATCTCTGCCTTTATGTTCACGTGGTGTTCTTCCTCTGTTCACGTCTCTGTCTAAATTTTCCCCTTTTATAAGGACAACAGGTATTTTGGAGTAGGGACCCACCTTGCTCCAATATGACCTCATCTTAACTAATTACATCTGTAATGATCTTATCCATTCTGAGGTACAAGGGTTTAGGACTTCAACATATGATTTTTTTAGGTGACACAAACTAACCCAATTTGATAGTAGATGCTTTTTATTTGCTTGCTTAACTTTATTTTTTTATCTTTTAATCTTTTTTTGAGACAGGTCTTGCTCTGTCACCCATGCTGGAGGGCAGTGACACAATCATGGCTTACTGCCTCCTCAACCTCCCCAGTCCAAGCCATCTTCTCATCCCAGCCTCCTGAGTAGCTGGAACCACAGGTGTGCACCACCATACCCAACTAATTTTTTGACTTTTTGTAGAGATGAGGTCTCACTGTGTTGCCCAGGCTGATCTTGAACTCCTAGGCTCAAGTGATCCTCCTGCCTTGGCCTCCCAAAGTGCTGCGATTACAGGCATGAGCCACCGTGCTTGGCTATTTGTTTAACTTTAACGGCCTCTGAACTAGATGAGATTCTAAGATGGTAAGTGAATGTATTCTCTATCTAATAACTAAAAAATGTTAAACTTTATGAGATCTTGCATTCTTTCATAGCTTTAGGACCTTACAACATTTAGAGCTGTTTAAAGATATCTCACATGGCTTTGTCTATCTTACAGTGAGAACTTGGGAGGTCACTCTTTTGATAATCTGGTTTGAGTCAGCAGTGTGCATTGCTAGATGACATGCCGACAGCATACATTTTATTTCTGGTATCCACTCTGACATCTCTATTTGTTCCTTCCTTACTCCCCCTAGAAATTCAGTAAGAGAGTTCAGTGATTACATACTATAAATCAATTCTAAGGTAAGCATTTCCCTCTACATTTTAACGTTTCTGAAACCAGAATCTGTTTAGGAACTCTGGTATGCCAAGGTTTAATTAGCAGCAATTTTTTTCTTTTAGGTGAGATATAAAATGATATGATCTTAATTAATGTTGTCTTAGTTCCAATACAGTATTGAGTATCTATGATATGCAGATACTGCTAACCATCTGGAATGTAAAGAATAGTAATAGCAAGAAGAGGCAGCTGCCTTCACAGCTGCTTAGCAGACAAACGTAAACAGTGCATTTCAGTATAGTGATCTTTGGAGACAAGTTTTTCTTCCAGTGTCCTGATTCTCACATAGCCCTTTTCATTTGTATTGATTCTAACATAGGCCTATTCATTTGTATTTGATTATCAGTTTACCTGCCTGTCTTTTCCTGTAGCAACTTAAGGGCAAGTATCCTGTCTTAATCACCATTGTATTCCTGCTGCCCAGGACTGTGCATGGCCTCGTAGTCAACATTAAATGATTAAGTAAATGGATGGATTCCCTCAGCCCCATTGTGCTAGGAAGTCCTGTTAAAGAAAATTTAGAATTTAGTTTTAATTACCAAGATATTAAGTCAGGTTTAATTGCTACTCCAATAGGAATTTCAAGCAGGACTGCCCAGAATGCATACCATTAAATGGCATTTTTGCCTTAGTGGTTTTTGGTAAAAGTTGGAAAATCATGGTAATGTGTAAGGATTGTTCGGTGTTTTGTACTGATTTCGTGGTCAGCTGTCAGTTTGGCTACAATAGCATTCAGAAATGTGGGGATATGTAGAAATGAGGTGACAGGAAGTCTTCCCTTTGTTCCAGGAAAGGATTCTGCCACCTTGATGGTCCTGTTGTTGTCAAGTTCAGAAAAAATTAAGTCTACATGAGCTTTACCTTTATTATTATTATTATTATTTTGAGACAGACTCTCACTCTATTGTCCAGGCTGGAGTGCTATGGTGTGACTTCAGCTCACTGCAACCTCCACCTCCTAGATTCAAGTGATTCTCCTGCCTCAGCCTCTGGAGTAACAGGGATCATAGGCATGTACCATCACACCTGGCTAGTTTTTGTATTTTTAGTAGAAACAGGGTTCCACCATGTTGGCCAGGCTGGTCTCGAACTCCTGACCTCAAGTGATCCACTCACCTTGTCCTCCCAAAGTACTGGGATTACAGGCATGAGCCACCGTGCTCAGCCCACCTTATATTTTGAGTAGGTAAATAGATCCACAGTTGAGAAACAGAGGCAAGGTTAAAATTTAAGCAAGATGTAATAAAAGGCATGTGACTTAGTTTTCTGTCACTGCATAAAAAGTTATCACAAATTTAGCAGCTTAAAACAACACACTTTTACTACTCCACAGTTTCTGTGGGTTAAGAGGCTGGACATGGCTTAACTGGGCCCTCTACTTAGGGTCTCCCAAGACTGCTAGCAAGGTGTCAGCCAGGCTACATTTTCATCTGGGGGGCTCAACTGGGAAAGATTTGTTTCCAAAGATTGCAGGTAGAACTCATTTCCTTGTGGTCATAGGACTGAGCTCCTTTTCTCACTGGCTGTGGCCAGGGGCTACTCTCAACTCCAATGGTCACTTGAAGTTCCTTGCCAGGCAGTCCTCTCCTTTCTCTCACAACATGGCAGTGTACTTCTCCAAAGCCAACAGCAGAGAGTCTCTGACCTAAGAGAGAGTCCAGTACCTGATTAAACCAGTTCCATCCAGGATAATCTCCCTTTTGATTAACTCAAAACACACTGATTTGGGGCCCTGATTATATCTTCAAAAATCCCTTCACCTTTGCCATATTCTATTGACCAGAAGTAGATCAGAAGTCTCAACCAAATCCAAGAGGAGGATGTTACATGGGGTGAACATCAGGGGGTAGGAATCTTGGGACTCATCTTAGAATTCAGCCTGCCTCAGCCTGTATAGCTTCTCACTGTAACATCAGGGCAATGCCATGGGGAAACTATGAGGTTAACTTTCTGGAATTCCAGGGTTGAAAAGGACCTCCAGAGTCATTCTCTGCCCCCACATGTATAATCCTTAACCAAACCTGAAAAACGAATGCTTATCCTCATACAGATACCCAAGAAAGGTGAATCTCTTTGTAATTCGTCCTTGTGGATAATTAAAGTTAGTGTTGCCAGGAGGAAACTAGGTTTCTTATCCCACACCATGACCACTTCTTTGGCAATGGCTTTTTAGCTTTCTGGGACATAAAGTTGGGAGGATTGTGAAGCTAAGGGCTCAAGTGAAAAGGAATTCTGGGATCAATTACTGATGCCTGCTTGAGAAGGCATAACAGAAACATCTATGTGATACAGTTACCAATGTTGTCTTAAGAAGATGACTAGGCTGATGACCTCTGTTCTAGTCCTAGCTCTACTCTAGCAAGTGGTTTTGAACAAATCACTATCTCTTGGCCCTTGTTTCTTTATCTGTTTTTTTTTTTTAAGGCTGCCTCCTAGGGTTTTCACGAAGATTAAGTGATATAACTCAGATGAAGGTGCTCTGTAATGGTAAATCAATAAAGAACTATAAGATAGTATGGCCACTGTGCTTCTTGAAAGAAATTATTCCAGTCCATCTTCTGACACAGTTTTTGGCCCAGCATGTTATTTCTGCCTTCTTTAAATCTCAAGCGAAAAATACCCTTCTCAAACTTGGACTTGGTGAACTGACAGCTTCCTGCAATAGCTGTCTGGCTTATCATACTGATAAACAGTGTGACAGCACCATCATGATTGGTGAGTCAACCCTCATGTCTTCTGGCTCCTTTGAGTTTGCTATATTAGAATCATGGTTCACCCAAAACAAACAAACAACTTTATTTTAATATCATTGTGTGAGTCCTAGGATGGCCAAAAGTGTGGCCTAAACAGGTACATGAAGAACAATCTTGGGATCAGAAAAGCAAATATTTAGAAAGTAAATGCAATACAATTTTCCTGGACTCTAAAGATAGGAAATGTCAATTCAGGAACTCATACCTGCAGGATCTGCCCTTCCCCTTCTTCATAACTGCAGAAAATGCAAGAGAGGAAACAGTCACCATCCACTAAACCTTTATTACTCAAAAGTGTGGTCCATGAAGCTCCAGCATTGGCATCACCTGAGAGCTTATTAAAAATGCAGAATCTTGGGCTGTATCCCAGACTCGCTGAATCAGAATAAGCATTTTAACAAGTTCTCCAAATTATTTGCATGTACATTAAAGTTTAAGAAGCCGTACTAAATTTTCCAGGCATGCAAAATTCATGTTTAAATTATTGGCATTTTAAACATGGTCCAAAAGCATTGCTCTGGCCATTATTTTGTAACCACCCAGTGGGTTCATCTTGCCCAATGCCTAGACAGAGCTGATTTATCAAGACAAGGGAATTGCAATAGAGAAAGAGTAATTCATGCAGAACAGGCTGTGTGGGAAACTGGAGTTTTATTATTACTCAAATCAGTCTCCCGGAGCATTCAAGGAACAAAGATTTTAAGGATAATTTGGTGGGAGGGGGAAGGTCAGTGAATTGAGAGTGCTGATTGGTTGGGTTGGAGATGAAATTGTGGGAAGTCGAAGCTGTCCTTTTGAACTGAGTCAGTTCCTGGTTGAGGGCCACAAGATCAGATGAGCCAGTTTATCGATGTATGGGTGATGCCAGCTGATCCATCAAGTGCAGGGTCTGCAAAATATCTCAAGCACTGATCTTGGGAGTAGGTTAGGGAGGGTCAGAATCTTGTAGTCTTCAGCTGCATGACTCCTAAACCATAATTTCTAATCTTGTGGCTAATTTGTTAGTCCTACAAAGGCAGTCTAGTCCCCAGGCAAGAAGGGGGTTTGTTTTGGAAAAGGGCTGTTGTCGTCTTTGTTTTAAACTATAAATTAAGCTCCTCCCAAAGTTAGTTCAGCCTACACCCAGGAAGGGACAAGGACAGCTTAAAGGTAAGAAGCAAGATGGAGTCGGTTAGGTTAGATCTCTTTCACAGTCTCAGTCATAATTTTGCAAAGGCAGTTTCAATTTCATATTGCTGGCAGCAATATACAGTCTGATCTATTAGCAGTTTCTATGTAAGATGAGAGAGCACATTGTTAGGATTTTACCAACTTATATTTTAAAGGTTTCACTTGTGATCTGTTTATTAGAAAACAGTTAATCAGGAACTGATTGGACACAGTTATAATCCAACACCAATTTGGTGGTATTGCAATGACCAAAATGCTGATATCCTTAAGGATTATTTTACATAGTAGAACCTCATATCCAACTCTGCTTCATTTAAATGATATATGAGGTTCTTGTGAACTCCAGAGGAACCCTATCATATCCACATCTAGATCCCCTATAGGGCCTAATAAAGTATTTTGGAGCAGAAGTATAATGACTAAGGTTACGAGCTTAGAAAACAAGGCTGTGCATGTAGAAGAAAAGGAGAATAAATAATGGTGGGGGAAGGGAGGCAAGCAGAAAAAGATGACCTGGATTTCATTTATCTGTAGCCCAGGTGTGATGGGTCCTTGGGAGCCATCTCCTCTAGCTTTGAAAACAGGGTTCAGCCTACATCACATCTGCGCCAAGCAAAGACTGTTCATAAAGCTTCAGAGAACAATGTCAATCTTATCAGATATTTTGTGGAAGACAAAAAGATGGCTTATATCACATTTGATAAAAGAAAAACTTCAGCTGAATTAAATTTAAAAGAGTTTAATTGAGCAATGAATGATTTGTTAATTGGGCAGCCTCCTAAGCCAGAATAGGCTCAGAGACTCCTGCACAGCTACTTGGGGGAAGAAGATTTATGGACAGAAAAAGGGAAGTGATGCAAAGAAAACAGATGTGAGAGGTGGAAACAGCTAGATTGGTTACAACTCAGCATTTACCTTATTTGAACACGGTTTGAACAGTTGGCTACATTTGATTGACCAAAACTCAGTGATTGGCACAAGTGTAGGCTACAGTCTGTTTACACCTCCACTTGTTATAGTTTATGATGTACAGAGAAACCTTTAGGCTGAACTTAAATATGTCAGGAGGCAGCTTTAGGCTAAACTTAATTTAACAGTTCTCCCCTTTTGATCATCTTTTCAATTTTGAAAGGTTGACCAAAGCTTTAGTCACTGATGTCACTATCACCATTGTAAATGTACTTATTTGGCCTTGGTATTAGTCCGTTTTCATGCTGCTGATAAAGACATACCCGAGACTGGGCAATTTACAAAGGAAAGACATTTAATGGAGAACTCACAGTTCCGTGTGGCTGGGGAAGCCTCACAATCATGGCAGAAGACAAGGAGGAGCAAGTCACACCTTACATGGATGGCAGCAGGCAAACAGAGAGCTTATGCAGGGAAACTCCCCCTTATAATACCATCAGATCTCATGAGACTTATTTGCTATCACAAGAATAGCACAGGAAGGACCTGCCCCCATGATTCCATTACCTCCCACCAGGTCCCTCCCACAACACATGGGAATTCAAGATGAGATTTGGGTGGGAACATAGCCAAACCATATCATTCCACCCCTAACCCCTCCTAAATCTCATGTCCTCACATTTCAGGACTAATCATGCCTTCCCAATAATCCCCCGAAGTCTTAACTCATTTCAGCATTAACTCAAAAGTCCACAGTCCAACATCTCATCTGAGACAAGGCTTCTGCCTATGAGCCTGTAAAATCAAAAGCAAGTTAGTTGCTTTTTAAATACAGTGGGGGTATAGGCATTGGGTAAATACAGCCATTCCAACTGGGAGAAATTGGCCAAAACAAAGGGGCTACAGGCCTCATGCAAGTCTGAAATCCAGCAGGGCAATCAAATCTTAAAGCTCCAAAATGATCTCCTCTGACTCCATGTCTCACATCCAAGTCCCCCTGATGTAAGAGTTGGGTTCCCATGGTCTTGAGCAGCTTTGCCCCTGTGGCTCTGAAGGGTACAGTCTCCCTCCCAACTGCTTTCATGGACTGGTGTTGCGTGTCTGTGCTTTTCCAGGCACACAGTGCAAGCCATCAGTGGATCTACCATTCTGGGGTCTGGAGGACAGTGGTCCTCTTGTCACAGCTCCACTAGGCGGTGCCCCAATAGGGACTCTGTGTAGGGGGTCCCACCCCACATTTCCTTCTGCTAGAACCTCCAAACAAGCTCTCAAAACAATGGCCTCCCGTAATTTTGCTTTTAAAAATTCCCCCTTTTTGATCAGGTTCTTACTTAGGTAAGAGCGTGATCAAAACGTAGAGCCTCAGCGGCACCCACAATTTTGGGTTTCTGGTCTCAGCATGTTATTCATAGGTTTTGGTGCCCTCATGTTCACTTACTCCTTTCAGCTCTTGTCATTCCAGTTAAAGAGATACCATTTGACATTCTTGAGATGGATTCATGCAAACATTTAAAATTTGTGCTGTATTGAGGGAATACAGCACACCAGGGAGACCACTATTATGACTATCAGGAGGATCATACCAAATGTCTGGAGTGTGCTTCTTACCCAGGGTCCACATAAACCAAACCACCTAAAATTAAATACATCAAAGAATGAGCTAGATAAAGAATTGACTCACTTAACTAAGTAGTCTCTTCTTTAATCCCCTACAACTGAATCTCTATAATCTACATTTGATGTATGTTTTCATAGACCACTGAAGTGCCAGCAGCTGCACAAATACTTTTCCATTTAGCCACTAAATAATCTGGAGCAATTCTGTTATTCAGCGTAACTTTCACAAGATAATTTAAAGTCTGTTGTGTAACCATAGCCTTTAGAGTAGAATCTGCTATAGAGCCTACCATGAGGGATACATTTCTAATCATTGCCTCTTTTATTCCAAACCATGGAAAAGGGGCCTAACAAATGATACCCTTCTAGAAGATTGAAGGCCTTCAGGCAATGTTCTCTTTAACTCATGGTATGGATTAAGAGGAGTGAACCAATGTTCTATTTCTGACTGATTATGAGGCAACACAGGTACCATTAGCTTTTCATCTACATTGGGCCTTAATATTTCATCTCTCAAGGTATGAGGTTATCCATGTATAAGGCTGGCTGCAAAATCCTTTACAAATGAAAGTATATCCCATGAGTGCACACAACAGACCCCTCTTTCACTTCTATTGTCCACAGAGTCATAACTAAGGAAAAAATATCTAAAGATAAGAGTCTCATGATAGTAGAGAAGTTGTGATTTGTGATCTTGGGAAAAGCTGCTCACATCAAGGATGCCATCTTCTTCTGGGGAGGAACTTCCCTGGTTAACTTTATCTAAAGGGTTCCAGTGGGTATACAGTTCCAAGAGTGTGGAGGGATCCTTCTTAGTTGTGAGATTATGAACAAGAGGTTCAAAGTCCTGAAGTTTTGCTGCAGTGCGGATGGCAAGGGCAGGCTTTCTCTGATGTTCCCAGAAGATCCAGTCTTCAGGTTCTGGATTGTGAAGGGGTTGATTGTCCTCAGTCAGTAAACCATAAAAAGTTTTCTTTACCTAGTGAAAAAATACTGTGGTATAATAACGTATTGTTATAACATCAGCCCTCTTGCATGGGAGACCTTTTATAAAACCAGAAAACATGCATTGAAAATGACAGTTGAATGAAATTCCTCTATAAATGTTTAAATGGCCCATCAGGTAGCTGAATGTACCTGAAGCTTTGATTGTCTTCCCAGTAATATGGGTTTGACAAACCAAACACTGGTCATAAACTATTTTAGTAATTTAGAAGTCACCACACCAATATATATTTAATTTGGATCATTGTATCTTTCCCATGATGAGTCATGGAATGCAGAACTTTTAATAACAAAAGCTTTGAGAACTCAGGAAGGACGAGGCAGCTGTCCTGGTTCTCTGTGATTCCATGCTTAACACTGGACATATGTCCTCTTGAATACCAGTTGTTTCTCCAACTTAGGTGCACAGCACTGAAAACTAATGGGTTATCATAGCTAATTTGACTTAGACCATGGAGTTCATTCAAATGGTATATCTAAACAATTTCAGTATCAGCTGATTTAGCATGAAAATCTGGCAAAGTATTTTCTTGGTATTCAATTAATTTTTGTTCTACTTGGGTTAGCAGTTTTGTAAACCAGTCACTCTTTTCATTAAAGCTCCAAGAATTCTTACCTAGTCCAGATGATATGATTCTAAAGTTATCAGAAACCTGTATTCAAGAGTAATTTTCAGAGTCCTTTCCATTCTTTCATGAATCTCCTAAAATATGCCATATTCTAGGATTTTGCATGCTTGTGAAGTTTTCAGAAACTGCATCAGCATTAAGCAATTAACTGTGGAAATGACTTTAAGTAGTCATAGTTAAAAGACACAATTGACAAGCATATTTGGTTATTTCCATCGTCTACAATAATTTAACATCATAACCATACTTATGATTGATAGCATATATTCAAACATATTAGAATTTTAGAAATCCCATACAATTTTGGAACATATATTAATAACATTCACTAAAATGTAACCTGAAGAAGGTTGAAACTTGTTTTTAATTTTGACAATGCTTCCCATGTAACTTAACATGTTAAATAGTCTTGTTTACCTCTCTTTTGGATGTTTCAGGGGCCCTCTGTAGTATCCCAAAGTTAGAGGTCAGAAAAGACCATTTTGAAGCTGAAATTTGATTTTGGGAAGCCTGTCAAATATGTTAAAGGTTTAAAACACTTGATATTATGAGATAGAATTCCTGGTCACCATAAGTCATTCATTTAGCCAAAATGATGACTCAAAAATTTTAAAAAGGCAGAAACCTTTACTAACTAAGACTTAGTTTTCCAAACAATCTGTCTCTTGTGTTTCTCTTCTTTTTCCTGTAGCTTATTCAAAAGGCAAACAAAAATATTTGATTATCCTTCAATATCATGCAAAAATCTTGTTCAAAAGAGAAAGCCAAATTTCACCCTTGCATTAGCATACTATTAATGTCAACCCCAATCTTTAATAAATTATATAGGCAAATTTATCCAATCTTAGTCAGCTTGATCATAAGGTGAGATTCTCATAAATCTTTTATAACACTTTACAAATATTTGTTAAAGAGTAGATCAGTGCTCTAAGAAAACCCTGTTGTGTCTTTATTTCAATGTCCAACTTACAGAAAAAACAAGTAATAACCCTTTAAAAGTAGCCAATATGTTCACACACAGAATTTTCTTTCTTTTTTTCTTTTTTTTTGAGATGGAGTCTCGCTCTGTCTTCAGGCTGGAGTGCAGTGGCGTGATCTCGGCTCACTGCAAGCTCCACCTCCCAGGTTCACACCATTCTCCTGCCTCAGCCTGCCATCATGCCCGGCTAATTTTTTGTAATTTTAGTAGAGATGTGGTTTCACCATGTTAGCCAGGATGGTCTCGATCTCCTGACCTCGTGATCTGCCTGCCTTGGCCTCCCAAAGTGCTGGGATTACAGGCATGAGCCACTGTGCCTGGCCAATAATTTTTTTTACAAGATTAATTTTTCATAAATCTTCCACAATTTGCTCAAACCTTCAGCTTTATCCTAATTTAAAACAATCCTTTAAGCCTCTAAACTAGACAAAAATTTACCTTCCTGCTCCTTCTTATAATCTTTTGCTAAAAGCATATTTCACTTTCCTCACACACCTTACATGTAAAACGGTTTTTTCAGTGGTCTCAGTTACATGTTACAATGTTAACTCTTAGCAATTTTTATTTTTGGTGAAAAACCCTGGTAAGTAGGTGATTTTAATTACGTACCAGGTGTGAAGCCTAGGACACCAAACAGAAGTATAGATAAAGTCTGACTCTTTTTAGCATAGCCAGGGGGCTTGGCTAACTCCACATGTCCTTAGAACTTACTTCAAATCTAAAGCAGGCCCCAAAGCAGGTAAGTTGAAAAATTTTCAAAAGTCCAAGAAGCAGTTTATTACCTTAAAGTATTTAGCAAATCTAGGCCGGGTGCAGTGGCTCACGCCTGTAATCCCAACATTTTAGGAGGCCAAGGCGGGTGAATTGCTTGAGGTCGGGAGTTTGAGACCAGCCTGGCCAACAAGGTGAAACCCTATGTCTACTAAAAATACAAAAATGTAGCTAGGCGTAGTGGCGGGTACCTGTAATCCCAGCTACTCAGGAAGCTGAAGCAGGAGAATTGCTTGAACCTGGGAGGTGGAGGTTGCAGTGAGCAGAGATCATGCTACTGCACCCAAACCTAGGAGGTTATTTAGTGAATCTAATATGTGACCTGCCTAACTTAGACCAAATGTCTTTATTTATTTCTCAAAGCTTACTAAAGTCACATGAACTAAAAGGCATTACAGTTTTAATTTTTCTTACAAAATTTTTGATTTAAGTGTTTATTATTTTTAAACCAGTTAATCAGAGCTCTTTTATACACAAATGTCACACACAGAACACACATAAACACATAGAAACACAGAAGATCCAGTAGTTGTAAGATGTTTCATTTGCCAGTTTTTAAGTTTCTTAACTGGATTACTGGATTCAGGGTGGAGTCCTTGGAGGAACAGGGCTAAGAAAACTTTCAGTTTCTAGGTCCTAATAAGTAAGCACAGCTGGAAGACAAAACAGATCTCCAAAAATACAGGATCCCAATTTTATACCGGATCCTGTATCCTTTGACTGTGCATTTCATTGCAAAGCCACCCAAAGCTGATCAGCCCATTCTGTGATTAGCACACCCCAATGGGAGTCTTATCCTTGGTAGGGGGTGGGGACATTTCCATACTTTCCAGGTGGCCAAGATCATGCTTCTCTGATCCAATGTGCAAAGAGCTGAGTGGTTCCCCAACTGCCATTTGCCATCCCTAAAAGTATACTTAGCCTTAGATTTTGAGAGAGATCTATCTGCTTCTAATTCCTGGGGTTTCATGAGGAAAACAGAGGTTTTTCCCAAAACGGGGTCTGTGGCACCTCCTCTGTTTTTCCCAAGGAGTCCTAGACTGTTAGAAGTTATCTTAGGTCGTCTCATGTATGCATCAAGAGTGGCAAGAAGAAAAAAATGGAGAAAAACAATTCAGTTGCCTGAAAAGAAAAAAAAAAAAAAAAAGATCCAAAAAGAGAAAAAACCCATAAATGCCTTTTAACTATACCTAGGGCTTGAATATCCACTTTTAACTGAGTGTTTTGTTTTGTTTTGCTTTTTTGGGGACAGAGTCTCACTCCGTCACCCAGGCTGGAGTACAGCAGTGCAATCTTGGCTCTCCTCAACCTCTGCCTCGCAGGTTCAAGCGATTCTCTTGCCTCAGCCTCCTAAGTAGCTGGGATTACAGGCGCACAGCACCATGCCTGGATAATTTTTTTTTGTATTTTTAGTAGAGATGGGGTTTCGCCATTTTGGCCAGGCTGCTCTTATACTCCTGACCTCAAGTGATCTGCCCTCCTCGGCCTCCCAAAGTACTGGGATTACAGGCGTAGGCCACTGCACCTGGCCTACGCTGACTTTTAACCAAAGATTTTTTTAACCGGATTCTAGCTGGAACAAATAGCAAATATTTCTGGCTTTTGAACTTTACCAAAGGTAACCTCCCAGGTGCTCAGAGAAAGAAGAATTCAAGATGGGAAGTCAAAAGGAGAGGAAGAGAATCAATAAATAGCAATAGCCACTTAGATATCAAACCAGAAAGGACTCATCCCCTAAGCCAGGAATTGAATCCTGGCTGCCATTGAGAAGAGACAAAGCCTTCACCATGAAGCTACAACATTGGGCAGTTTCTGTTATTTCTTCCCAGAAGGAGCCTAGAGCAGTCAATTTTGAGCTACAATGGCTTTTAAATGTTCACAATAATTTTTAGAACTAACTGTCACATGAACGCCCAAATTCCTGTTTCCTGGATGGCAGAGGCCAAGAGAAAGTACCACCCTGTGGTTACAAGTTCAAGCTCACAAGAGCATGAAACAAGACAAGAGGGAAACCTCATCCAGTTTGTTGTTGTTGTTGTTTGTTTCAGGGACCTGCAGCAAAGTTTATAACTGACCAGTTTGCTGGGTTGGCTTGAGCAGCAAGCTTATGGGGCCTAGGCCTGCATTCCATCTTATGGTACCTCTTTTTATGACTGAACGATGCAGAAAGACAAATTCATAGCACAAAGTACACCAGATTTGCTACAGCTTAAGATCAGCCTCATGAATTCTTTCCACATTAATTAAAACTTCACAAGAGATAGTAATTTTTTACCATTCCTACAACCACTTTGCACAGAGAGAGAGGAAAGGAAAGGAAAGGGACAAAAGCATTGCTTGCAGCAGGGTAAAGAAGGCAAGCCACTCAGAGAGGCCAGAGTAAGACCCACCCACTGTAGCGACGCTGAATCAAAAGTTCAGATGGCCACATGTCAGTTGAAAAGGGATATTTTCCAGCAATCCCATCAGCCCTCAAGTTTCCCCCTTTGGAGAGAAAAAGTTTCCCCAGGTCCCATGATCCTGTACACACCTAATTCTGTCACCCACTGTCATCAGCAAATAGTGCAAGACAGATTAATCCAAAGAGAATAACAGTTAACAGCCCATAGTGCCAAATCCATTCTTAACCAAGAGGGACTTTACTGAGGGGAGGGCCTCTAACTCAATCCTCTAACCCAGCACAGGTAAAATGTACTCCACTACTTAGTCAAAGTCAGCCAACTGGTGCTGCAGTTACTTCCTTTGGATTAGAATAGTAACTAAGCCAAAAGGTTAGCAGATTTAATTTTTTTAATCAATTAGTCATTTAAGCTTTTAATTTGCCTTTTATAAAGCCTTCAAATAAAAATACTGAAATATTTTTACAAACTTCTGCATATCAATACACATCCTTAGATGAGACTAATTTGGAAGCCCTCATTTTCTAACACACTTCAGTGCAGTGTTGTTCATTTGGAAAGTTCCACTGTAATTTATCTTTAGTAAGATTTTGCCATTTCTTTAAGACTTTGTTGCTTATAGGGCCTAACACTTGTGCATGTATAAGCCAGAAGGAACTCAGTTCTTCAGAAATTAAGGATCTCATTGTTACCTCAAATATTGGCTTTGCTTTCAGGTTCCCTTGATCAACCTAACCAGTGATTTTTTTCCTACCTAAGTGCACAAGAAAAATGAACCAAAGGAGTAGAACAAGAAAATCCCCATGAATTTCTAAAAGCCAAATTTTACACCCCCTGCAATATTGTCATTTACTACTGGTTTCTTTCTGACCCAGTCAGATGCAAGAAGCCTCTAGCTGAATCCAAACCAGTTAATTACTGGACCCAGTCCAGTTTCTTGTCACAACTTCCAAATCCAGTTTGGATCAGAAGCTTGCTCAAAGAAACTCAGAGAGCTAAAAACACAAATCCGTGGAACTTTGGAATCTGAGAGAGAACTTACCACAATCCCCAGCTGCTCCAAGAGATCAATGGACACAATGGGTCCAGAGAGTTCCTCACTTGGTCACTCAGTGCTCCTAGGGGATGTTAGAAACTCTACTTTGGATCCCACTTCTGACACCATCTGATAAAAGAAAAACTTCAGCTGAATTAAATTTAAAGGGGTTTAATTGAGCAATGAACAATTTGCGAATTGGGCAGCCTCCTGAGCCAGAATAGGCTCAGAGACTCCAGCACAGCCACATAGGGGAAGAAGATTTATGGACAGAAAAAGGAAAGTGACATACAGAAAAAACAAGTGAGCTACAGAAATAGCTGGATTGGTTACAGTTTGTTGTTTGCCTTATTTGAATACGGTTCAATTAGCTACATCTGATTGGTCAAACCTTGATGATTGGCACAAGTGTAGACTATGGTCTATTTATACTTCCACTTGTTATAGTTCATGATGTACAGAGATACCCTTAGGCTGAACTTAATATATGTAAGGAGGCAGCTTTGGGCTAAACTGATTTAATAAATTTTAAACAGGAAACAACCTAATAAGATTCCCCATTAGACCTTTCTATTATCCACCAGCTCTGGGCTGCCCTAGAACATGTCGCTTAATACATTTTCCTCCCATACTCCTAATTTTCCACATCCCCCCACCCCTTAATCCTTTCCTGTGAGAATAATATGACTGTCTCAAATCTTTCAATTTTGCATAACTCCACATTACTTATACTGTCTTTAAGAAGAATGCTTCACTTTGCAGTCAGGAAAAAAATGATGCTCCAAATGCTGGGCTCTACCTTCCTTATGGGCTGCAGGAGATCAAAAATATTAAATGACTCTGCAGTCTAACCTAGCAGTTGAAGGCTTTGGTTCTGGTGTCAAGATTCCATTCTGTGACCTCATGTAAATTACTTGACCCCCCTCTAAGCCTCAGCTTCTTAATCTGTAAAATGAAATGTCGACCCTGAGTAATAAAGACTACATCTTGGGTAATAAAAATAATGCCTACCTTATGCATTTGGGGAGAGTCATGTCAGATATTATATGACAAGGACTTCTCTAATCCCAGTGCCTAGCCCAAAGTATTATAATAATAATTATTAAATCCCTCCCAATCTTAATCATTCTAAGTATTTGACAGTTTACTAATTGAACTCCAAATACTCATTTAATAAGCATCCATTTAATGACTACTTTTTAATATGTGCGTAGTACTACAAAAACAAATAAGGAGGAAGGAAGTAGGGCAAAATAAACGTCCACTGAGAGCCTTCTACGTGCCAGGCACTTTACAAATCATCTTGTTTACTCCTTCAAATAACTTGAGAAAGCTTTGTGTCCTCACTTCTATGGATGGCACAGAGCTATGAGAGGTTATATAACTTGCCTGTAAGGCACAAATCTGAGCTGGCATCCAGGTCTGTTTCACTCAGGATCCCTTTCTCCTCCACAAATTGCTGTGCCTCACAAGTAGAGTGTATGTCTCAAACTGACCAAACCTTAAATTCAAAAGGAAAAGGGAAGAAAAGAGGGGTCAGATGAACGGAAAGTGGAGGGGAGAAAGAGGGAAGGATAGGAAGGGGGAAGACCGGAAAGAGAATCAGATGCTGAGGAAGAGAAAATGCAACAACAGGGGGAAGCCAAGTAGCTCCCCCACTTCCATCCATTGCAGAGGCTGGTGGAGAGCCAGCCCCCTGAGCTCATCCTCATCACCTTAGGTGACGTGTCCCTGCCAAATGAACCAGTGCCAAAAGGAAATGCATCATGTCTGTGATTTCCCACGAACTCCAGCTAACAAAAGCTGATCTCACCCTCTCCTTTTGGAAGCTCCAACAAAAGCTCTCTAGACTTCTAGGTAGATTCTAACTCCCTGTCTTATTTACAATTTAATTTTGTACTGATAATTGTCTCATGTGGGCTCATCTTATTCTCACACCCAAGCTATAAAATATTCAATGCATGCATTTTGGTTTACTCCTCTGTAAGAAGACGGTCACTGATGAAAGCACACTACAAAATTTTATATGACTTCCCTGAGAAGAAACTGAAAAACTCTGCCCAGAGCTTGGGGTAGGCACTCATAGATTACTTGTTGGGGTAGAGAGAGTTACTTAAGAGCCAATAGCATAAACTCTGGAAATATACTGCCAGATATTATGAGGTTATCCTATTGGTCCCATGATGATGGGAGTGTCTGCTGAAGGGAATGAGCCCTTGTCATTGGGAAGAGGTCAGTTTGAGAGTAGAGAACAGAGACTCTGAAAGGAGCTTACCTGGTAGTGGTAGGAGGAATATTTTCTTTGCTCTAGATCTGGCCAATGCTTGGCAGCTTCAGTGTCATGCAATTGCCGGAAGCATTTCTGTTGGTGGAGGGTGGCTTTCCTTGTCCCTGGGAGATTACCTGCGAGAGAGCCTGGGAATGTGCCAAGGAAAGGGCCTCGGGCTGGGTCCTGACTCATGTGTGTCTGAATTATGCTCTGTGCCACGTGTCCTTTCATCATCAGTACAGCCTGTCCTGCATTGGATCAGGGAGGGATCCACACCCACACCTGCGTCAGGACGATGCAGGGAAATGCTGGACCCTTTCCCTGGAGGTCAGGTGATGGTGCCAACAGAGGACAACAGGGCTCAGCGGCTGCCGGAGCACTGCCTAGGGCTGTTACCTTGTAATATGAAAAGAAGCAGTATCTACCTCTCGGTTGTCACGAGAATTAGGGGAAAGACACGCAAAGCCACTGGAATTCATATCCTCATTCAACGTTTATTCATCTCATCACATATTGTAGTTACTTCATGCCAAGCTCCAGGCAATAGGAACAGAGCAGTGAGGGAGCCGGGTCAGGTCGCTGCTCTCTTAGTTTATTTCCTCTTGAGAAGTGGGGACAGACAGTAAGCAGATAAACTGTCAGGGACTGGGATGGGGATTTGGGTGCATGTGATTTATGAGGATGTTCTCCTCAGGAAAACCTGTAAAGGGTGAGGAGATCAGGATGGGGAAAGGGAAGAAGCCAAGTAGAGGGGTGCTGTAGAAAAATTTAGCCTGGGCCTGATCCCTCAGGGCCCTGAAGTGCAAATTTCACCTTCAGAGTTGTCCTTGAAGGCAAGAGGGGGGAGCTTTTGTACCCATCTCTGTCAGTCACTGGCCACCCCAGGGTGTTGCAGTAGCCTCCCAGGTAAAGAGGCTCCTTAGGCAAAAGCGTTTCTTAGAAGAAGGCCATGGGTATAAGGCGTTAGCTGCTGCGTGCACAGGAGTAGGGCACATGGGCTGGTCATGGGGCATGCGCAGAGCATCAGCAACATGGGCTACATCTCTTCAGAAGGGGAAAGTCAGGTAGTGGGAACTGCTAGGAGAGGTGGAAATTCAGCGACAGCAGAGAGACTGTACCGTTGCTTTAGACTGCGTGACCATGAAATGGGTGGATTCAGATTTTATAGATTTTGAGACTTAGAATTTGGAGGGACCTTTTTAAAGTAAAAGACTATGAAATCATGAATACAAAGCTAGTACAAACGTGAAAATTTATTCAAAATGAGAAGACAAAGAATTACAAATAAAAGCTAACAAATAAGCATCACAAAATCCAGAAAAAAAAATTAATATTGAATTAAAGTTAATTAAACTTCCTGACACACCTCTACAATACCTTTTCCTGCATTATTCGACCATATATATTTTGATTACCTCCTTATGTGATAATGGCTTAGTATTTGCTTTTTAGTAAGAGACTAGAAAGACATTTTAATCTTTTCCTTAAAGTCGTAAACCATTTATTGTTAATACTTTTAAAAAGTTTTTGAGCTTCACGACTTGTTATTTGGTAAAATTATGTGAATTTTGAGGATTATTATCAAGATTGGGAAAGCCTCAATTAAGCTTCTTTCATATATGAGCTATAAGCTTTGAAAAGATGCCCCACAGATAGCTTCTGACTCCAGACATTTCAAACTCACTTTTGCCAGGCACAGTGGCTCACACCTGTAATCCCAGTTATTAAGGAGGCTGAGGTGGGAGGATCCCTTGAGCCCAGGAGTTTGAGGCCATTCTGGACAACATAGTGAGATCCTGTCACTTAAAAAAAAAAAATTGGCCAGGGGTGGTGGCTCATGCCTGTAATCCCAACACTTTGGGAGGCTGAGGCCGGTGGATCATCTGAGTTCAGGAGTTTGAGATCAGCCTGGCCGACATGGTGAAAACCCAACTGTACTAAAAATACAAAAAAATTAGCTAGGTGTGGTGGTGGGCACCTGTAACCCCAGCTACTTGGGAGGCTGAGGCAGGAGAATCGCTTGAACCCTGGAGGCAGAGGTTGCAGTGAGCTGAGAGTGTGCCATTGCACTCCAGCCTGGGCGACAAGAGCAAAACTCTGTCTCAAAAATAAATAAACAAATAAAAATAAAAGAAAAAGAAAATAAAACAAACTCACTCTCCTCCCATACTATCCTTGTCTTCTGGTGCTGAATGTTGTAGGACATTTTCATATTGAGATACCTTCGTGTGACGATAATAGGTAGTCGGCAGTGAGTGATGAGTATTTCAGGAAATCATTGCTGTACCAGGGTACCACACAAGGAAGTGACTGCAAAACACTTACATACTTCCCCTCAATTCAATGAACCCCTAAATCAACTTCCCCTTTGCCAGGTCCTCCAATGCCAATGGAAGAGAGGCATGAGGTAGAGAAAATTGGAATAAAAAGAAAAAGTAGCCTTAAGTTTTAACTGATAGTGGTTAAAATATTTTACTTTCGCAACATTTACAAAAACACACATACATATGAATAGATCACTAGGGTCCCTCCCAGAACTTACAAAGGACCCCTGCAAGTGAGGGGCTCTGAAATGTAAGCCTCATTGGTTTCACCATAAATCCACCTCTGTCAGTGAGGGACTCTTTGAGGAGGCAACATGTAGCTGAAAGCACTTAGATGACATTAATTGGAGACTCATGGGAAATCTACGGCAGTCTTTGAAAGCAGAGCTCTCTTGCTCCATCCTGAGTCTCAGACTAACTTATACAAGGACAGGAATACAGCACTTCCCCAGGAAGGCCTCTTTAAAAATAGAAGTTGCCTGTGCCAGAGACCATCCCAAAATTACCGCACTTTGGCCATCCATGCATACAGGGAATGCCTGGTAACGGTCTGAGTGTCTCTGCAGCATTGGCTGGAATCTATAAAGATCTGAAATCAATGCATTGTTTGGCTGCAATTTGCATCCTCTTTTTCTTTGCTGGCTCTGGGTCTCTGGGGGAGGGAGTCCCTTGTGCCTGCCAGGTGCTCTTGATTAGAGTTTGGGGCTCCCATCATTGTAATTATTTGTTTACCTGCCTATCGCCTTTGCAAAAGTGAGCTGTGCCAAGCAAGGGCCCTATCTTATTTATGCTTGCATCCCCAGGACCTAGCACACAGAGGGCACTCCATTCATGTTTCCAGATGAATACATAATTGCCTATCCAGGAATGTATGAAAGAAAAAAAAATCATTCCACCCATTTCTTTATTTCATCTCAAATTCTCCAAAACAGGTAAGTTAATACTTTGTTCAATTTTGTCAGTAATACAATGCTTGACCCCGAATCACTTAAAAATATTTCTATTTTTCAAATCATTTGCAGAAGGCATGAGCAAGTTTACATAAATAATTTTCACTGTTTGATAGAAAGCATTCACAAAATCAAGGAGAAATAACACACAATATGCAGTTTTCATTCTGGGTGCTCTGCACTGAAATATGCAACAGATTCTCGTTCTTATTTTTGAGAAGGACAAGAGAGCTGCTTGTCTAGAATCTCTGTTCCCTTTGTCAATAAATAAAAGGTCTTTGTATTTGCAAGGATTTCACATGATGTTACAAAAAAACAAAAAGAAAGAAAGAAGGAAAAGGCGTGTAAAGTTTTCCATAGCAAGTGTGCTCACAAAATTTGCCTGTACCGCTTAATTACAGAGGATTCAGAGGGAAAACCCACAGTTCTGCGTGGTCCTGTTAGAAAGGCTTCAGGGTGTCTGGGTGTCTTCCTTGGGGTCTCCTCTTTCCTCTCTATCTTTCACAAATTAAAAAAAAAAATGTTAATTAAAGCTGAACAGTTGAAGCTGATTTGCAAGGGACTGACAACATCTGACACCAAGCTGAATTAATAGCAGAGAAAATATTTTTTTCCTGTATTGAACTACCAACAGTGTTTAGCAAAAGTGATTTAAATCCTTTATAAAGTTTCTAGAGTTCTTAAATAAACACTGGACTAAGATAAAGGTCTAGTTAACTCCAAATATTTCAAAGGAGTTAAACAATATACATATTTTCTTAAAAGTTAAAATCGAGATGAATCTCAAAACTAGTAAATGAAGATTAACTCTGGATATTTAGAAAAGATCTTTATCTATAAATATGTACATTTATAAGGCAAGAAGAGCCTTGGTTTCATTAAGGAAGGAATAGCAGGGGCTGGCAAATGGAATTTTGTCACCAACTGCCCTACTTCTACAGATAATCTTTAATGATATTAAAAGTTTTTGTCTAACTCCACTTAGTTATTTCTGCCCACTGTTGTACAATGTATGTGAAAACCCTGGCATCAGGCTCATTTAGCTCTGCTAAAATAAGTTAGTTCTTATTAATCATTAGTACCTTATTGAACTGACATTTGCATTAGCAAGAACATGAAAGAAAGAACATAGAGTAGGTATGTGGGCTACAGGGGTCAGGAAGGTTGAACACATAAAATGGTATCCTAAGAGCGGTAAAGGCAGCTGTCCCTGGGAGAGAGATCCTCTCCCTGGGTGGAACTTGTAGAATGAGGTGGTTCTGGAAAGACCCCCTGGACTGTGGTCATCTCACCCAAGTCATGCCATCCTGAAGGCTTTTCAGGAGATGCCGGATCACCTTCTCCAGGGCCTGTGTTCTCTTCTCTCTCAATGTGGCCTTGCAGTCGTGGTCAAACCCATGGGCTCTGCAACCAGACTGAGGTCCATTGCTCAATTACAATTTCAGCTGTGCCACCTGGGAGGGGGTACTTTTTTGTTTATACATGTCTGCCCCATTAAAATGTAACTTTCTTTTTTTTTTTTTTTTTTTTTTGATACGGAGTCTGGCTCTGTCGCCCAGGCTGGAGTGCAGTGGCTGGATCTCAGCTCACTGCAAGCTCCGCCTCCCGGGTTTGCGCCATTCTCCTGCCTCAGCCTCCCGAGTAGCTGGGACTACAGGCGCCCGCCACCTCGCCCGGCTATTTTTTTGTATTTTTTAGTAGAGACGGGGTTTCACTGTGTTAGCCAGGATGGTCTCGATCTCCTGACCTCGTGATCCGCCCGTCTAGGCCTCCCAAAGTGCTGGGATTACAGGCTTGAGCCACCGCGCCCGGCCATAAAATGTAACTTTCATGAGGGCAGAAGCTTTCATTCACAGCCATAGAAGAGGGCTCAGTGCGTGGTGGGTGCTCAATACTTAATTTAAATGTATTAAAAGAATAAATGAATGATAAGTGAGTGAGTAGATGAAGTGTGTAACCTCTCTGGGCCTAGTTTGTTCATCTGTAAAACGAGGGTAATAACAGCACTCAGTATGACATCTACACAGGTAGCAACCGGTGTCAGAATGCAGCAACAGGGTTTACCTAGCCAAGGGGTCCTTTATGTTCTTCCTGTTTAGGGAGAATGTGGTTTCAGGATGTGCAGCTGCTGGCAAAAGGGTGACAGCTAAAGCAACTGCAGGTGGGTCCTGTTATGCGTTGTTTAATCATGTTCACTTGGAAACTCACGCTGCTTTTTCAAGAAGGAGATTTGGTCATACAGACGACCTTAGGTCATGCTGTTATTTTTGTTTTCACAGGACAGCCATTTATATTTAATGAAATAAAAGAAACTCAAATAATATGTAATTGAAGAAGGAAGAAGGATAAGAGTAAGACTTTCCAGTTATATCTCATGGCTCTCATTCTCATTTCACCTACACGACTTGGGTGGGAAAATATTTTTAGAATTCAGTATGCTCAGTTGCAAAATAAGTGTATAAACATTGGTATCTTTCCTACATACGGCTCTGTTCGGTTGGAAAAAAATAATGAATATTGTTTTGCAATAGCAAAACTAAATATTAAATACCCATGAATAAATTTGACAACAAATATGAAGGCCTATGTAAAGAATCCTTTACAATTTTACTCAGAGACAAAAAAGGAAACAATTAAATGAAGTGACATAGTTTATTTCTGAATGAAAAAATTCACTCTTATAAAAGCATCAATTTCTAAGTGAATTTAAAAATTTAATGTGAAAATTTCCACAGCATGTTTCTTGAATCTATTCAAATTAATTTTAAACATTATCTGAAAGACTAAACTTATAAAAATAACCCATATCATTTAGAAAAATCAGAAGGATATGGTCAAGGAAGAACTTGTCCTGTTAATTACTTAATAAAACATACCATAAAGCTTTAGTATTTAATGTATAATAAATAAGATTGCTAGTCACAACCTCCTAAATTATTTCATAGCCTACTAAGGCTCAAGAACGACAGACTAAAAACATTGGTTTATAAATATCCAAAACTGAGCAGTTTCATTAAATATATTATAATACAGTCATAATGCAGAATATATGCAGTTATTAAAAATAATGTGGTAGAACTATATTCGTATGGAAAGATGTTGACAATACATGGGTGAAAAACTTTACTAGAACCACCCTATTTTGAAAGGAAAAAATATCATATACTTTTATGTATGCAGAGAAAAAGCATATGGACAGAAAAGTACCAATATATTAACAACAACCCATTTGTCTCTAGCTGCTGGGTTTATGGGCAAGTGTAATCTTCTTTTTACTGCCTATAATGAATATGCATTAGTAATTAAAAGATGAATTTTAAACGTTTTAGACTGTTACATAATACATAGATTTTGTTCATTATTTTCAGTCTAATGTTCAGGAAAAATGCAGATTTGGTCCTCAATACATAATTAATATCCATTACACGATTCTTTAGCAAAGATATTATAAAGTTATAGTACTTAAAGTATAATAAATAAGTTTGCTGGTCATGACTTTCTAAATTATTTCATAGCTTACTGAGGGTCATGAACTGCAGTTTTATTATATTTTCTGTCATGTTCTTTGACAGAAAAATACGATAAAATGAAACATTCCTAATTTCTTTAACATTAAGTTTGCAGCAGTAGGCAATCCTCAATCAAAATAATCATATTTTTAGCTGCAAAATAGGAAACACTTCTTCCATTTCCTGTCATAGAACTTCTCTAAGAATAAAACAGCTGCTTAGCTATCATTGCCTTTAAAGGAAAAAATGCCATCATTAAACTGCTGCTTTGGGTATTTGAGTCGAGGTGCTCTAGTGGCTATCGTGTAACACTGTGCCTCCTGTCACACTACCAACCTCCTGGGCTTGAGTGGGCCATCCAGGCTTGGAGCTGGCTCTAACCAACACTGGTAGAAGTCAAGATTTATTTATGCCGGGGCTGCTGAATAAGGCAGTTACTCATGAGGACATTTTTAAACTGGTACAAGTAAACCCAAGCAACCTTTAAGGGGAGAAGTCACAAACAAACACATGAAATCTGGAGTTGGACATGTGTCTTGGGAGAAGAGACACGGGTGAGGGAAGATGATGCTTGCAGATTTCCAATGTGCACCTCCCTCTTTAGCTGTGGCTGGTAAAGTTACCTAAGTCATTGATTTTCTCCCCTCTAGATGCTGTCCTGAATTTCACTTTTGTCTGCTTTCATAATTGAGTGACCAGAGTAACAGTCTGTCAACCACTCCTCAAAATATTTGCCTCAAGTCAAAAATCGCCTAGAAGAGTTGTTGGTGAATACAAGGCCAATTTCATGCTCTCTTAAAATAATGACACTTCCAAGAGTAGAAACTGAATAAGTTTCATAGTTCATGTCTCTTGTTCTAGACTTCTACATCAGGAAATGTTACAATTTTCAAGGCATATAGATTCAGTGAAAAACGAAAAGAAAAGAAAAAAAAGAAAGAAAAGAAAGCTTGAACTCGGGAGGCGGAGGTTGCAGTGAGCCCAGATCATGCCACTGCACTCCAGCCTGGCGACAGAGTGAGATTCCCTCTCAAAAAAAGAAAAAGAAATGTTACAATTTCGCTGTTTTCGGAATTCATTCATTCTGAAATTTTGTACATCTATAAGTTGAAAGAACTAGATGAGATGGTTTTAAATAGAAGTACTGAGTAAGAACATTCTCTAGCACATTATCTGGCAATATGAGATGTTGTAATACAATGTTAACAGTATACAATGTAAAGACACCAATGTATGCTGTTAACACTGCAACAGTACACATTGCCTCATAATATTAAAAACTCTTATAAACTTCATCTTAATGGCAGAATAATATTCTAAGATGTGATTAGGAAACCATTTTGTAAACCTCATTTCCAATTTTTTTGTTATTTTAAACAATATTATGATTTCTAACTTTATGAAAAAAATTTTCCAAATTTCAGGTCGTGCCTTTAGGATAGATTCACAAAGTAGAATTACCATAATAAGCATTTTAAGGTTACATTGCAAAATTATTTTCTAAAAGGCTTGTAGCAATTTTCATCCCTACCTGCAACGTATCAGTAGCCACTTCCTTGTTCCCTCATTCATATTAGGCATCTCATTTTCAAAAATGAATACATACAAAAAAATTTTTTAAAGTATTTGATACATTGATAGGTTAATAATTTTGTTCACTGTTGTTTTAATTTGTTTTTATTTTTATTTACAGTGAGATTAAACACTTTTCCGTATGTTACTTAGTCATTCGTATTTCCTCCTTTGTGTATTGTTGCACATGCCTTTTGCCTGAAAAGGACCATTTCCATTTCAGTAATAATCAACATTAACTACCATGACGGCTACTATGACAGGAGACCTGATTCAGCTTGGGCTTGGGGGAGGAAGCAACAGAGGTCTGTCTGCTGGAAAGTGACCTTTGAGTGGATATTCAAATGATGATGGTGGGAGGTAGAGAGATTGGGCAGTAGCTTTCCTGGCAGAGGGACAGAATCATTTGTTTTGAGGCAGGTCTGACCTGTGAGTCCAGGGCTGTCCAGAGAATAAGAATGCTGGCTTTAAGGGACATGGGCATTCTGGTCAAATGAAGAACATTTTCATCCATGCTTTGATGAGACAGACCTCAAACTACTATCATACTACTATGATACCATAGATGATGAGTACTATGATATGATTTTTTTTATTATACTTTAAGTTCTAGAGTACATGTGCACAACATGCAGGTTTGTTACATATGTATACATGTGCCATGTTGGTGTGCTGCACCCATCAACTCATCAGCACCCATCAACTCATCATTTACATCAGGTGTAACTCCCTAGACAATGTAGTATAATATAATCTCGTATCAAAACTCAGGGTCTAAAACCTTCTCCCATCTAAAGTGCTACCTTATCATAAAACAATGAATGGTTTTAAGATAGCTAAGAAATGTAATGCCCTACACATTTATTATAATCATTTCTTGCCAAAGACATTTTCATTTATGCTGATACTTCAAATATAAGGACTTTTAAATTTCCTCTTTTTCCTAAATGCCATAAAAGTAATTGTAACTAATATGTTGGGCCATTACTTTAAGAAATTTTATTTACATAGCATAAAATTCCTTTATGAATGAACAAAATATTTTTTAATTGGATTGTATTGTGGTCCAAAAGACCTTAAAAAAATAAAAGAAGTTGACTGAGCTGAAACTAATTCTTGATCTATTTTCAGGCATCAGTAGAACTATCACATACTTATGGTGTCATAGAGAAGGCAGTCATTACTTTGTTTTCATAAGTTGGGTATTTTATTAAGTAAAAGTACTTTAAATCTGTGCTTTTGAAACTGTGAATCATGATCATGACCATTAGTGAGTCATGAAGTCAGTGGATCAGACTGGCTTTTTTTTTTTTTTTTTTTGAGATGGAGTTTCACTCTTGTTACCCAGGCTGGTGTGCAATGGCACACTCTCAACTCACAGCAACCTCCACCTCAAGGGTTCAAGTGATTCTCCTGCCTCAACCTCCTGGGCAGCTAGTATTACAGCCGCACTCCACCACGCCCAGCTAATTTTTGTATTTTTAGTAGAGATGTGGTTTCACCATGTTGGCCTGGCTGGTCTTCAAACTCCTGGCCTCATGTGATCCGCCCACCTCAGCCTCCCAAGGCGTTGGCATTACAGGTGTGAGCCACTGCTCCCAGTCTTTTTTTTTTTTTTTTTAATGAAATAGAATGGAAGGGAAAAGAGCATTGCGTATAATAAAGGTAAGTATTGCTTCAAGTGGGTGTGCCACGTTGCTATGTAAAATGCATCCCTACTCTAAGGCTATGGTCAAACTGGTTTTAAAAGCACTGGAATTCAGGCATGGTGGCTTATGCCTGTAATCCCGCCACTTTGGGAGGCCAAGGCAGGAGAAAGGACCACTTGAGAAGCTCAAGATCACTCTGGGCAGCATAGTGAGACTCTGTCTCTACAAAAAAATTAAAATAAAAATATAATAATAAGTAAAACTTAGTCTAGCATGGTGGCACACACCTGTAGTCCTAGCTACTCAGGAGGCTGAGGTGAATGAATTGCTTGAGTCCAGGAGGTTGAGGCTGCAGTGAGATGTGACTGCACCACTGCACTCCAGCCTGGGTGACACAGCAGGACCCAGGCTGTTATTATTATTATAAAAAATAATAATAATAATTGTTTTTTAAACATTTTAAAGCACTAGACTTTACATAATAGCTGGTACACTTCTTTTTTAAAAAAGTCTTAAATTATTCTATCCTCACCCCAGCGATTACTCTCCATTAACATTAGCCTTTAATAAGGTAAATTTAAAGTTAAATGTGCTGCTACCATGCGCTAGGCACTGTTCTAGGCCCTGAGGATGCAATGGTAATAAATTGAGATCCTAGCTCTCACACAGTTTCCATAAAATTGGGAAGACAGATGAAATATATGAAATACAGAGTCAAGTTGTTCTACAAGCAACAGAAAAAGATGAAGTGTAATGGCAAGGCAATGACTCAGGTGCAATTTTATGTAGGATGGTCAAAGAAGGCATCATTGAGAAAGTGACATTTGAACAGAGTCCAACATTTAAGTTTTTAATCTAGCATTTTAATGTTATTTTAAATTTAAGTGAACATTTTGATAAATAATAGGTAACAACTGCTGAGATTTAAGATTTTATAAACTATTTCATTCCCTATTATGATGCTTAACTTTTTGTTCATTTGTATATTTAGTCATTTACTCAACAAATATTTATTTTGTGCTTAACCAAGGGCTGGTCACTGTACTGAGCCTTGGGGATTGAGCTGAGGAAAAGACAAACTTATTTCTTGCTCTTAGAAGTGTCTGGCCTCCTGAGGTGTACACTGAGGCAGGAGAATTGCATGAACCCTGGAGGTGGAGGGTTTTTGTACACTGGTGTGTACAAAAAAAAAATAAAGAAAAGAAATTCCCAATTCCAAAATGATAAGTGGATCATTGGGTAGTATAGATTGCAGTTCCCTTCTTGGAATATCAGAGAAGACTTCCTGGAGGAATAATGATTAAATTGAGTTATAGAGGGTAAAATTAAATTAAATTTCAAATTTTTGCACACATCCTCATTTTAAATTTTAGTCGAGGCCACAGGCTTTTAGTGGTGTTTAATAAGAAACTTTTGAGTTGTGACAAAAGTACTTTTAACTTCACTGGATTAGTCATTACTCCCTGATTTTAAAAATACAGAAGTTTAGAGAATGTTTACACACTTGTTACCATTAAATTTACATTAAATCTATAATCATTCTGTACCTTGTAATCATAAACTTAGATTTCCCTCTATTTACTGAAAAGGGCAAAGAGTGTCCCTGTAACATTCAGAGGTACGTTCTTGCAGTTTGAAGGACGGTTGATTTATAATCTGGAGACTGCAAATGTTGGTACTGCAGAACTGCAGTCTACACTATCGAATGTTGTTGTAGAGAATTGTGTTTGTTCACTGGAGGTTGCAAACTGTGTTTGTCATGTGAGGTTAAACTTGCTCACCAACCCCATGATAATTAACCAGTAAGGCCTCACTGGTGTTGTTTTAATGAACTCAACCACTATAAAGACCTGTGGGTTTTCTTGGCATAAGGAAAGTATTTGAAGCTTTTTCCTTGCATAGTTTATGCAAATAAAAATAAATAGGTAAGGCTAAGCCAATTAATTTCAAGCACAACCCCAAATCTCATTCTTCCACAGGAGTTAGCATGCAAGGTGGAGCAGAAGTGTCTAGTTTTCCAAATCAAGGGAACGGAATGCAGCAAAGTCCTCAAGGCCAAAACCGGCAGGTTTGTTTCAGGAACTTGAAAGTAGTTCAGACGCGAAGCTTCCAGGTGAAGAGGGCAGGTTGAGTAGATGCGTGTTTTCTCTCTCCCTCACCCAAACTTAATCCACTGACGCAATGCCCTCCAAAAATGGCATTTCATAACCACCACCACCCAATTTTTATCCAAAGCATTTATCACTTTCTAATATGTTATATTTTATTTCATTATTTTCTGCCCCCAACCCATTCCCATGGCCATTAGAATATAAGCTCATGGAGTACAGTAATTTTGTCTATTTTCCTTACTAATGCTCCAGATTGAAGATGGGGGAGTAAAGACTGATTGGAAGTTCAAGGCTGAGGCTTATTAATTTTGACCTTTACTCTAGGTCCAAGGTGCTTTGGGTAGACTATTTTTTGACTTCCCTCATCCCCACCCTTAATGTCCATGTTAGTATTTAAAAGTATTTCCCTTTGGACTGGTTGGAAATATCCCAGAGAAGAGTCTTCCAGTCTCCTGCCTGGAGGGTAAGGTCTGGGAAACTGTCAGATTCTGGGAGCTGAGTGGGAGAGAGGTCTGGAGTACCTGCACCATGGGCATTAAAATGCAAGTAGACACTACACCTCTGCTTTCCACAGAGGGTACCATTCCTTCATCTATGTCTGGTATCGCTCACTCCAGAGACATTATTTTTGCCCTCTCTAGAAGATAAACCTCCAGTCTTCAAGGGGCTGTAGCCTCAGCCACCCAGTGATCTGGAGTGGGGCAAGAGGTGAGAGAGCCCAGAACTCCAGAACACAAAAGCCTGCCTGCCTTCCTGGGAGGGTGAAGGAGAAAATCACTTTTCCTTATTTCATTGACGAATCTGATCCAACAGTAAACCAGTTCCAAGTATATTTCTATTTTAAATTATTACTCTATACCCTGCCACATTAGCTAACGCCAGTGAAATCCAGGGAAGCTCATTGCTTTACGATCCATTAAAAGAGAAGAGCTCCACCTGCCTTCATAAACATTTGTTCTCTTTTTGATGTGCTTTTTAGGGCATACTAAATAAGAGGCCCATGGTAAGATATTAAATGTTAAGCTAAGCATTGAACTAAAGGCTGAATCTGTGTTCCCAATGGGAGGAGAAGGGTTTGGGTTTAAATGTTTGACATCTTACACTTGTACAACATTCTTGTAGCACTCTGACAAGTATACTAATTATATTTCCGATGGCATTATGAAAAATTTGTATTATGTCATCCCATTACTGGGTATACACCCAAAGGATTATAAATCATGCTGCTATAAAGACACATGCACACATATGTTTATTGCGGCACTATCCACAATGGCAAAGACTTGGAACCAACCCAAATGTCCATCAATGATAGACTGGATTAAGAAAATGTGGCACATATACACCATGGAATACTATGCAGCCATAAAAAAGGATGAGTTCATGTCCTTTGTAGGGACATGGATGAAACTGGAAACCATCATTCTGAGCAAACTATCGTGAGGACAGAAAACCAACCACCACATGTTCTCACTCATAGGTGGGAATTGAACAATGAGAACACTTGGACACAGGGTGGGGAACATCACACACCAGGGCCTGTCTTGGGGTAGGGGGAGGGGAGAGGGATAACATTAGGAGATATACCTAATGTAAATGATGAGTTAATGGGTGTAGCACACCAACATGGCACATGTATACATATGTAACAAACCTGCACGTTGTGCACATGTACCCTAGAACTTAAAGTATAATAAAAAAAGAAATATTTGTATTATCTGTGTTTAAGGAAGTATTTGTGAATTTGAGGAGGGTAGCTCATTCTCCCCACCCCCATAACCCAGGTTTCCAAACCTTCTCTGAGGAGGTCAGAGGAATTAGAAAAGAAACCCAGGGCCGGGCACAGAGTTCACACCTGTAATCCCAGCATTTTGGGAAACTAAGGTGGGCAGACTGCTTGAGCCCAGAAATTCAAGACCAGCCTCAGCAATATGGCAAAACTCCATCTTTACAAAAAATACAAAAATTAGCAGGGCATGGTGGTGAGTGCCTGTAGACCCAGCTATTCGGGAAGGTTGAGGCAGAAGGATCACCTGAGCCTGGGGAGGTCAAAGCTACATTGAGCCATGATCATGCCACTGCTTTCCAGCCTGGGTGACAGAAACCTTGTCTCAAAAAAATAAAAATAAAAAAGAAACCCATTTACTTAACAATTTCCCTGGGGATGTTTTTGCACAGCCTCAACCTTTGCTCAGCCCTGGTCCTGAGATCTCTTTTGAAGAGGACCCGTTTGAACTAAAAGTCTACTCAAGTCTTTCACTACTTAAGGTCCAGGACCTCAGCTAAGGACAGCTGTTATGAGGTGAAAGTATTCATAGCTTCAACTGAAAAAAAGGTTCTAAGTCTTTTGGAGAAGCTCTTAAATACCAGTAGATACTAATGTTGCTCTGTTTCCTGTCACAGTGACAGTCTATATGATGCTGCTCCTTGTTGCACCACCCCGTAGTCACCCAGGGAAGCAGCAGAGTCAGAATATTAGTCATTAGCATTCAGCAGATTTATTATTAACTTTTCTACATTGCCTTTCAGACTCAGGAGCAAATTTATGTCCAAGTTAGCTCAGCTCAAGACACAGAAGCAAAAAGCTGATTATTTGTCCTGTCTTCTCTTTCTATCTATGCTTCCAAATTCTGCTAGTTCCCTTCAACAGTCTGGCTGGTAATGGTTAGGTCCCATTCATCAACTCAAATATTAAGCTATGGCTGTTCACTTACCTAAGTCTATAATATGCTCCATATGGATCTCTGGCTTCAGACATCCCCTCTCTTTCTTCTTCATCCTTCTACCGCAAACGAACCATACCTTCTCTTCTTATTAATATTTAGGACAGGAGCTGTCTTATGTAGGATAGGTCTTATTTATTTCCTTTACACAAGGCAAGCAGAAGCCTCACATAGTGACTGAAGTCACATGTATTTCTGATGAAAGAAAATGAGGTAAAGGGAAAAGGAAGCAAAGGAACTCACAGGAACATTGGAGCTCCATAACAGCATATTCAGTATGTTTACGAAAAGTTTATGGACTCCCTTAACTCTAGCATATGTATACAAAGATTTCATTTGATGAATTTCATTGATCCATGAAGTCATATTAGCAAGAAAAAATAGCCTTCAAGATCAAATCCTTCTTTGCTGGACCTTCCACTAATTCTTCTGGTTCCAAGCTACCAAGTTGCAAATGAGTTGCAATGACAAGTCAAGATCACTATTTAGCCAGCATTTGCAGATGGGGATTCTGGAACTCTCAGATAGATGAAGACACCCTTCTGAAATAATGGTTGATTATTTACCTAATGCTGGTTTAACTTGCTTTTTTAACCTGGCAGCCAAAACACAGTCTGCTGTTGGTAACAATGAAGAAATTCTATTCCGTAGAATTCCTTTTAGGGAGAGCACTGCACTTGTTTCAGATGAATGTCTTGATAAGACATTTCGGGAGTATTTTTAAAAAGACTACCAACCCAAGTGTCCATCAATGGATGAATGGAAAAACAAAATGTGGTGAAGGGAACCAGATTATTCCACCCCAAAATATGCCACTTTGGCATAAGAATTATTTTGAGCTAAAGACAATCAAGAAACAGCAGACAGAAAAACAAAAACTCTCTGCCCTCCCCCTATCTGGCTAAAAGCAGGACATGACTTTCCATTTTTAATGGAAAAACCAAACTCTGCAAAATAGTTTAAAGAGATTTTTCTGAGCCAACATGAGTGGCCATAACCTGGAGAAACACAACCTCAAGTAGTCTTGAGAAAGTGCGCTCATGGCCAAGCACAGTGGCTCACACCTAGAATCTCAGCACTTTGGGAGGCCAAAGCAGGTGGATCACTTGAGGTAAGGAGTTCAAGACCAGCCTGGCAAACATGGTGAAACACTGTCCGTACTAAAAATGCAAAAACTAGTTGGGCATAGTGGTGGGCACCTGTAGTCCCAGCTACTCAGGAGGCTGAGGCACGAGAATCACTTGAACCCGGGAGGTGGAGGCTGCAGTGAGCCGAGATCATTCCACTGCACTCCAGCCTGGGCAACAGAGCGAGACTATGTCCAAAAAAAACAATCAGAGAAAGTGTACCCAAGGCAGTCGGGTTATAGTTTGGTTTTATACATTTCAAGGAGACAAGAATTACAGCTAAAGACATAAATCACTTCATGGAAGGTAATATCAGTTCAGCCCAAAAAGGCAGGACATCTTGAGGTGGGGAGAAGAGCGCTTACGAGTCATAGGTGGGTTTTTGGGATTCTTTAGTTGGAAATTGGTTGAAAGAATTAAGCTTTGTCTAAAGACTTGAAGTCAGTAGAAAGGAATGTTTAAGTTAAGGAGGTTCGTTAACCAATACACTGGGTCAGAGTGACCTGTAGGGATGTGACTTAACCTTTGTCTGGCATGGTAATAGGTGCCGTTTATAATTTGTTATCTTACTGTCACAAAGAGTCTGTTTTGTCAGTCTTACGATCTCTATTTTAACATTAATACTGGTCAGTTGTGCCTAAACTCCAGAAGGGAGGGAGTATAACAAAATGTATTCAACCTCACTTCCTGTCATAGTTGGAAATTCAGTTTTTAAGGTTTTTTGGGTCTCCATGGCCAAGAAGGATCTTGTGTCATGTGGGCTTAGGATTTTATTTTTATGTTATGCATTTACAAAGGTGTCCTCTCCCTTGCCAAGGAAGAGAACAACTCTTAACACAGTTGCCTGATGGGTTTGGTCAGCCCTCTGCACAGACAAATCCAATTTACTGAGATTGTGTTATTGCAGTAAAGAAAGAGTTTACAATTAACGCTAGGCTGGCCACATGGAAGATGGAGTTATTACTCAAATCAGTCTTCCTGAAGGCTTGGAGGTTAAGGTTTTTTAAGGATAGCTTGGTGGTTAGGGGACTAGGGAATGCGTGTTGCTGACTGAGGACACAATCATAGGGTTGTGGAAAATGGTCCTCATGCACAGAGTCTGCCTCTGGGTGGGGGCCACAGGACCGGCTGAGTCATGAGTCAGTAGGGTCAGTCAGTGGCCAAAATGCAAAAGTCTGAAAAACATCTCAAAAGACCAATCTTAAGTTCTACAATCATGATGTTATCTATAGGAGCAATAGGGGAAGTCACAAATCTTGTGACCTCTGGCCACGTGACTCCTGAGTAGTAAGGGATTATAGAAACTATATTTTAGCAGAATTTAGGCCCCTCCCATAATTCTAATCTTGCAGTCTTTCACTAGTTTTACAAAGGTGGTTTCAGCTCCTGAACAAGGAGGGGATCAGTTTTAGGGAGGGACTATCATCCTTGCTTCCACATTAAACTAGAAACTAAATCCCTTCCATGGTTAGCTTCCTATGCCCAGGAATGAGTGAAGACAGCCAGTCTGTGAGGCTAGAAGCAAAATGGAGTCAGTCATGTTAGACTCCTCTCACTGTCATAATCTTTGCAAAGGTGGTTTCGATAATCATAGAGTCATCACTGGAGATGACTCTAGATTCTTTTCAGCCCAAAGACCTGGAAAGGAATGTATATAACAAGCCTTACTAAACCACTCTCTTTTTCTATTTATTTCCCCATATATTTCCTTCCCACAAGTTACCACCCTTAGGAATCCCCCTTTTCCTTTGTCTTGTCAGTCTCTGCAATGTATCAAATGTATCACTCTTTGTCAAAATGCTGTGTCACCTCTTAGGTCTAACTGCTTCTCTGCCCCTTCACTTTTCTAGGAAGGCCCCTGTGTATACACGTCATAAACCTTTCCTCCTGCTAATCTGTCTTTCGTCAGTCTGATTTGCAGGGCCCCAGATACTGAACCTAAGAAGGTAAAGGAAAACATTGTTTTTCTTCCCCCACAGTGGTATATGCATACCATGAACTATTATTATTTAGCATTTAAAAGGATGGAAATTCTGACATATGCTATAATATGCATGAACCTTGTGGACATTATGCTAAGTGAAATAAGTCGGTCACAAAAAGATGAATACTATATAATTCCACTGGTGGGGTGTCTAAAATAGTCAGATTTTTAGGGACGGAAAGTAGAATGGTGGTTGTCAGGTGCTAGGGGGAGGGGGAAATGAGAAGTTGTTGTTTAATAGCCATAGAGGTTCAGTTTTGCAAGGTGAGAATGTTCTGGAGATTAGTTATCTAGGGGCCAAGGGAAAAGTTCCCCTTTGCCCTGTGAAGTTTCACTGAAAAATCAACTCACAAAAGGCAGACTAATAGGAGAAACAACATACAAATGCATTTAATGTGTACATGGGAACCTTCAGAATCAAGACAGGGGAAAGTGCACATTGTTATGTTTAGGTTCAACAAAGTATGTAGAGCTGTGTAGAAATATGACTGGACAAAAGAGTATGATCTAACTTTAACAGATGGAGTAAGGAAACTCAGCAAGGCCTGTCTGTCTAGATTCTTGACATCCCTGAGCAGCATTTCTTCCTTCTGGGTATGGGACAGGACCCTTTCTGGAATGGAGGTCTTATGACTTACAGTCAAACAAGGTAGGTCTGATCATTTCCTTATGGCCAGTTTTTATACATAATGTAAACCAAAAGTATCTGAGACAGGTCCCAAGCAATGTAGAAAGTTTATTTTGCCAAGGTTAAGGGTACACCCATGACACAGCCTCAAGAGGTCCTGCCTCTGTGCCTAAGGTGATCAGGCCACGACTTTGTTTTACACATTTTAGGGAAACATGAGACATCAATCAATACATGTAAGATGTGCATTGATTTGGTCCAGAAAGGTGGGACAACTGAAAGCGGGGACTTCCAGGTCATAGGGAGATTTAGAGATTTTTGATTGGCAATTGGTTGAAAGAGTTATTATCAATAGAAAGGAATGTCTGGGTTATGATAAGGGATTGTGGAGATGAAGGTTTTATCATGCAGATTAAGCCTTCAGAGAGAACAGATTGTAAATGTTTCTTATCAGACTTAAGAAGTCTGTTCTATCAATAATTCTAAAAGGGAGGAGGGTATAAGGGGGCATGTCTGGCTCCCCCTTCCCATCATGGCCTGAACTTGTTTTTCAGGTTAACTTTGGGATGCTTTTGCCAAGAGGAGGAGTCCTTTCAGATGGTTAGGGTACTTAGAATTTTATTTTTGGTTTACAAAACAGGTGGATGAAAAGTTTGATAATATTTTTAGGTTTTATAACTGGCTTTGAGGAAAAGGGGTTTTGGTTTCTAGGACCCACCTGGGGAAGAGGGATTCTAGTTTCTATGGCTGCCCTGGGGGGAGAGTGGGACTGAGAGACAGGAGGCAAGCAGGAGAAGATCGGAGAAAACCTTTCGCTTCTCAGGCTGCTTCTGAGGCCTTCATTTTAGGGTATTGTTTTCCACGTCCCAACAGTGACACAACAGTGTGACTGTACTTAAGACTACTGAACTGTAGGTTTAAAAATGGTTATGATGGTAAATTTTGTGTTATGTGTATATTACCACAGTTTTTTAAAATCTATTTTAAAAAGACCACGAAACACTTTAAACATTAAAAATAATCAAATATTTTTTAAATTACTGATTTAAATATACTTATGATGGCTTTTCAACCTACACAGTTGTTGTTGGGTTTTTTGTTGTTGTTTGTTTGTTTGTTTAGTAGAGATGGGATTTCACCCTGTTGGCCAGGGTGGTCTCAAATTCCTGATGTCAAGTGATCCACCTGCCTTGGCCTCCCAAAGTGCTGGGATTATAGGTGTGAGCCACCATGCCTGGCCCATTCAACTTATACAGTTTTTTTTTTTTTTTTTTTTTTGAGACAGAGTCTTGCTCTGCCATCTCAGCTCACTGCAAGCTCCGCCTCCCGGGTTCACACCATTCTCCTGCCTCAGCCTCCCGAGTAGCTGAGACTATAGGCGCCCGCCACTACGTCCAGCTAATTTTTTTTTTTTTATATTTTTAGTAGAGAGGGAGTTTCACCATGTTAGCCAGGGTGGTCTCGATCTCCTGACCTCGTGATCTGCCTGTCTCGGCCTCCCAAAGTTTTTTTTTTTAAATAAAAAATACATAAGCCAGGCACAGTGTTGCACACCTGTAGTACTGACAACTCAGAGGTTGAGGTGGGAAGATTGCTTGAGCCCAGAAGTTCAAGGTCAACATTGGCAACATGGTGAAACCTCTTCTCTAAAATAAAATATATATAACAAAAAATTTAGGCTCGGCACTGTGTCTTGCATCTGTAATCCCAGCACTTTGGGAGGCCCAAGGAGGGTGGACCACTTGAGCCCAGGAGTTCGAGACCAGCCTGGGCAACATGGCAAAACTCCATCTTTACAAAAAACACAAAATTAGCCAGGCATGGGTGGCACGTGCCTGCAGTCCCAGTTACTTGGGAGGCTAAGGTGGGAGGATCGTTTGAGCTCACTGGAGGTTGCCATGAGCTGAGATCACACCATTGCACTCCAGCCTGGGTGACAGGGCAAGACTCTGTCTCCAAAAAAAATGTTTTTTAAGACTACAGGTATTTTCATTATTTTTCTCATGACTCTTCTCATCCTTCTGATATTTGTACCTCAATCCTCAGACCACTGTCCCTGTCACCAGTAAGTGGACATTAACAAATTTCCTAGTTTTTTACTGGGGATGACAGTTCCCAATGCTAAGTTGCATAGCCTTTCACCTGCCTGACTGGTATACTAAAAAATCAACTCTCAGTTGTTACAGGCAATCATCAAGATTAATAGAAAATACATTACTCTTTTCACCTGTTCAGCAGATAGGACAAAGTAGGTGCAGAATGGTTAATTCACCTGAACAAGTCATACCGAAGGTCTCAAATGAGGGCTTATACAGGGTCAGCTTTCTGGGCTTGAGACCTGTACAGTCACAAAGGTTGCCACACTTAGAGGAGCCCCATGCTTGTTTAATGTTCTGCTGTTATCATCTTGACATTCTCTATATATATACACCCACACACACATATATATATATATATATTTTTGTTTTAACAAAACACTCCATTTTGCACTGGGCCCTGCGAATTATCTAGCTGGTCCGGGACTTAGGTCACTGATCTCAAAATATGATGTTCTAGGCTCAGCAGTGGGAAGGGTCATACAAGTAAAGAAGCATTATCCCTTTTATCCAAGATTCAGCGTAGCTATTTTATACACAATGGACATACAGATTTTGCTGTAGAGCACTGCAATACTAACACTAGAATCCACCATTTAAAGGGAAGTTAGAGCCCTCAATAGTTACATCCAAGTTTCAGAGAGAAATCCCCACAAAGACGGATATAATTTTCTCATAAATATTTACAAGTTTTAAATAGTTGGATGTTAGTCACCCCATTTATCTTGGTGTTTCCTTGTGAATGAAGCCCATCCAATGTCTACATCGTATTGAGAAAAATCTATGAAGTTAATGCAGAAAGAGGAATCAAGAGTGCCAAAAATAAATGTTTCCATCCTGAGCCAAAGAATGAATCCCTTGTGCATTCATATGTTATAGAAAATGTGATTCCTTTTTTCCAGTTTTACAAGGCCAACACCTATCAGAAACACAAATTCTGACTTTTACTGACTTAGACTAGGTCTCAAAAGCCATAAAAAGGCTGTTCATGGAAATGAACAAAGAATGTATTTGTATCTTTATCTGAGAAGTCATGCCAGAATCCCTCTGAAATCAGCAGGGTAACATTTGCTTTTACATTTGTATGTTTTAGTGAGTTTTATAAACCCTGAAGCTAACCGACTTTTCTTGTAAAGTAGAGAAGTAAACTGATTTGGGGAGAGATGCCTGGGGATACAGCAGAGTTGAAATGTTTGTGCCTTGTTTATTAAACATGATCATCCTCACCAGAAATTACCATAGCATCAGGTTTCCCAGAGGTTTTGAGGGCTAGAGTTTGTGCTTCACTTCTTCCTTATTCCTAAGGCACCTAACGCGACGCTAGCATGTGAGAAGTACCCAGCAAACCCTCTCTTCACCCTCCCCCCAATTTTGGCCTCTCGTGGGAAAACCCCCTCCTTGCCCATGATGTTTCACCCACATCTGTCTCGACTCGGCAATGCCCCCATGCAGCCAACTTTTCATATTCTCTCTTTCACACTTTCATTATAATGTATTTGTCCTTGGTCCCGCTGCCTTTGATTTCTAAGATAAAAATGATTTGAAAACTAACTCAGTCTTATGTTTTGAAGAATTAGTGTATTAACAGCATAGCACAAGACCTCTATTCTCCTTTAGGTAATTTTTTTTTACAATAACAATGATATTTTAAGACAGTGACCAATGCAATGAATCTAAAAGTTGGAATGTCTTATTAGGCAATGGGGATTTTGAAACACTTCTGAGTCTCATCATTTAGATTGCAGTCTATGGAGAGGACTGGCTCTTTTTTTTTTTTTTTTTTTTTTTTTTTTTTTGAGACGGAGTCTTGCTCTGTCGCCCAAGCTGGAGTGCAGTGGCGCGATCCTGGCTCACTGCAAGCTCCGCCTCCTGGGTTCACGCCATTCTCCTGCCCCAGCCTCCCGAGTAGCTGGGACTACAGGCGCCCGCCACTGCGCCCGGCTCATTTTTTGTATTTTTAGTAGAGACGGGGTTTCACCGTGGTCTCGATCTCCTGACCTTGTGATCCGCCCGCCTCGGCCTCCCAAAGTGCTGGGATTACAGGCGTGAGCCACCGCGCCCGGCCAAGGACTGGCTCTTTCTAAAACATATTCATTCATTCATCTAATCATCAAACATATCCTGAAGACTCACTCTGTGCCAGGGACTGCTGTGGGTGCTGGGATGGAACACTGAACAGGATGACCAGGACCCTTTTCTCATGGCACTTACATTTGGAGGGTGGTGGTGGCAGGAATATATGAATAAGGAGAAAATATTTAATGATAGTAAATGGTATGACGAAGATAAGACAGAGATGTGCAAGGAAATGACAGCTGGGCTGCAGGAACTGGGGGCTACATCTAAGTGGTCAAAGGTCTCTCAAAGAGGATGGCATTGAAGTTGAAATCTGAATAAGAAGGAACCAGACACGGGACAACTTGGAGAAGAATGTATCTGGCACAGGGCAGAGCTTGTGCAAAGGCCCTCGGGTGAGAGGCAGATCTGTGTGTTCAGGGCACGTGTGGCTATAATGTAATGTTACCAAGGGAGGAGAGGCAGGCGGGGCTAGTTCATGTAGGGTCTCAGGGTCCAGGAAGGAAGAGGCTTTGGGTTTGATTCTGAGTGTGACTAGAAGCCCCTGGAGTGAAAAGGACATGTTCTGATTATGTTTTAAAACACCCCTCTGGCATTTGAGTTATAACTAGACTACAGGTAGCAGAGAGGAAGCAGGGAGGGGATTGGGAGAGAGACGATGGCATCTCAGACCAAGATGGCAGCACTAGAGGAGTCACAAACAGCATTAGGAGATATCTTGGTGATGGAGTTAACAGGACTTCCTGATGTATTGCATTGGCTGGGGTGGGTGGAGAGTCAAAGACTCCTGGGGTTTTGCTTTGAGTAACAGTGTAAGGTGGTTTCATTTCCTGAGACAGAAAAGCCGAGGGTGGAGGGGACTGGGTGGAAGGGGTTTGAGGGGAAAACCAAAAAAGTCATTTTAAAAATCCCCTTTTTAAGTCAGGAAACAACAGATGAAGGAGAGGATGTGAAGAAATAGGAAAGCTTTTACACTGTTGGTGGGAGTGTAAATTAGTTCAACCATTGTGAAGGACAGTGTGGCGATTCCTCAGGGATCTAGAACTAGAAATACCATTTGACCCAGCAATCCCATTACTGGGCATAGACCCAAAGGATTATAAATCATGCTACTATAAAGACAAATGCACACGTATATTTATTGTGGCACTATTCACAACAGCAAAGACTTGGAACCAACCCAAATGTTCATCAATGATAGACTGGATTAAGAAAATGTGGCACATATACACCATGGAATACTATGCAGCCAGAAAAAAGGATGAGTTCATGCCCTTTGCAGGGACATGGATGAAGCTGGAAACCGTCATTCTCAGCAAACTATCACAAGGACAGAAAACCCAACACCGTATGTTCTCACTCATAGGTGGGAACTGAACAACAAGAACACTTGGACACAGGAAGGGGAACATCACACACCGGGGCCTGTCATGGGGTGGGGGGTTGGGGGAGGGATAACATTAGGAGAAATACCTAATGTAAATGACGAGTTGATGGGTGGCAGCAAACCAACATAGCACATATATACCTATGTAACAAACCTGCATGTTGTGCACATGTACCCTAGAACTTAAAGTATGATAATAATAATAATCTCCTTTTTAGTACCTAACATCCAGTTAAAAGAGAAGTCATGACTCAATCCTCAAGAAACATGGTTATATGGAGTCATTGCCTTATGTGGGCACAGTATGCATTTAGGAAGGAAGAGTCTGTCTTCTGGGAAAGTGTGGAAAATCCAAATTGGACAGAGCTCATTGAAAAATGCAAGATTTCAGTCACCAGAGCTGTATTTCTCAACTGCACTTTGGAAACTTTTGCCAGCACATTCTTAAGACAGGGAGCTTGGAAGGGAATTTGAATCGTGGAGATGCTGCTAAAGGAGCAGTATGGTGCCCCCTTAGCTGAATACAGAATCACCAGAGAGCTGTGTCCATGACCACTTTGGTTTTTATTTTTTATATTTTCTGAGAATCACTTCTTGGTCACAACACATCATAGACACCATTTCTGGAATACAGGTTTGAGGATATCGTGTCAGCAGCTTCAAGAAGAAGAGACTTTCTTGCCAGCACATAAAATGATACTCTCCTCTGGGAACCTGCTTTGAATAGTGGGATTCAAGGACATGAGACCTTCTTGCTGGATTTTTATGACACAATCTCTTCATGATTTTACAAATAAAGGAATAAAATCCAGATAAGATGATGTCTACCCTTCCTCGGGGTGCTCTGCTGATTGTCTGGCGATGGTGTCAGGGCAACCAAAGACAGGCTAAAGGCCGAGGAGGGTGTTTGTGCCCTTATGTTTTTAGCACCATTGTTCACAGGACTTGTGAGAGGATTCTGGAACCAATAAAGGGGTAGAAACAGGTACCTGATTCATAGGTGAACTGGAACAAACAGGAATGTGCCAGACCTGTGTTGAAGCTAAGCCATATTTATTGCAATGTTGAAGATTCTCAGAAATCAAATTTTATGTCTATCCATAAGTAAAATGGAACTGCCATTAATAGAGCTTTTACAACGTAACATGTGAACGGTGATTTGGTGCTCTGAAAAAACACGGAATGAAGAGTGGGAAGGAAGGTTCTAACCTTTGGCTCCTGATAACTTGTTCTGTGATGTGGAGCAAATCATTAACCTGTCTGTTTTTTACTGGGCAAATGGGGATAATCAAGCACAGGTCCTTCGGCCAATGGGTTGTGATGATTAAACAAGGTAATTTTGTGCAAGAAGTCCAGGTTTGGGAGTCAGACAGACCTAGGTTTGAATCCAAGTGCTGGTGATGGCAGCGGTGGCCTGTCTGGAGTGGCTGCTGCCATGATGCCAGCTGTAGTGGGGGAGGCGTGGCTGGGGCAGCGGGCTCCATGGAGCCAGTGGGAGCCGGGAGCAGGCCCTTCCAAGTGGGAGGGATGGGAGCCCCGCCCTCCTGGGTGCAGCTGCAGCCACCCAGCCCCGGCTACAGACCCTGGCATCCCTGCACTCTTGGGGCCCAGGAATTCCCCCTGACCCTGCAGGCTCAGAGGTGACTGGTCCCACTGCCTGGCCTCTCCCCACTCCTGGCACCCGTTCCAATTTTAGAGCAAACTGTGGCCAAACCTGGGTGCTGTCATGATTTGGCCAAGTGTGCATGCTCTGAAGCACTGACATGCCAGCACCCTGCCACCTGGGACCCTCCAGACTTTGGGCACTGACGAGCATTGGAAGCAGGCTAAGAGGGGACTGGGTGTGAGTCTGCAGGAGCCCCTTAGCAGGAACAGCCTGGGCACTGTGGGTGCTGCAGAGGGCAGGTTGATGGTGGCAGGAGGCAGACAGGCTCCTGGGTGGAAAGCGGCAGGTACCCAGTGAAGCCCCACCTCCAAACTAGGGATGGCCTGAAGCCTGGGGGCTGGGCTGTCAGTTCCACACACTGGAGTGAGAACTTATGGTGCTTTTTCTGGGACACCCATGGCCACCCATGGACCAATCCATACACACTTCCTCCCCTCTAAAGCCTATAAAAACCCCAGACTCAGCCAGACTCAGGCAGACATGGGACGACCTGCCTGAGGATAGGAGATACCTGTTCCAGGTCTCTTCTCAGCTGAGGGTTGCACAGACCTCAGGACAACCTATCTGCAAATGGGAGCTACCCACTTCAGGTCTCCCCAAGAACTGTTCTACCACTCAGTGAAGCTCCTCTCTCCCTTGCTCACCCTCCAATTGTTTGAGTATCTCATTCTTCCTGGATGCAGCACTAGAACTCAGGACCCACCAAGTGGCAGGACTAAAAGAGGTATAACACAAACAGGGCTGAAACACGCCCCCCCACACACTCACCATGTTGTAAGCAGCAAGAAGAAGAGAAGAGTTGCGGCCCTTTGGGAAGCGCAGACCTAGGGGTTGCTGAACCCAGGACTGTGACACCCAGGGTTCTGCGGTTCCTGGCATCTCTAAGCTTCCAGGTACCACTATGTTCCCCTCATCCAGACAGAGGTGCCTGCAGCAGAAGCCATGTGCAGTATGTCTGGTCCAGCCACAGCCTCACATGGAGCTAGCACCTGTGCCAGTGCCTGGAGCTGCGTGCCCTGCAGTAGCAGCCAGCGTGCCTGGCTGTGTGCAGTGGCTGGACCCTGCGCTTGCTTGCCCACACACCCCTTGCTGCTCCACACCTGGCTCATGTTTGGCAGGTGTGGAATCTGGGCCAGTAGCACAAGCTGAGCCTGCTGGTCTGAGTGAGCAGAAGGAGCCCAGCAGGCCCAAGTAAAACTCAGGCAAAGGTGCCGCCGGCCACAGAGGCTTCCAGCAGGAAAAGTGACACCCCTAAGGATCCTGGGACACTGACACTTACTCGCTTAGTGATTGTGGATATAATTTTAAATCTTTGTGAAGCTCATTTTGAAAAAATTGTAAAACAAAGTACTTAGCATGCTGCCTGGTGCATAGAAGTCCAGTCAGTGGAAGCCATTATTATTATGTGAAACATTTCGAAAATGTACTTTTCAACTGTAATGTAACGTGGTATTACTGTTTGAAAATTAGAGGCAGTAGTTTGCATTTCTCATGATCAGAAGCCAAAATATAAACACACACTACCTAAGAAAGCTAAAAAAAAATTTTTTTTTTAGATGTTGAGTTTGAGAGGCCTATTAAACATCCAAGTAGAAATGTCAAGTGAGCATTGAGATATGTCAGTCTGGGGCACAGAGGAGAGGTCAGGGATGAAAATTTAAATCAGGGGTCACTGGCACATAGATAGGAGTTAAAGCCAAGGGACTGGATGAGATTATCTAAGGAGAGGGGAACACAGAGAAGGCAAGGAGTCAAGAAGGCCCTCACTTGGGGAAGGAGAGAAGTCAGCAAAGGAGCCTGAGAGAGATAAAAATCCAGACTGCGTGTGTCTCAGAAGCCAAGAGAAGGTAGTGCTTCACGGAGAGGGAGTGTAAACTATGTCTAGTACTGGTGAGAGGCTGCCGCAGAGGCAGACAAAATATGTGCTCCTTGGAGGTCTTTGGCAACCTTGAGAGGGCGGTTTCAGAGAGATGGGAACAGAATGAGGGGACTGAAGGAATGTATGTCATACGCTTCCAGGTTGGGCAATACCCCCTAAGCTGTGCTAGACTAGCAGCATACAATGTTCTTTAAAGTTTTAAATTTTTTTCTGAATGATGTGGCACAGAGAAAATACACAACGAAAACATGCCGTGACATTTTTATCACCACCTACATAGCTCATGAATCTTGAAATGTCATGAAAGAGCTCCTAAATTAACCAGCATGAATAACTTTATGGGGTGGCTCTCCAAGACATCATGAAGGAATAACTAATAAAAGCAATTGTAAAAAAGCCTAACAAAAATAGAAAATCTGGCTGGGACTAACTCACGCCTGATGCATTTCTATGTTGTAATGCTGACAAAGTCACCATAAACACACAGCAATGACTTCTGTGGTGAAGGCATTTATATTACAACCCATCCCACAACTAACAAAACATTTCTCTAGAATTGTGACAGACTTTTATTTCACTCGTCACAAAGTGCAGCTGGAATCGTATCATGTCCCATTTAATTCAACGAATATTTTTGTTGAGCAGATAGTAAACGGAAGAGGCTGTGCCTGCCACTGAAGGAGACACACAGATGAGTCACAAGTAGCCCTTCACTTCAAAAAGCCAGTGAGAACTCTCTTTGCCTCCAGGCTGCACTACCACCAGGGCAGGGACGGAGCCTGTCTGGATTGCCACTGTTACACAGCACCTGGGCAGAGAAGGCACTCACGGCAATGTTTGTGAATGAATAAATGAATTCAAAACAGAGAATGATAAGTATATCGAGTACATAGTAGGTATTTAATAAATTATGGAACAAACATCTTAGGACATGTCACAAAATAAGGAAAAAATACATACAGGGATATAGGACTGTCAGAAAAGATTACTGAAGAGATTGTGGCTTCTGAAATAGGCCCTGAAAGCAAGATAGAATTGCAACAGAAGAGTCAGGAGGAAATATATTCAATGCACGGAAATAAGAAAGAACTGCTTCTGTAAGATTTTTAACCACAAAAGGAGATCCTTGGGTTCTACCATTCCTGCTTAAAAAAAAAAAAGAAAAAGAAAAAAAAACATAACTGCTGAAGGAGGCTCGCCATTACCGAGGCACATGAAGTGTACTACTTTGAGCTCCTTTCTAATGTTGAGCCAAGTATTCTGTAGGAGCAATGGGTATGAATGTCCCATGCTGGCCCCCACAGTTATAACTTACAGGGAAGGCTATTCTCTACGAGCCAGTACCTGCCTCCCTGGCCTGACATTAACTTCTTGGGAAATAGCGATTTTGGTTAGGTCACCTGTAAATTTTGGATGAAAATATTCTACCATTCAACCTTAGCCAGAATCACACAGATAGGCCAGGGTGTATGTAACACAGGCAACAGAGCTCAAGCCTCGTGTTCTCCAGATCCACCTGTAGGCACAGGGCAGGGATACATGGTTGGCCACAAAGGGTTTCTCTTTCTACTTGCTTCTAGGAAGAAACTCAGGCAGGCATCAAAGACATCTGCAGAATTAAGCAACAAAATGAAACCTCCATGGAATCATGCGCTGTCCTCCATCTTCCCAACAATCTGGAGAAGGCAGAGACCCTGTGGGAGGCATGAAAAGATTATAAATAGGACATACTAGGGGAAAGTCTCTATCTCTTCTCTCTTCAGCTGGTGCTGTATCTCAGAAATGTCCCAAATAGGTGCTGGGATGAGGGGAGGGGGGTGGGCAGAGCCAGCTTCATAGGTGTGGGGCCTGCCCGATCACTCAGAGCCCTCTGCTTAGAAGGGCCCCATGCTTTTAGTGCAATGCTGTCACCACCTTGAAATTCTTAATAATTTCATTTTGCACTGGGTCCCACAGATCATGTAGCCAGTCTTGGAGATGTGGGGCTGGCAAGACCTAGCCTTCAGAGAAAAGAAAGTTCAGACTAGACTCTCACCTGGGCTTTAAACTTCTCTTTCTCTGCCCAAGTACTCTCAATGCCAGAACAAAGTAGCCTCGTACTGGCTAACCTGAGTCTAAGGGAAGAGCAGGGAACAGCTCTCCCCAGCGGAGGCATTTCCTTGAAGGTTCAAATTTATCCTAAGAAAAAACCCAAAACATACTTGCATTCTGTTCTATGAAATATCTATTAGGTACATTTTTAAAATAAGATAGACTTTCCCCCCAAAAAGCAATCCTTAAGTAGCATTGATGCTTCAAAAAGATATACCCTTATTATTACTTGGATATGAAGTCCTTCTGGCCCCCAGATAATCTCAAATGCCATAGCACAACATGGCATAGCACAGCATGTCCCGGAGAGGAGAGAGGAAACTCCAATTCAGCAAAAACCCACCCACGGATTGCAGCTTCCTCCCTCCCCTCACATGGTTCCCCATAGCCTTTGCTGGCACATTGTGTAACTCATGGCATCTGGCTCCTTTCTTTCTGCCCTTCCTCCTTTCCCTCTTCTTAGGAAGTCATGTTTACTTGCTAGAATACTGCCCTAAAATAGGCTTGCATTTCCATTCCCAGTCCAGGGTGTGCTCATAGCCAGTCTAGGTGGTTCCAAGAGGCCTCTGGGCTCCTGGTTGCTCTGCTCCCTGGGCTCTGCCACCTCCCAGTTTCCATGCCTCCTCCCTGCTCTGGACACACGACCCACTCGCTGGTGGTGGGGGCTGGCACGGCCAGCACTTGGCATCTGCAATGTGAACCCTAACGATGATGAGAACCTCCAGGCTCTCCTTTGCCTCTCAGCTTTGCACACACAATAACGTCTTCCTAAAATGACAGATTTCCATCTGTCCCCGGGGCCCAGTGTAGACGCCACTTCCTCTGGGAATCCTTCCTTGACATACTCCTCTCCCCTACTCACCACCAAGATGAAGCTAGTCTTCCCATGCTACTCCTTCTTTTCCTTGTAGGAATACTTACCACACTGTACTTACTACACTCTGGTTAATTTACCTGTATCCCCAGCTAAACCCTAAGCATGATCGGGTCAGGGACATGCTTGCCTTGTTCTCTAGTATATTCCCAAAACCTGAGAGCCCCAGAAACGTTGTTGAATGCTGCTGAAGTTTGAGAATTGTTAAGTGATTTTTATTTATTATATCACAACAATCCTAAAAGGAAAGGATTAGTGTTCTCGTTTAACACTTGAGGAAAGTAAGGCTCAGAGAGGTTGAGTGAGTTTCCCAAGATCACACAATTGCCAAGCTGTCAGACTTTAAAGTCCATGTGTTTCATTCCATGTTCCAGAATTCAATCAGAGAAGCAGAACCACTGGGAGTGATATAGACTAAGGGATTTGTTTTAAGGATTAGATCTTATGCAATTGTGGGAGCTCATTAAAAGTTCTGTGATACGGCTTCTGCACCTGGTGCTTGGGTCTGCAGTCTGCAGGGAAGATAGTTGGCAAGGAAAGATGGACATGAAGTTGGAGAAGGTAAAGACAAACTAGAGCCTGTGGGGATGAACTGGCCTCCAGACAGACTGGAACCCAGGATGGTATCTCCCCACCTCCAGGCCTACCACTTCCACATGAGGATCACTTTGAAGAACAGCGGCACCTTAGTCAGGAATAAATACATACCTGGCCTGGGGGTCGCGGCAGCTGAAGGAGGCAATCTGGCAGGATCTATAAGAGCTGGTGGACCCAGCTGCTGCCCCATGCCTCTCAGGTGAGCCAGCAGAGAAGCAACAATGTGTGTGAGCTACAGTGGCTCTAGTGCCCTGGACTGACCTGAGCATGAAAAGAATAGGCACTTAACTCCTACCTTCCAAATCTTGGACAAAGCTTCTGTGTGACCCAATCAATCCACAACCATGCAGGGAAAAAAATTCAGGGAAACCCAGTTCCAGTTTAGCTAAATCAACACAATATAAATCTATTTCCCTTTCCCTCCTACTTGCTTTACTGTTACAAACTACAAAATAAGATTTCCATTCCCTGAAATCCAAGATTTATAACACTAACATATAACATAATGTAGTATATTAATTATTTCCTACCTTTTTCAATACCCTGTTGGCGTGCATTGGGCGAATGAAGATATACCTTAATGGTATATCTTCTTGAAGCGTCAATGCTACTTTATATTAATTATTTACCACCCTTCAAGAGCTATCTTTTTCTACACAGCAGTTATTCACCTTCTTTTAGAACATGCACCTTAATTTCCCTCTGAGGAACCAGCCCTGCCTCCACTCTTAGTCAATATGGTTTAGGAGTGGCTGTCTGCCCCCTCACTCCAGGCATGAGCCCGTGAACAAGGCCCAAGCACACTGCATCCTCTGGCCTCAGAGGCTGGCTCAGGCACAGGTGCATAATCTCCATTCACCCAATGCAAGCCAACAAGACCTAGCTGACGCTTTGATTTGACTTCGAGGGAAGCAGACTCTTTCTTCCAGGTCTTGACCTGGAGAGGAGAGGCTGTCTGAGAATGGAGCAAACACAGTGAATGCAATGCCAGGATCTGAAATGAGAGAAACCAGGTCTGGGTGCTATCATTTGAGTTCCTGAACATGCCGTTCTGAAGCCAGCCTCACCTGCAGTTTTCCATTGCTGTGCCTCAACTGTGTTCACTTACTTGTGCACCACCAGCATGATCCATAATTCAGCAACCTAATATACCTTCCTTGAACACTTACTGCAAAACCTCCATTGATAATAGCAACATTTACTGAATGCCAGACACATTGTTGAGTACTTTATGTGGACAATCTCATTTAACGCTCACAACATCCTTATGAGGTAGGTGCTACCAATTATCCACATTTCTAAAGAAGAAACTGAAGCTTACAGGAGTTAATGCCAGGAAGAGGATGAAGGTGGTAAGTGGTGAATTCCTGATTACAACTTTAAACACCGAACCACAGTCATGTTGGCACTCAGAATTTGAATCCTTATCTACTGGGCTCCAGAATCTGTACTTTTTAATTTATTTACTTATTTCTGAGACAGGGTTTTGCTCTGTTGCTTAGACTAAAGTGCTGTGGCACAATCACGGCTTACGGCAACCTTGACCTCCTGGCTCAAGCGATCCTCTTGCCTCAGCCCCCTGAGTAGCTGGGACCACAGGTATGTGGTCCAACTAATTTTTGTATTGTTTGTAGAGATGAGATTTCACCATGTTAGCTAGGCTGGTCTTGAACTTCTAGACTCAAGTGATCCACCCACCTCAGCCTCCCAAAGTGCTGGGATTACAGGTGTGAGTCCAGAATCTGTACTTCTAACAAAAAAAAATAGTTTCTAATACATGCAAAATACTTGATAGGCCTGATGGAGGATAAAGGAATAAAGTCTATTTTGTGTCTTCAGGGAGCTTACCATTTAGTGGAGGAAATATGTATTCCCACAGATAACTGTGGGGCACCAAGTTCTGAGTACTTTTACCTCCACTCCAATCTGCCACTGGCTACTGAGCAATGGTCCAAGGTTAGAGCATCATATTTAGCCACAGTATATATTGGCATGTTTACTGGGTTGTGTGGCAGCAATAAATGGCCCGTGAACCAAAAGATGCAGGATTCTAGCAAGACTTTTTACTTCTGGAGCAATTCCAGGCTTCCAAGTCCTTACTGAATTACCCTTCATTGCAATTTATCTTATTACGGAGATGATGAGAGTCTAATCATTGAGACTATTTATTCCTAACTTTGTAGCTATATGCAGGCAACCAAGCTTCATTCTGACTGGGGGTTACACTAAATTGGATTTTAAAACCCAGTTCTGCAGTTCAAGAGAGATGATAAATGGAGTACAGGGACCTCCTCCCTACCCTCCCCCCAAAACCCCAAAGCCTTCCCAACTCCCTATATACTCTAAAAGACAGACCCTAGAAACTGAAAAACACATAATCTGATGGGCTGATCAATAATGCATTAGTTTTATTACCTGAATATCTTGGGGTTATTTTTTCATGCCAGTCTCTTATGTCAAAAATTCTCATTTCCCTAATGCCTACCCCCTCAGGCCCTCATCTCTCTTCCATCTTCCTCATGAATGATAATTTAAGGTCATAAAACAGATAGTTTCAATATGAACTTTCAATATAAACTCCAAAAAATAAATTGTTAGCAGTATTTATCTGATCCCCATATTCTAGCTATTACAGTCAGATAATAAAATCCAGGGTGCTCAAGGGAACAGATTAAGGGGACAATTAGAAAACTTAAGTTTCAATGTTGCTGTTGACTCTGGTAAGGCAAAACTAAAATAACTCATCTATAGCCTGAATGTCATCCCCAATAGGAGTCAGATAAAAGCCTATCTTGGCAAAGCCGGAGGTCCTTAAGGTTTGGGTCTTGTTTGTTAGACTATTTTGGATCTTGAGAGTTTGCTTTAGGATGGGGAACAGCTATTAGAGCTGTTTGGTGAGTGGGGATGCTAGAAATGGGTTGAAATTATGACATTAGTATAAATTTTTATAAAAATCGAATTTCCAGACTGGGCAACATAGCAAGACCTTGTCTCTACCAAAAACAAACAAACAAACAAACAAAAAAAGCTGGCCATGGTGGCACACACCTGTAGTCCCAGCTACTTTGGGGGCTGAGGCAGTAGGAGCCCTTAAGCCTGGGAAGTCAAGGCTGCAGTCAGCCCTGATTGTGCAACTGCACTCCAGCCTGGGCAACAGAACAAGACCCTGTCAAAAATAATAATAATAATATAGATAAAATAGTCATTATATAAAATTTATTTATTTATTTATTTATTTATTTATTTATTTATTTATTTATTTTGAGACAGAGTCTCACTCTGTTGCCCAGGCTGGAGTGCAATGGCACAATCTTGGCTCACTGCAAACTCTGCCTCCCAGGTTCAAGTGATTCTCCTGCCTCAGCCTCCTGAGTACCTGGGATTACAGGTGCATGCCACCACGCCTGGCTATTTTTCATATTTTTAGTAGAGATGCAGTTTTGCCATGTTGGCTAGACTGGTCTTGAACTCCTGACCTCAGGTGATGTATGCATCTTGGCCTCCCAAAGTGGTGGGATTACAAGCATGAGCCATTGCACCCAGCCTCAAGATTATTTCTAATGTGTGCAAAGATATACGATAAAAACTACCTGAATATGTAAAATAAAACATACTATTTCCTCTGCCTGGATTTTCTATTTCTTCATCCTTCAAGTTTCAGCTTAAACAAATCCATCTTCTGGAAGCTTTTTTGACCTCCACTTAACCCCATTTCAACTCAATGAGCACCTTCTGTGCTCTTGGATGCAGGTTTCTGATGACTTTGGAGGTTGTGCCACTGGAATAGAGGGGAAAACTGCTAGGACTTTCATGGAGAGCTTATGTGTTCAAGAATATTGAGCAGAACAGGAGTTACTTTCATGGACTGAGCAAATAGAAGACCAAAATAATATTTTTATGATTTTTTGCTCAAAACGTTGCTTATTCTTTGTGTTTTTCAGAGTCAAGAAAACTTTTTTATTTGGAGATATTTATAGCTTTTAACAACTGAGTAAAATATACTCCAGTGAGCACAATTTGGAGCACATTTCTTTCTCTCTACCTTATTTCTCTATAATTTGGAAACTGTAAGTATACTTAATTTACGGTAACATAGCTATTTGCATACGTTCAGTAAGCATCTGTTTTCTTTTGTAACAGGACACTATTAGAGACACTAGTTATTTTTCCAAGGCTTTGACTGGAATGACATGTTTTCAGACTTTTCAGACTGCTTTGAGGAATTGGGGTTGAGCTCTAGAGCCGATAAAAACCCCTTGGAAAAACTGGCCACCTTGTTTTTACAAGGTTCCTAACCCGTGGTAAGTAAAAATGTCCCTTTCTGATAGGCCTAGGAATCCCAAGTTATTTTGGTACCTCTAGAAAAGAGGAATTCATTCAATTCATACAGGTATCTGCAGGCACAATGAAATCTTTGGCTGGGCTCGAGATGATTTTAAAAGGTCTAATCTGAGATTCCTTATTAAAAAAAAGATCCAGCAAAGCCAATTTTTTAAAAAGATCTATATAACAAATAGTTATTCATGCTATGTTTTATGCAAACAATTAGGCCTAGTATAAATAAGACTAAAGCTTATTTTGCAAATAAATTGGTCCCGCTATGATTTGTCTTTGGTAAAAATGGAAAACTGGAGAGAGAAAAATTATGTCTCAAAAAAAACCTATAGCATGCCTGTTATTAGATTCTAGCCTTGGCTGGGCACAGTGGCTCACACCTGTAATCCCAACATTTTGAGAGGCCAAGGCAGGAGGATGAATCACTTGAGCCCAGAAGTTCGAGACCAGCCTGGGCAACATAGGGAGACCCCATCTCTACAAAAATTTATTTAAAAATTAGCTGGGTGTGGTGGTACACACCTGTAGTCTCAGCTACTTAGGAGGCTGAGGTGGCAGGTTCACTTGAGCCCCAGAGGTCAAGGCTTCAGTGAGCTCTGATCATGCCACTGCACTTCAGCCTGGGCAACAGAGTGAGACCCTGCCTAAAAAAAAGAAAAGAAAAGAAAAATTCTAGCCTTGTCCATTGTTTTTGAGCCTATATTAATGACTCATATCTGATTGGTTCTTGGGGATATTCACCTGAATCCCTCAAGGCTTCAGCTCAGTTCTGCAAGGACTCCTGAAGCTAAGACTTTCACACCTTACATTAGGTCTCTTGTAGTTTACTGTTCTCTTAAGTGCTATACTAACGATGTGGATAAGAATACTAATGTTACACCACGGAATACTATGCAGCCATAAAAAAGGATGAGTTCATGTCCTTTGTAGGGACATGGATGAAGCTGGAAACCATCATTCTCAGCAAACTATCGTGAGGACAGAAAACCAAACACTGCATGTTCTCACTCACAGGTGGGAATTGAACAATGAGAACGCTTGGACACAGGAAGGGGAACATCACACAAATAGGGCCTGTCATGGGGCGAGGGTGTGGTGGGGAGGGATAGCGTTAGGAGATATACCTAATGTAAATGACGAGTTAACAGGTGCTGCACACCAACATGGCACATGTATACATATGTAACAAACCTGCATGTTGTGCACATGTACCCCAGAACTTAAAGTATAATAATAAAAAATAAAATAAAAAAATAAAGTGTTATCAGTTTAAACGAGTATTAATTTAAAAAAGAATACTAATGTTTTTATTATACCAACACTGGGGACCCAACAAGGCACCTGGGAATATATACAGAAAACTGCAAAATGGTTTCACTCCTCTTCCCCTGGGGGCAACCCTTGCCCCAACTATACCCCTGTCAATAGGAAGAAGTTAGAGCCGCTGTCAGCCTTTTCCCACCTCCCCAGCTCACACCTCAGGACTGAGATGTGCTGAAGCACAAGGGAGGGAACTGAAACCGTCTTTGCAAAGATTATGACAGCAAGAAAAGTCTAACATGACTGACTCCATCTTGCTTCCAGTCTCACAGGCTGCTGTCCTTGCTCATTCCTGGGGGCAGACCGAGCTAACCATCAGAGGGATTTAGTTTATAGTTTCACCTGGAAGCAAGGATGATAATAGTCCCTCCCTAAAACTAATCTCCTCTTTGCCCAGAGAGTGAAAACTAATGAAAGGTCACAAGATTAGGGTTATTGGAGGGGCCTGAATTCTGCTAAAATATAGGTATAATTTCATAATCCCTTACTGCTCAGGAGTCATGTGGCCAAAGGTCACAAGATTTGTGACTTTCCCAATTGCTCCTATAGATAACATCACTATTGTAGAGCTTAAGATTGGTCTTTTGAGATGTTTTTCAGGTTTCTGTATTCTGGCCATCAACTGATCCTACCCGGACTCATGACTCATGACTCAACTGGTCCTGTGGCCGCCACCCAGAGGCAGACTCAGCTCTCGAGGACAGTTTTCCACACCCCTGTGATTTCTTTCCCAACTAATCAGCAGTACCCATTACCTAGCCCCTTGCCCACCAAACTATCTTTAAAAATCCTAACCTCTGAGTTCTCAGAAAGACTGATTTGAGTGGTAACTCCAGTCTTTCTGCTCTGCTGCCTTGTCATTTCTTTACTGCAATTAAAAAAAAGAAAAAAAGAAAAAACAAGATGAAGGAGTCAGGCATGGTGGTGTCTCATGCCTATCATGCCTGTATTTTGGGAGGCTGAGCTGGGAGGATGACTTGAAGCCAAGAGTTTGAGACCATCCTGCACAACAAAGTGAGGCCTCATATCTACAAAAAATAAATTAGCTGGTTGTTGTGGCATGTGCCTGTAGTCCCAGCTGCTTGGAAGGCTGAGATGGGAGGACTGCTTGAGCCCAGAAGTTCAATGCTTCAGTGAGCTATGATTATACCACTGCACTCCAGCCTGGGCAACAGAGCAAGAACCTGTCTCTAAAAAGAAAAAAAAGTAAGCACGTTCTGATAGTATGTCTCATAATATCCTGTAATTTTCTTTTTGTAATATGCATCAAAATGGTAACAGAGTGACCGCTTATCTCTGTATCGTCTTTCCCAATACAATATGAACTCTATCAAAGTGAGGACTATGTTTCTCTTTTACACCATGGTATTCACAGTGCTTAGCATATTATTAGATGTTCATTAAATAATTGTTAACAGAAGGAATGAATGAACCAGTTAATCATGAGTCATGAGGAGACAAAAGAATTTGTTTGGCTATTGTCTGAGTATATTTATAATTTAACTTTCCAGAGGTCATTGTTGAATAGATATGATACATGCTGTTTTCAAAAGGGTCATTAAAAAGTAAATGATTAGAGGAACTTACAAATTATTAACTATCTTCAAACAGTCTCTTTGTCACTCTGCTATATATACATTTTTCCCTTCTTCCCACACTCCCCGCCCTTTCTTTCTGCTACAGGTGCAGAGTATTAACAAAGATGACAAATTCTTTCTCAAATATACAGTTTTTTAAATCTAAAAATAGTTTTCTCGACATCTGAAACAAAGCTAGAAAAGAAATAAATTTCAGTAAGTATATTGTTTCCTAAAGAGACAAGAGTATGACTTTCATCTGTTGTTATGTCAGATTGTTTGATATCACAAAATCCAGATTAAATGCAGCTAAATAGGACTGCCTTTGCTTTGGAAATCGGCCTTATTAGAGCCAAGAAGTTTTCTTGCAAATCTATAATATAAACAAAGTATAGTAGGAGAAGTTAGCATTACTTTTGCACTCAAAGATCATGAGTTGAAGAGAAAAAGTCACTGTTGTAACAATTGCTTTGTAATTGTAAATTATCACAAATTTATCATTGATAAAGATCTATTCTACTATTGGAAATATGTTGGAAGGAGCTGTGATGTGGAAATAAATAAGATAAATGTAAACATATACTATCTGTTGTTCCCTTTCTATCTTGTTCATCTTCACTAGATGGTAATAGTAATAAAAATGAATTCTGCTTGGGACTTATAAAGCATTTATAACATGCCAGGCACTGTTTGTTCTAAACTCATTGTCTATGTTAACTCATTTAATATATGCACTGTAAGGTCACCATAATCCTCTAAGATCAATACCATGAGTTAGCCCATTTTACACAGAAGGACATGAATGCACCAAGAGGTGCAGTGGCTTGCTCAGGGCACACAGTAAGTGACAGAGCTGGGGTTTAAAGTAAGATGGTGTGGTTCTACAGACCTTGCTTTTAATAATTTACTATTTCAGTTATTACATATAATCTATTGACGCTCTATTCTTCCTAGAATAACACTTATAAATCAGGAAGCATGCACTGAGCACTGACCTAGATGCCATGGGGGAAACAAAAAATTGTACCATTTGATGCTTCACTCACTCTGTTTGGGGTATCTTCCTGAACTGAAATTAATTTCAAATGTTTAGATTTTTCCTGACATTGTTTCTCAGCTGATGTGTTAGAACATACTGGAGTGTCAAACTTTGATCTGATTACACTTTAATTTTGCTTCACCAACAGTAGATGGAATGTGAAGCTAAGAAGGTCATTTTAAGCAGTACAGAATGTGGTACAAACCACTAAGGGATAAGACACAAGAGGCAGGAAGTAATATCATGCCAGCACCTCAAGAAAGATCATAGGTTTCTTTGAACATATGAAATTCTTTAGTGGAGATTTTTGGCTCTTGTAGAATGTAAGCTACCCAAGGGCAGAGATTTGTTCTGTCTTGTTTACAGTTGTATTCCCTAGGAGCTACTGCAGTGCCTGACACAGAGTAAACAATAAGTAATTGATAAGGAAATGAATGAATAATTAAAAATCAGAGAGTGGGGCAAAGCAGAAATAGGTTTACTCTCACAGTGACATAGTGCCAACGAGGGACAATAGTGTAATAATGGTGCATGATTTTGTAGTCGCTGCTGTGTATTTTTATATTCTGCCTAAAGTGTGCTTTTTGATTATTTAGATAGCATTTTTTCAATTCTTTTCTTTCTTTGTGCCATGAAAAATTCTAGGATTCAGAAATTTATCATGAACATAAGTGTGTATACAAATCCTTTCTAAATCTCTCAAAGGAAAGCTAATGTATTTACAGTTGCACATCCAAAATAAAAGAACTGCTCTGTTTGGTTTTTGATAGACAACTTGCATAACAAACAGACAACACAGTCACAATTTCTAGAGAAATGCTTATTAAAAAGACATACAGTTCTAAAAAACAAAGTCTACTAATAAAAAAATAAAGGAACAGTTTTTAAAAGATGCACAGCCCAGACTACAGAGTCCTTGTTTTAAACAGAGAGTGTTTGAGTTGAGATATATTCTTTAAATCTCTGAGTCCCACTGTTTAGACATCACCCTATGGTAGTTTAGGGAAAGGATTGTCTTGGACCTTAACAAAAACCATCTAGCTTTTCACTAACAATTTTCTTATCTCTAGCTATAAATAGCAATCTTTCATTCTGAAGAATTGCAAGGTCACTTTCTTTTTTTATTTTTATCAAAAACAAGCAAATCCAATTTTGCTGGGGGTACTGATCTGAGTTGGGGGAGCTAGTTTGAAGGAGGTAGGTTTAGTACTGGGGGAGATCCCAGCTTAAGATAAATACCTAAACTCCCTGAGATACATGAGAAGCAGCAGGCAATAGAAAGAATCATTGAGCAGCATTAGTATAAGGCATTATATTCTACATGTGAAATTTCAAGAAAATGTGTCTTTAAGGCCGAGGCAGGCAGATCACTTGAGGCCAGGAGTTTGAGACCAGCCTGGGCAACATGGTGAGACCCCTATCTACAAAAAATAGCCATGTGTGGTGGTATACACCTGCAGTCCCAGCTACCCGGGAGGCTCAGGTGGGAGGATTACTTAAGCCTGGGAGGTTAAGGCTACAGTGAGCTGTGATCACACCACTGCACTCCAGCCTGGGCAACAGAGCCAAACCCTGTCTCAAAAAAAAAAAAAAAAAAAAAAATCAGCAATACCTGGTACAAAATGTAGTAAGTGTAAGCTATTGTTATTGACAGTTGTAACAGCAGAATAAACAGAGGAATAGGTGCTGTTTAAATGTTTGATGAATTGATGAGTTGGTGTGGAGTTAAAATAATAATAGGTGACATTTATATTTTACTTTATGAGGTACTGTTTTAAGCACTGTTGCATATATTATTTCATTTAATAACCCTATAAGGTAAATACTATGATTTTCCCAATTTTATAGACAAGATTTTATAGATGAGAAAACAGAAGCTGAGGGGAGTTAAGTGATTTGCTCAAGTTTAGATAGTCATGGAATTGGGATTTGAACTTTGTTTACCTGTATCCACATAGTAAGTACTCATTATATAGACATTTGCTAGGAGATGGATCCTTAGTAGGAAATTTTTTTTTTTTTTTTTTTTTTTTTTTAGCAAATGCCCTTTCCCCTTACTTTTTCTTAATGCACCTCCTTGAGGTTCAGATTTTCTTGACATTAGAGTAGTAACATCTATTAAGGTTTACACTTGGCTAAGAAGAGTTAGAAGACCACCTGACTGTTTTCAATAAGCTTTACTTTCTTCTAAAATCTAAGCCAATGTGTTTTTGACACTGAAATGCAACAGTCAAGTAAAGTTATCACTTCACCCACAAAGTCCCTGAAACAGGAAACACAGCATTCAGCAACATTTTTCTAAATGTGGACTTAAGAAATGTGTGGACTTAAGAAAACAACTACCAACTACTAAAAACAGTAATTAAACTACCTTAATAACTATTAAAACTCTCTCATGCACATACACACACTCATGCAAACATATGTTAGCAACAACAACAAAACAGCAACAAAAAGCTGTAGGAAAGCACAAATAAACAGAAAGACATGCCGTGTTCATGGATTAAAAGATTTAATATTGTTAAAAGTGCCATACTAGCCAAAATAAACATATTTAATGCAATCCCTCTCAAAATCCCAATGGTATTCCTTTGCAGAAACAGAAAAAGAAATTCTAAACTTCAAATGGAATCTCAAAGGACCCAAAGTAACCAAAGTAATCTTGAGAAAGAAAAACAAAGCTGGAGGCATCAGACTTTCTGACTTCAAAACATATTACAAAGCTACAAAAATCAAAACAGCCTCGGCTGGGTGCAGTAGCTCACACCTGTAATCCCAGCACTTTGGGAGGCCGAGGTGGGTGGATCACCTGAGGTCAGGATTTCACGATCAGCCTGACCTATATGGTGAAACCCCATCTGTACTAAAAATACAAAAATTAGCTGGGCATGGTGGCATGCACCTATAGTCCCACCTACTTGGGAGGCTGTGACAGGAGACTTGCTTAAACCCTCCCAGCTACTTGGAAGGCTGTAACAGGAAACCGACTTAAACCTGGGAGGCAGAGGTTGCAGTGAGCCGAGATCACGCCACTGCACTCCAGCCTGGGCAACAGAGCAAGGCTACATCTCAAAAAATAAATAAAATAAATAAATAAACAAATAATACAAAAAGTAAAAAATAAAACCAGCCTCCCCGTCCCCGGTATCAGTACTAGATGCCAGTAGCACACACCCCTAGTCATGGCAATCAAAAATGTCTCAAGATAGTGCCAAATGTCTTCTGAGGGCAATACTGCCCCCCATTAGGAGCCACTGATCTAACCAATCTGCTATTGTTTGACATTTAGGTTGTATCTACTTTGTCACAATTTAAAGCAGCAGCACCTATGAAGCTCCCAACATATACATATACATATATATATATATATATACTCAGCACATCTTCAAATTACTTCTGTAGCACAAAAATAGACAAATTGACCAATGGAACAGAAATAAGCCAGTCACAAAAAGACAAATATTGCATGATTCCACTTACATTAGGAATCTAAACTAATCAGACTCTTAGAAAGAATGGTGGTAGCCAGGAGCAGGAGAGACAGGGAAAAGGTGAGTTGTTGTTCAATGGGTATAGAGTTTCAGTTTTGCAACGTTTGAAAAAGTTCTAGAGCTCTATTGCACAACAGTGTGCATAGAGTTAACACACTGCACTGCACACTTAGAAACAGTTAAGATGGTAATTTTATATGTTTTATGCCACAATAATTTTAAAAATATAGAAAGGACATGATCTCAGAACTTTTATAATAAAGAACAAATTGCAACCCAATTCCAACATGTTAAGGTGTTCTCTTCTTGTTTCAATGAGAGCTGCTAAAAGTCTCAGTGTCTCATCTAAGCAAGAGGAACCTCACAGTGCCAAATCCCCCAGCCCTTCTCATTTGGATGATGGTTCTACTCAAACATTTGGAGACCAAAGCCCGAGTTGGTAATAAGAAGGATGTGTTGCTTGGCCTGGTGTTCTGGGCATATATATTTCAGGAGAACCTTTGGTAGGTAGGGATTAAGGATTGGAATCATAGGTCCTAACAGAACAATGTCTTCACACAATTAACACATAGTTCACACACTAGATGAAAATAAATTCCAAGTGGATTAAAAATATAAATCTGGGGGAGGGAGAGAGGGATGAACAGGAAGAGCACAGGGGATCATCAGGGCCATGAAATTATTCTGTATGATACTGCAATGTTGGCTACATGCCATTTTACATTAGTCAAAACTCATAGCATATGCAACGTAAACTATAGATTTAGTTAATAATAATGTATCAATATTGGCTGATCAATTTTAACAGATGTGACACACTAACGCAAGATATTAATAATAGGGGAAACTGTGTATGTGGGTAAGGCAGGAAAAGGGCATATGGGAACCCTATACTTTCTGTTCAATTTTTCTGCAAATCTCAAACTGCTCTAAAAAAATTTAATTTTAAAAAATGAGATGAAAGAAGAAAAAGTAAATGAAAAAATAAAACTACCAAAGAAATAAAAATAGAAGAAAATATAAATTATTTTATAATTTAAGAATAAACTGTAAGAATATGTCAAAAACTATGAATCCAGAAGGAAAAGACTAATACACAACCAGAAAAATGAGCAAAAGCTATTAATAGACTATTTTTTTTAAAGAAGAACAATAAATGTTCAATAAGACTATGAGAGACTGGGCGCAGTGGCTCACTCCTGTAATCCCAGCACTTTGGGAAGCCGAGGCGGGCGGATCACGAGGTCAGGAGATCGAGAGCATCCTGGCTAACACGGTGAAACCCTGACTCCACTAAAAAAAAAATACAAAAAAAATTAGCTGAACGTGGTGGCGGGCGCCTGTAGTCCCAGCTTCTCGGGAGGCTGAGGCAGGAGAATGGCGTGAACCCAAGAGGCGGAGCTTGCCCTGAGAGGAGATCGCGCCACTGCCCTCCAGCCTGGGAGACAGAGCGAGACTCAGTCTCAAAAAAAAAAAAAAAAAAAAGACTATGAGAGAAATGTTCAGTCACATTAATACTAAAACTTAAAATTATGAGATTTCATTTTTATCTATGAAACTGGCAAATTTTTTAAAAGAGATAATAGTAATCATGAGAGGCCAAACAGGCATGTTCACACATCACCGGTAAGGACTGTAAATTGGAATGACCTTTGGTCAGAAAAAATTTTCCAAAACTTGGAAAGCAAAATATGATTGCATAATTTGTTTTCATGTTAGGCATTGCCTAACCAGTCCATCTAAGGTGAATTGAATTCTGACTCGTTATTATGGATTTGCACATTTTACAACTGCAAATTCAAATGTTAGCTTGTAGAAAAATGGTGAGATGCTATATTTTTGTCCAGTGGAGATATAATTTCTGTCCTGCACAGATGGAAATAATTTCTGCTCTGTAAAGATAGCACCAAACGTTATGGTTTATCACCCTGTAAAACATTAATCAGATTTATATCTAATTTAGCAATAATGTAGAATGATTTTAGTATTCTCTTTTTTATATATTTATGCACATATGTATATAGGATGTATATTTATATATTTATATCATATATAGTACATATATACATAATATACATATGTATATAGGTATGTGTACACAATACATATACTATATGTATATAATACTATAAGTATATACATATGTATATATTATGTATACATGTATATGCATCATATACATTATGGGATGTATATATACATATATACATAACATATACATATGTATATATTATAGATATATGTACATGATATATATACATAGATATATGTACATGGTAAATGTATATACACAGATACATATGTATACATATATAGATATGTACATATCTATGTATATACTTATAGATATACATACATAATATCTATGTATATACTTACAGATATATTTATATATCTATGTATATACTTACAGATATATGTACATAATATCTATGTATATATAGTTATATATACACATAATATATGTATATACACATATAAATAGAAATACATAATATATGTACACATATAGATGTGTGTGTGTGTATATATACACGCATATTTTCTCATGTCTTTCTTTGAACTGACTTTGTTATCCTACTGGTTTCCTCATTAATAAGTTAAAACTTGACTTGTGCTTATTCTATATTTGTGTGAGAATGCTTTTTAACATTTAAAAAATTATACATTTGACATTTTATATGAGTATAATTTGGCCAAATATTTTAAGTCTTAAAAATGTACATGCTTTTTAACCTAGCAATTACATGTCTAAGAATTGATCCTAAGGAGGTAATGTGTGCTCAAAGATTTAGCTCTGAGAATGTTTATAGATGTGCTGTGTATAATAATGAAATACCAGAAACAAATATTCCACATTAGGGCACTGATTAATACCTAAATGTGTGTGTGTGTGTTTGTTTTGGGGTTTGGGCTTTTTTTTTTTTTTTTTTAAGACAGTCTCATTCTGTCACCCAGGATGGAGTGCAGCAGTGCGATCATGGCTCACTGCAACCTCAAACTCCTGGGCTCAAGCAGTCCTCCTGCCCCAGCCTCCTGAGTAGCTGGAACTACAGCGTGTGCCACCATACCCCGCTCCTAAATGTGTTTTAAGAATGGTTGTTTCCAGGTATGTAAAATTTGTAACTTTAAATTTTTTCTTTTATCTTGTTCAGATTTTCTTGTGACACTTTCAAAAGAAAAAAGTTTGAAAGTCACAAAGTCTAGTTACACTGTTCTCATTCTTGTTGACATCTATTGAGGTACTTAGCCCCCGACTATAGTTGTTCCCTCTGTCCCAGTTCCTGCTACTATCTTAGGGAAATTCAGAGTCCTTAAACAGAATTGATCCAATACTCTGGCTTTTTCATTCCTTAATTTCCCATTTCCAGTGATCTTTACCTCCTCTTCACTTTTGTAATTCACTCTAAGACATTTAGATTCTGTTTTCATTCAGAATTAGTCATTGGTCCTCTCTAACACTTTTCTGCTTTTTCCTCCGCTTTGCAGAGGAAATGCCTTCATTTTTTTCTGATTTAAAAAAGCAATGCATGTTTGCTGGAAAAACTTTTCAGAAAATACAGAAAGATTTTTAAACAAATTAAAACATTGCAACTAGTGGATTAGCACTCAGCATGTTGGTAACCTTAGAAACATATTGCTGGGAATAGGTTTTCTTGTTTGTTTTATCTAAATGAGATCTTACTATTCATTTTACTTTTATTATCTGCTTCTTGCCTGAACAATTTATCTTTCCAAGTGAATAAATAGAGATCTACATTGACATTATGAAAAATAATTAATCGTACAGCTATAATATTCTTTAACCCAGGGTGTCTCAACTTCAGCACTATTGACATTTTGGGCTGAATAATTCTTTGTTGTGGGAGGCTGTGTTGTGCATTGAAGGATATTTAATGCCTCCCTGCCCTCTATCAGTACAGTACTAGATGCCAGTAGCTCCCATCCCTAGTTATGACAATCAAAAATGTCTCCAGATATTTCCAAATGTCTGCTGTGGGCAATACTAACTCAAGTTGAGAACCACTGATCTAACCAATCTGCTATTGTTTGACATTTGGATTTTATCTACTTTGTCACAGTTTAAAGCAGCAGCACTGATGAAGCTCCTAACATATACAAACTCAACACATCTTCAATTACTTTTATAGCATACATTTCTAGCAAGGAATGGCACATTTAAAATTTTGATGTCTATTCCCAGACTTCCCTCCAGAAAAATTGTATTAATTTAGAATACCATTGAAACAGCATAAATGTCATTTCCTGAGATCCTGTCTACTTCCAGGTATTGTCAATCTTTTTAATTTTGCTTTGTGATAAGCAAAACAAAATATTACTTTACCTTTTTAACTTATAATTCTTTGATTGCTTACCAGGTTACTACGTTTATTAGCTATTTGCGTTACTGCTTTTATGAACTGTTTATTTGCTTATTCTTGATTTTGTCAGAATTATTAATTTCTTATTCCAGTTTATAATTTTTCTCATAACCTGATTTAAACCTTTCTTCTTATAACCTTTATAAGGCTTCCTGTACAGAAGTCATACATTTTTATATTTTTAAATATTTTTATTATGGTTTTACCTTTAATGGCGCCATGCTTAGAAAGATCATCTCTAGGGCCAGGCCTGGTGGCTCACGCCTGTAATCCCAGCACTTTGGGAGGCCGAGGCAGGCAGATAACTTGAGGCCAGGAGTTCGAGACCATCCTGGCCAACATGGCAAAACCTCATCTCTACTAAACGTACAAAAATTAGCTAGGTGTGGTGGTGGGCACCTGTAATCCCAGCTACTGAGGAGACTGAGGAAGGAGAATTGCTTGAACCCGGGAGGAGGTTGCAGTGAGCTGAAATTGTGCCACTACACTCCAGCCTGGGTGACAGAGCAAGACTCCGTCTCAAAAAAAAAAAAAAAAAAAAAAAAAAAATCACCTCTAAAATCTCTAAACTTCAGTATTTTACTCTATTAGGCGAACCTTTTATTTTGCTGTTATCTTTCATACTCTAACACTAAATCTTTTTTCTCTCTAGACCAGTGCACCTTAAACTTGAATGTACATATACATCATCTGGAAATCCTATTAAAATGTGTGTTCTGATTCAGTAGGTTTGGAGCGCGGTGAGAGATTCTGCATTTCCAACAAGCTCCCAGGTGATGCCAGTGCTGTCCCTGGCTCGCACTCTGAGTGTTACTAGCTCCTAAACCTTCAGCACTCAGTCTTCTGTACCCCCTACCTCCATTCTCTGACTCCTTCCTGAAGTTGCTTCCCTTCCTACCTAGTGTGAACCCCAGTGGCAGCAATTTCAGCTATAGCTCATCTCTGTTTTTCCAGAACAACAATCCTGGCAATCTCCATTCCAGTATTGATGAAGCCACCATTTCTTCCAGTCTCCAGCCACAGCACCTTGCAGGAAAACAGTGTCCATAAGATACGATTTCTAAGGTACATCAGCAAGCCTTCACTTTGCTCCCACTCAGTTCCATTTCCCATTCCTAGAGTAACTTTGCCTAAAGTTAATCTCCTCAAGCTCTAGTCCCCCTCCTCTCAGACCTCTTAGTCAATGAACAACAATGAAAGGAGAACTTCTTTAACCCATCCAGTGGAAATAACATTTAGCATAGTGACTACTGCACAATTAAAAAACAAAAACAAAAAACAACCAAAAAAACCTACTCAAAGACTAAACAATGTCATATTAAGATTTTCCAACTCTTGGGCCAGGCAAAGTGGCTCACTCATGTAATCCCAGCACTTTGGCAGGCTGAGGCAGAAGGATCACTTGAGGCCAGTAGTTCAAGACTAGCCTGGCCAACATGGTGAAACCCGGTCTCTACTAAAAATGAAAAAGTTTGGCAGGTGTGGTGTAAAAATACAAAAGTTAGGCAGGTGTGGCGATGCGCGCCTGTAATCCCAGGTACTTTAGAGGCTGAAACACAAGAATCGCTTGAACCTGGAAGGTGGAGGCTGCAGTGAGCTGAGATTGCACCACTGCACTCAAGTCTGGGCAACAGAGTGAGACTGTATCTCAAAATAAATAAATAAACACATAATAAAGCAACTTCTCTTAAAAAAAAAAAAAAAAAAAAAGATGGCTGGGCGCCATGGCTCAGGCCTCTAATCCCAGCACTTTGGGAGGCTGAGGTGGGCAGATCGCCTGAGGTCGGGAGTTCCAGACCAGCCTGGCCAGCATGATGAAACCCCGTCTCTAGTAAAAATACAAAAATTAGCCAAGAGTGGTGGCAGGTGCCTGTAATCCCAGCTACTCCATAAGCTGAGGCAGGAGAATTGCTTGAACCTGAGAGGCGCAGGTTGCAGTGAGCTGAGATCAGGCTGATGCACTCCAGACTGGGCAACAGATCGAGACTCCATCTCAAAAAATATATATATATAATATATATACTTTTTATATATAAATATATTATATGTATTACATATATAATATATATTTATATATATTTTATATATATTATATATATTTATATATAAAATATATTTTTTCAACTCTTGGAAAATTCCCCTTAAAGAGTTATGAATTAAGCTGGTTATTTAATAAACACTTCACACTGTTCTTACAATGTGCCTGCCAACTTTATTTAGGCAGGTACAATTAAGACTTCCATTTTATAGACCAGAAAATAAGGCACAGAGTCGACACAGTCACTGACTGTCCGTGCAAGAATTGGCGCCCATCCCGTGAGCGCCTCAGCTCTTTAACCACTCTTCTCTGCTGCCGCAGAATCACAGGAAGTCTCAGGGAGGCCTGAGAACTCAATTCTAGGAAAAGTATCTGTATCTGTAAGAACGAAGGAGCAGGGAATCTAACAGTTCTCAGCTCTTGAAGGCACATTAGATTCATTCAAGGTCCTCTTTAAAAATACACTTTCTTGGGCCTCCATGAGAAAAACTCTATTCAATTAGTCGGGGGCTTGCATCCGTATTTTTAGTCTGTAAAAGAGGAATGTTATCTGAAATCAGTGGTTTTCAAACTTTTTGTATCCCCCGGACCTTGACACGGGCCCCAATACCCTGACACGGTTACTGAGAATCCAGGAGAGAGGGAGAGAGAAGTGAGGAGAGGGGGAGAGAGAGACGGGGAGAGAGATAGGGGGAGAGAGAGAGGGGGAGACAGAGGACAGAGACGGAGTGGGGGCGGGGGGAGAGAGAGAGAATGAGAATGATTTTTTTAGAGAGGTAAAAAGGGCTGGCCTTCGCCACAAACCACCTCTCAGGTTTAAGTGAAGCCTTCGTTCTCTCCTGCAGAGACTGTGCCATCCTTCCAGAAATTAGCATTTTAGGACGAGAGACCTGGAATTGGCCTAAGACTCAGGTGCAGGTGGGGGAAGCATCGGATTTACAACAGTGGTCCTGCCTTCTTCCATGTGACTTCCAGTTTTAAATTCAATTCTAATTTACTCAAATCCCACCCACTATGTAAATTTGTAGGAAAATATCCTGCACTCTGCACTTCGTGGGATTTAAAACTTCCACACAGGCGCGCGTTCTTTCTTGAAGCCCCGCGATTGCTGAGCCTCGCTGGGCAGCTTGGCACCGCTGGGAGCTTGGCTCGCCCTGCCAGGGCCGACGCAGCCCATCCCGCAGGAGCCCGCGCGGGGCTCAGGGCACCCAGGACTCCGGACGCGTCCCGGCTCCAGGTGGGCCCCGGCACCGCCAACCGCAGGAAACCGGCCGAGTCCTAAACTTCTTCCAAGTAGCTGCAGCCAGCGACAGAGAGTGTCCCTCAGTGGAGCGTCCTGTGGCTGCCCAGGCCACAGCCACGGCCGAGGCGATGACACACTTCTAACCTGGGGCGCCAGCAAAGGCTGTCCGCGAGCGGCGACTCCATGTCCCGCAGCCCTCCGCCCCGTTCCGCCGCCCGCCCCCCGGTACCGGCAGCAGCGCCACCAAAGGGCACACAGCGCGGACGCCGGCTCTGCTAGGTGCGAAGGCGGCTGAGGCCCCGCCCGGGAGGCACCCGCGCGGCTCCGGAGTGGGCCGGAGGGACGAACGGGGGCGGGGCCCAGGCGCGCCCGCCCCCTGACCTGGCTATAACACCCGGCCCCGCCGGGCAGCCGCGGGCGGGTAGAGGTGCGCGCCTGGGACTTGGTGAGGCTGGGGGCTCGCGGGGCCGGGCGCAGCTGCGGCAGCTGCTGGGCGGCGGAGGCGCCGGGAGGAGGAGGAGCGGGGGACGCCGGCGGCTGGGTTGAGGGCACCGAGGCTGCCCGTGCTCCCGTTCCCGGTTGCACGGCTCACTCCCGAAGGTGTTGCTTCCAGCTTTTGCCTCCTTAAAAGGCAGGAAGCGTCAGTGTCGGGAGACCCTGAGACCTGAGTACCGAGCCGTAGCCGGTGATGCCCCCGCCTGCCCTCATGTGTTCTCAGGTTCTTATTTTTGTTCATCTCTAGAACATGAACTTCCCGTACCTCTGGCTAGACCTGTTGCTGCCTTTGGTAGCTGCGCTGGATTTCAACTACCACCACCAGGAAGGGATGGAAGCGTTTTTGAAGACTGTTGCCCAAAACTACAGTTCTATCACTCACTTACACAGTATTGGGAAATCTGTGAAAGGTAGGGTCCGTCTCTGCACACTTTCCCAGACCCTTAGTACTCCCTTTCAGTATTCATTAAGTATGCCCCAGCTTCCTGTCTGCTCTTCCATGCACCTACTCTGAGTGGCACAGAACGGGTCAACCGGTACCACGCGTGTTGGTTGATTTCTGCTTTTGTTGGGAGGAATAGTAGGAAGAACTGAATTTTACTGGACTTGTCCGTTGTAATTCAGTGTCACTGAGTCCTTTGCATTATTGGAGTTCTGTCTTTTTGGATCTTGCAGACATTGGTTATTTGGGATGTGTGTTTTAGTTCCTTTTCAAGATAAACTCCCAAGTAAATCCATTTATCCGTTTCAATTCCCCTTTGTGTGGGCTTCTTTAAATATGACTTGGACTGTTAATATCATTTCTTCAAGTCTCTTTTAAACTGAAATAATGCAGTTTTGTTGGTAAGATTTCTATGTCATGTGTAATTAGTCTTTTATTTAAAGTTATGCAAAACTATCATTTCTGCAAGGTTCTTTTAATCTAAGTAGTACAATTCTGTTGGTTAGATTTGTGTCATGTATAATTAACCCTATGGCTTAAAGTTATGCAAAAAAGTGGTTCTATGATTAAAGGCTGTTTTCAAAATGTATCCATTTAAAGAAGACAATGCTAGATAATGAATATACATTAGTAGTGATTGAAACTCTTCCCAGCATTTTCATATTTATCATTAATAATTTATTGTTCTAAGTTAGAAACTACATAAAGTTATTTTCATTTTTATAGACAGCAAGTTTGAATCAAAGAAATTAAATAATTTGTTCAAGGTCTCCCAGATGGTGAATTTTATAGTCAGCACAGGCATCCATTCGGACAAGGCAAATAATTTGATCAGATATCGTTATTTCTTTTTTATTTCTTTTCTTTTCTTTTCTTTTCTTTTTTTTTTTTTTTTTTTTTGAGACGGAATCTCACTCTGTTGCCCAGGCTGGAGTGCAGTGGTATGATCTCAGCTCACTGCAACCTCCACCTCCTGGGTTCAAGCAATTCTCCTGCCTCAGTCTCCCGAGTAGCTGGGATTACAGGAATGCGCCACCACGCCTGGCTAATTTTTTTGAATTTTTAGTAGAGACGGAGTTTCACCATATTGGCCAGGCTGGTCTCGAACTCCTGACCTTGTGATCCTCCTGCCTCGGCCTCCCAAAGTGCTGGAATTACAGGTGTGAGCCACAGTGCCCAGCCGAGATATCGTTATTACTTAATCATCTTTTATTATCCTGATGTTCCCAAAGAGGTTACCAGAAAACTTAGTCCTTAAATCAAAAGTTTCAAAAAATGTATGTAATTTGGATCTCAGCTTTTTGTAAGGTGTGTTCAAACTCTACCTGGATTTTAGCTCTGAGCTTTTGAGTCAATTGAGAGTCTCATAATTACCATATTCTTAATCATTTTTCAAAAAAAAATCAAGGCTATGGCTTCTATATTAAATAAAAAGTATTATATAAATGTATTTATGTACAATGCAAAGTCAACATCCTGGACTGTGTGTAATAGTAACTTTGTTTTTAAACAGCATTGCCAAAGAGTTGGTGCCAGATTACTCTGTATTACTCTATAATCCAAAATTATAGAGGTTGGGTGTGTGAGAAATCATATCTTGAATCAGCATACATATTCAGCCTTCTGAAATCATTTTCCCCTAGGGCTAGAGTAGAGCAATTTAAAAAGATCTAGGAATACTAATTTTATTAATTAAAATATATATAGAACACAACCAGCTTGAGTTATTGTTCAGTCATCATTTCAACCACAAGACGATGAGGATGTTGTTAATTTTAAGTACTAAGTGATTTGGTAAGGTTTTGTATTTTCAAACACAATGTGCTTGTGACAGCTGGGGGCTCTCTTTCCTAATATGAATCAGCAATTGTGATCTATCCTGCATGATGTCAAACCACAATCACAGTGAAAGTCAGCAGGCTTAATTTTTTTTTTTTTTTTTTTTTTACCTTGTATGCACTCTTGCGGTTAAAGGCTTGAGGAGTTATCATGTAAAAATGAAATCTGGCACTACTGTTTAAATATTTGTGTTGAATATGTTGTTCTGAATAATAACTCAGATTAAGAAAAATCCCAAATCTGCCATTTGGCTCCAAGTGGTAGATTAAACTGTATGCCAGTAACTGGGAGTCAGTTGCCGAAGTGTCACTGCACTTTAGTGTGACAGTTGAGAGATGGTGCTCCTTTGTTGGTGCTCTTTTTCACTAGATATTTTCCCTAACCATTCTGCCTTCTGGCGTAAGATAAGTTTGCTTAGAAAACAAAATTTATGACCAGGCCCAGTGACTCATACCTGTAATTCCAGCACTTTTGGAGGCCTATGCGGGAGGATCACCTGAGGTCAGGAATTTGAGGCCAGCCTGGCCAACATGGTGAAACATTGTCTCTACTAAAAATACAAAAAATTAGCTAGGCGTGGTGGTGTGCACCTGTGGTTCCTGCTACTAGGGAGGCTGAGGCAGGAGAATAGCATGAACCCAGGAGGCAGAGGTTGCAGTGAGCCAAGATCATGCCACTGCACTCCAGCCTGGGCGACAAGAGTGAAACTCCATCTCAAAATAAAAGAAAATAACACAGAATTTATTATACATGTGTTATTTATTTATTTATATCACATGTATTAACACGGGCAGTCTTACCCAGAAAGGAAAGTAATATTCCTACATAACCAAATACATGTTTAGTTTTTGTAAAAACTTAAATATATGTGATATGCCTATGTAAATATATGCATATCACATATTTTCTTTGTTGTAATTGTGGATTATATTCTGCTTGTTTTTTCATTTCACGTTATTTCCTTATATATTTCCATGAATTGACAAAGTCTGCAGATGTGAATTCGTTGCTGTACAGTATTCTATCCTCTTGATTATGTGAATTTTCTTAGTCATTCACCTCTGAGCATCTGTAGAGTTTTTGGTTAACTCTGTTATAAACAGGGATGCTATAAAACCATTGATACCTATCATGATAATTACCTTCTATTATTATTGGTGATTTTTACAAACTTTTTTATTTTGAAACTTTTAAAACCCACACAAAAGTTAAGCACACAGATACCCAGCTTCAGCCATAGTAGACCATATTTCAATTGAGTCTTTTGAAGGAAGTCCCACTGCCTCGCGACATAGTAAAGAAAGTCTTAGGTGAAACAAGAGATGCAAAAAAGTACTGATGACTTAGTTCAGAAAAATCAGAAAAGGTACAGTGTTCATCAGTTTGTTCATTCAATCCTCCATTCAATTAAGGAAGCACCTCCCATTTTTTGCCCCTAACCCCTTTGTCTAGAAGGATGTCTGGCACATAATCAATAATCTATATCTATTTATTTAATGGATCGAATATTTGCTGAGCAAAAGCCATGGGAGGCAAACAAAGATGTGCGTCATTCATTCCCTGCCATTAGGTAGCCCATTTTCAAATACAAACATATTTACTGTGCATTTCTTAGAGTAGTCTCTCCACATACACCCCAAAATTAGGAACATTTTATTATTTTTTTAAAAAATGAACCCTTGTGTTGAGAGTTGACTTTCAATAGATAGCAACGAAAGAGCTGCTCTGCTACATACAAAACCCGAAAGGGCCATTGTAAATGAGATTTCCTACTATCTATTTTAAGAATCTTGTCTTGGCTGGGTGTGGTGGTTCACGTCTATAATCCCAGCACTTCAGGAGACCAGCCTGGGCAACATGAGAGACTCCATTTAAAAAAAAAATTTAATTAACCAGGCATAATGGTGCATGCCTGTGGTCCCAGCTACTTGGGAAACTGATGCAGGAGAATCACTTGAGCCTGGGAGTTCAAGGCTGCAGTGGGTCATGATCGTGTCACTGTACTCCAGCCTGGGCTACAGAGCAAGACCCTGTCTCAAAAAAAAAAAAAGAATCTTGTCTTGCCTCTTGCTAAGTCTAATCATCATTGTATCTGAATATGGTAGGTGGGATAATAACACCTTCCTTACTAGTAATAATATTATTAGAGATTTTTTAAAGCCAGTCAAATTTAGTAGTCTCTGTTATCAAGTACTTTCCATGTCGTAGATAGTTTAATACATTATTTCAATCTCAGCAACTCAAAGTAGGCGTTATCCTCATTTATAAAACAGGTAAAATGAGGCACAGAGAGGTTAATTAACTTGCTGAAGATCACATAGCTAAGTGTTAGAAGATTCAAACTCAGATCTGCCTGTTTCCCAAGCACCTCTCTGTTCTCTTTTAAAAAGCAGCTTGACACAGATGGGGATGATTCCATGGAAGTTGAGGTCATTAGTACAGGGTTTTAGGATCATGATTTGGGCACATTTGACCTGAAGGTATAGCTTCTACCAAGGATCTAGAGCTGTTCAATTCTGTAGCCATTAGCCACTAAGCAATTGAGGAGTTGAAATATGACTAGACCAAACTGAGATGTGCTAGAAAGTGGCTTTGAAGACTTAATACAAAAAAGGAAAATATTTCACTAATAATATTTTATATTGATTACATGTTGAAATAATACTATTTTAGATATGTTATATAAGAAATATTTTTTAAAATTAATTTCAAGGCCAAGAGCAGTGGCTCACACCTGTAATCCCAGCACTTTGGGAGGCTGAGGCAGGTGGATCGTCCGAGCTCAGGAGTTTGAGACCAGCCGGGGCAACATGGCAAAACCCCATCTCAACCAAAAATACAAAAAATTAGCTGGGCATGTTGGCATATGCCTGTCATCCTAGCTACTTGGGAGGCTGAGATGGGAGGACTGCTTGAGCTTGGGAGGTGGAGGTTGCAGTGAGCCAAGATTGTGATTGTGCCACTGCACTCTAACCTGGGTGACAGAATGAGACCCCCATCTCAAAAATAAATAAATATATAAATAAAATTTAATTTCACCTGTTTCTTTTTACATTATTAATGTCACTAGTAGAAGATTAAAATTATATATATGACTTGCATTATATTTTGATCGGACTGTGCTGCTATAGAGTACAATTTGTTATTATTAATTTTTTCCTGAGTACAAAAGGATTTCTAGTTCATTTAGAAAATTTGGACCATACAACAAAGCACCAAAAAGAAAATGAAAATCTCACCGTCCAAAGGAAACATTTAGTAGACTGGAATCATGCTACACAGTTTTGAGCCTTTTTACCCCCCTGAGTCAAATATCTTATTTTGTTCATCCATGCAAACATGTTATGTCTAAAACTTGATTTTAAATTTCTGTTTTGTGTCCTATCAATAGATATATTATTGTTTATTTAACTTATGCCCACTGGTGAATATTTAGTTCGTTTCTAAACTTTCCCTGTTATAATCAATGCTATAGTGAACATCCTTGTGGCTAAGACAGCAAAAATCTGAGCACAGTTTTTGGAACCACCCTGCCCAAGTTCAAATTCTGGATTCTCAGTTTTGTAGCTACGTGATCATGGATCTTTAGAACAATTCCTGGCACATAGTAAGTGCTATGTAAAAGCTGCTATTATTATCATAGATACATACCCAAAAAGGAAATTACTAAGTCTAAAGCAGTTTTAAGTATTTGATATACATACCAAATTGCCTTCCAAAAAATTGTGTTGATTTATAATCTCTTGGGAAATGCATATTAAGAAAAATAAAACAACTCTTCTAAAACTTACACTAGTCATAAATCAATACTATCATTAGAGCTTTGAAAGATGACTGTAGTATGTATTTCTCATTGATATATTTTAAGTATGAGGGAGAATTTATTTCTCTTGCATCTTTCCCTAAGAACTCTCACCTTCCCATAATCAACAGACATTTACTGAATTCCTCTACTAGGATTCCTATACCTTTTCAGATGTTCAGAAATCTTCCTAACATTAGTCAAGATTCTTGCTCCTAAAAGGAAAGTACTGTGTTCACATACACAGATCTCTCATGATCACTTGCCCTGACTGGATAGATTTTAGCTGGTGATTTACCCTCAGAAAAGAGCATTGTATGTAAAATTTTGGCACAACACTTGGTCATCCGTCACACTCTGCTCATTTCCCAAATATGCTCGTAAAACCAGTTTGCTTGAGATCCTGCATAAAATGCCTATTGTGATGCAAATGCTGACATATTGAGGATGAATATCAAGAAAACCACTAAAATCTAGGAACTTCAGCTATAATATACATGTTTGTGATTTAAAGTTATATGGGTTTAGTAAGCCTTTCCCCTTTAACATAATATGCAGAGTCCCTTTCCGAGACATTTATCAGCTATCAGCCTTATTCTTATTCTTGAAACATTCAGGGTTTCTTAAAGACACTGCCTTCTTTTTTTTTTTTTTTTTTTGGTATGGAGTCTCGCTCTGTCACCCAGGCTGGAGTGCAGTATCACAATGTCGGCTCACTCTGCCTCCCATGTTCAAGCAATGCTCCTGCCTCAACCTCCTGAGTAGCTAGGATTACAGGCGCCCACCACCGCGCCTGGCTAATTTTCATATTTTTAGTAGAGACAGGGTTTTACCATGTTGGCCAGGCTAGTCTTGAACTCCTGACCTCGTAATCCGCCCGTCTCAGCCTCCCAAAGTGCTGGGATTACAGGTGTGAGCCACTGCACCCCTCCTATCACTTATCTTTTCATGCTTACATTCTTCATGTAAGCATGAAAATTTTAGTTGTGTTTTTTTTTTCAGTAGAGGCAGGGATCTCACTATGTTGCCCAGGCTGGCCTCGAACTCCTAAGCTCAAGCGATCCTCCTGCCTCAGCGTCCCATAGTGCTGGGATTGCAGGAATGAACCACTGTGCCCTCCGCCCACAATTTTCTAATGTCCTCCACAGGTGTAAGATGAGCTTACAATTATCTGAGGCTAAAACCAAGCTTTTTTTTTTTTTTTTTTTTTTTTTTTTTTTGAGATGGAGTCTCGCTCTGTTGCCCAGGCTGGAGTGCAGTGGCCGGATCTCAGCTCACTGCAAGCTCCACCTCCCGGGTTCACACCATTCTCCTGCCTCAGCCTCCCAAGTAGCTGGGACTACAGACGCCCGCCACCTCGCCCGGCTAGTTTTTTTTTTTTTTGTATTTTTTAGTAGAGATGGGGTTTCACCATGTTAACCAGGATGGTCTCGATCTCCTGACCTTGTGATCCACCCGTCTCGGCCTCCCAAAGTGCTGGGATTACAGGCTTGAGCCACCGTGCCCGGCCTTACCAAGCTCTTTTTTATAGACAAATACAAAATATTTCCCCCCATAGTTTTAATATATACTGAACTTTTCAGGGATGCCACTATATGTAAATTGAGGGGAAATTATATTTTGTTTTGCTCTCAACATGACTGAGAGATATTTCATATTCAGAAGATCCTGACAACAGTGACAAAAGAGCCAAATCAGTCTGCATTTGTAATCGATGTGTTCACGGTGCCGCTCAAGTATAGATACAAGCATGTGACTTCTTCATTTGTCTTCCAGTGGAGTGCCCAAGTGTTTGCATATGGATACCATATTTTATGTAAATTGCTTTTTTATTTCTGCTTTATATAATTTGAACACTATATTGATCTTTTGAAATTGTGTATGTAAATGTGTTAGAATTGGATGCCAGCATAATAAAATAGAAGTTGCAAAATATTGGATATGAAAACAAGAGGCATCATCTGATAGGGTTAAGAACTATTGGTGTAAAAGCACAAAGAGAGCTGATAAGGACCCACTTCAAGTTCATGTAGCCAGCATCCAAAAGATGCTTAGTTTCTGTTCTTAATCCCTGAACGTGTGTGTCTGATAGTAACACTGTGGTGACAGCAGTATCTAGAGTTGAGATGTGGTAACTGCCATTAGCCCTGATTCCTCCTTTCAGTTTGTGTGTTTAGAACACCCCTTTCTCTAAGAGTGCAAAGAAAGTAAGATGTTAAAAAAAAAAAAAAAACCTTAACGTGAAATTACCCCCCAAAAAACAAAAAACAGAAAACCACACACACATACACACACACACACACACATTATATCAAATACCAACATGCATTTGGGTTAAGGGAAGGAGACTAAGTCAAATTTAGTCAAATCTTTCTGCTTGGAGCTAGGCCTGGTCCTGTAGTCCCAGCTACCTGGGAGGCTTACACAGGAGGATCAGCTGAACCCAGGAGTTTGAGGCTGTACTGCACTATGATCGCACCTGTGAACAACCACTGCGCTTCAGCCTGGGCAACACAGCGAGAGTCTATCTCTTTAAAAGAAGCAAACAAACAAGCAAACAAACAAAAAACACTTCTATCTAGTGATGTCAAGCAGTTGACATTCTTCCTAGAAATTAAATGTAATACTGTGTAGTAGTTTGTGAAAAGGTTAGTAAGTCCTAATTTGAATTTGTGTTAAAATAAAACAGACACAAAATGCACATTAAAAATGTTTCTCATCTCTGTCCTCTGAGGACTGCTGCATGTCACAGGTTTTAAAAACACACATTTTCTATCTGTGACCTTTCACATACATACCTTTGTCAAGCTCAACTGGAGGGCTTAATCTCCACTGCATCAAAAAAAAAAAAAAAAAAAAAAAAAAAAAAAAAGCTGCCAACTTCAAACAAATTGCCTTGGAGGTGGCTTCACAGAGTTATCATGCACTTACCCGGAGTTGAAGATAACTACCTTGACAGTGGGGATACAAAGGCAGTAATGATAGTGCTTACTACCCCAGTCTTTAGCCTATCATGGAATTCAGGAGAAGCCAATTAAGTAATCCTTCTGTTTGTTTAAAGAACTTTCCATTAGTTGCTTCTCCCATTTTTAAATTATTCTGATGTGAATGTGTGAAAACTAGAACCCCACTTAAAAATCACAACTAAAGTAACAAGTATTGACAGTTATTCAAACACATAACTGAGCCTCCTTTCCCACATAATGCACACGCACATATACAAATACAGGCAGGTGAAATTTAGCATAACATCATGTTTTTAGAGCAGGAATAAATGTTAGAGACCATTTCATCATTTATTAGGTTAATTGAAACAGTTCGAAATGTTGCTTCCTCCAGAAACCTTTTTCTATTCCCCTGGGCAGAGTCAGAATCTCCTTGCACACCTCTTCTCCTCTTGCACATCTTCCAGTAACTCTATGTGCATATACAGGCCAAGGACCAGGCTTTGTTCAGCTTTGTATCCTAGGCACTAAGATGTGATTATTACATGTAACAGATACTCTCAGGGACAAAGATGTAGAGTTATTATATGCTTATTAAATGAAACATATGAATGCAAATATATTGTATGTAGTATATTAAATAATACGTAAGTATATAGGATGTACATTTTTAGATATACTTTTATATTGTTACATATATTGTATGTAAGTTTTATATACTTTTATATAGTTACCTATATTGTATGTAAGTACTACAGTCCCTCAAGAAAATGACATTGTTTTCTTACAAACTTTTTGTTAAAATTAGTTTTATATTAGTAGTAAATAATATGATAGCTTAGAGAGGTAGAATTGGGGAACCCCAATTATGCCCCAGTTCAAGATAAGTCTCTGGCATGTAGGGAAAAGCCTCAGAGAAGTCAGGGACTTTCAGGCAGTGAAGGACACAACTAAATTATTCACTGGCTAGCCTAAAATGGGTCTACCCCCCCTCCCTTGCCTTCAGCCCCCCAAAACACTAACCAAACATGTAATAAGAAAAGAGTAATTATAGGAGGTTCACCACCATTACCCTCACCCCTGCCTTCATTAAGAAGTGTTTAGGCCAGGTGCGGTGGCTCACACCTGCAACTCCAGCACTTTGGGAAGCTGAGGTGGGTAGATCACTTGAGGCCAGGAGTGTGAGACCAGCCTGGCCAACATGGTGAAACCCTGTGTCTACTACAAATACAAAAATTAGCCGGGCATAGTGGCAGGTGCCTGTAATTCCAGCTACCTGGGAGGCTGAGGCAGGAGAATCGCTTGAACCCAGGAGGTGGAGGTTGCAGTGAGCTGAGAGCCGAGATCGCACCACTGCACTCCAACCTGGGTGACAGAGCAAGACTCTGTCTCAAAAAAAAAAAAAAAAAAGTGTTTAAATAAATGCCTCTGGCTTTATTTAAACAGTCCAGGAATAATTCAAGGGTCTGTCACAGACTTTTGACAAAGAAAAGAAGGTGGGAGGGATCATGTGAAGAAGGCCTTTGTTTCCCCAAGAGTTAAGCAGGGGCCAGATGCAGTGGCTCAGGCCTGTAATCCCAGCACTTTGGGAGGCCGAGGCAGGCCAATCGCTTGAGGCCAGGAGTTTGAGACCAGTCTGGCCAACATGGCAAAACCCCATGTGTACTAAAAAAATGCAAAAAAAAATTACCCAGGTGTGGTGGTGTGCACCTGTAATCCCAGCTACTCTGGAGGCTGAGGCAGGAGAATCGCTTGAACCCAGGAGGTGGAGGTTACAGTGAGCCAAGACTATGCCACTGTACTCCAGCCTGGGCAACAGTGAGTCTCTGTCTAAAACAAAAACCAAAACAAACTTAAGCAGAGATATGAAACCCTTCCATTTTAAGTGTGTTTTCCCCCCTCCATACTCAGAAATGTACACATTTTCGGTGAAGGCAGATGATATGTCTAAACTATTCTTGCTGTGAGTGGTTCAGAAGGGCACAGCTTTGGAAATACACAGATGAACTGTTGAAGGTAGTTTCACCTTAAGTTTTAGTCCTTGTTAAATATTGATTACCTTGTCCATTGTTGGTGACTCAGTTGAGCCCACTCTTTAAAATCCTTTTCACAGGGGATACTCACTCTTACAAAAATGTAGACACCTGGAGACATGTGGGAAGCATAGGGTCATTTAACATGTGGCGATTCTACAGCAGTTTTCTCATTGCTTAATTAGAGAGACTTATTTACAGCTTGTGTTAGGCCGTTCTTGGGTTGCTAGAAAGAAATAGTGGGTAATTTATAAAGAAAAGAGGTTTAATTGGCTAAGGGTTCTGCAGGCTGCACAAGCGTGGCCCCAGCATCTGCTCAGTTTCTAGGGAGGCGTCAGGAGGCTTTTACTCATGGCAGAAGGTGAAGCAGAACCAGGCACGTCACATGGTGAAAGCAGAAACAAGAGAAAGAGGGGGTGGGAGGTGCCACACACTTTTAAACAACCAGATCTCGTGAGAACTCACTCATTATTGTGAGGACAGCACCAAGCCATGGGAGGGCCACTCGCATGACCCAGACGTCTCCCACCAGGCTCCACCTCTAACGTGGGGGATGACATTTCAGTGTGAAATTTGGGGGAACAAATATCCAAACTATTCACACCTTACTAATAATGGTAAATGTGCACAGTTAAATTTCAGATAAAGGTTGTTCAATTGGGGCAGACATTTAATTTTTTCCATTGCTCTTTGGGACTCAGATAAATAATCTTAGTGTGGTAGAGATAAGCCTAGCTGGTTTATCATTTGTTACTGTAAGTTCCTTTCAATTTATGAAGAAACAGAAAGATAAATTGGGAAATGTCACCCACATTCTAGCCGTAACAAACTTTTTAGTTGGACTTGGCCATCTTTTGAGTTTTAAGAACATGTACTTCTAAGGGTACAAAATGTGTTTCCAAACTCTGTGGCAAACAGTTCTAGCATAACACCATGTCAGTCCATTGCAGAAACGTCCAAACATTTTTTACACTGAGAGCTCTTTGGTCAAATAATTCTTGCTTGGAAGTAAATCCCAATCTGTGTGTGCCAGGCACTGTATTAGGCTAGAGACAGAGTCGTGAGCAAACAGCCTCTCTGCTCTGATGTTTCTTACACGTGCTAGTGAGGGAGGCAAATGAAAAACAAGGCAAGTTCAGATTCTGATCATTGCTATGAAGCAAATACATAGTTTAACTTAATGGAGAGTGACAGTTACTGTGGAACATAGGTTCCATGAAGACAGGGAACCTAACCTGTTTGTCACTGTATTTTCAGTGCCTAAAACATAGCAGTTACTGTTTGAGAGAGTGTTGTATGGAAAGAATGACAGGAGGCCTGCCTGAAAAGGTGGTAGGTTGAAGCGGAGATCTTAAAGGTGACAATCAGCTAGATCTTACAGCCTGGTTACAAAGTGCACAACATGCAAGTGATGTGCAAAGGCCTCGAGGTGGAAAGAGTAGAACAGAAGTGAGACCAGGGTGGCTGGAGCCCAGTGAGCAAGGGGAAAGTGGTCTTTGAGGAAGTTGGAGGGTACGCAGGGGACAGAACATAGAGTACCTTCAAGCCAATTCTAAAATGCAGAGTTTGAATTCTGTTCTGAGAATAATGGGAAACCGTTGAAGGGTTTTAAGAAGAGAGTGATGCAATCTGATGTGGGTTTCAGAAAGATAACTTTAGCTACTGAATACAGAAAATGACCAGTATAGAAGCAGGGAGAATAATCCAGTTACAGTAATCCTGGCAAATGTTGATGATGGTGATTTGGATTAAGATGCTCTGATAGGAATGGAGAGAAGTGAAAGGATTGGAAATCTGTTTTGGAAATAAAACCAAGAGTACTTGCTAATGGGTTGAGTTGGATTGGATTGGATTGGATTGGATTGGATTGGATTGGATTGGAGGAGGAAGGTGTGTGAGCAGAAGAGGAAAATCAAGGATGACGCTTAGGTTTTGTGCTTGACTGAGTGTATGAAGTGTTCTTACGTTAGATGGAAAAAACTGGAAGAGGACAGGTTTGGGATGAAATCAAGAGCTCTGATCCAGACGTTTTCTTTAGAAATTGTGAACTCCTCAGGAGGGTATCCAGTGGAGACAGCTGGGTATGTAAGTGGAGCTCAGGAGAGAAATTTGGCTGCAGAAAGAAAGTTGGGAGTCATCAACATAGAGATGGTATTGAAACCTGTGCGACTAATAAAACAATCTAGCAAGAGAGTAGAGATAAAGAAAAGAAGGCCAGAATCGAGCTATAGCACCCTCACACCGTTAGTCTGGTAGAGTAGAGGAGCCAACAATGGAGATGGGAAAAAATTAGTAATGAGGTAGAAGGAAAACTAAGAGTGGTGGCTCAGATGTCAAAAAGGGGAGTGGCTCAAGAAGGCGGATGTTTGGGGGAGTACCATGACCACCTACTACTGATTTGCTGGAAGGACTCACTCACAACTCAATATAAAATCATATTCAAGGCTAAGATTTATTACAGCAAAGGGTATGGTGCAGGAACAGCAGGATATGGATATATGGTGGCAAAACTAGAGAGGTCAGAGTAGACTTTCTTGTCCTCTCTCTGCAGGGATCACACGTTTCTCAGGAATGCATGTTTCTCTCCAGCTGTAAACTGCAGAGACATATGCAAAACGCCTCCCCCCAGGAAAGCCCACTCAAGTCTTAGGAGTTCAGAGCTGGTCAAGGGAACTGGTCGTGTAGCTATGTAACCAGCCAGGATGCAGACCCCAAACTAGGTACTAGCACGCATCAGGAATCTTCACGTTAACTTTAAACAATGATACTGTCTTGATATATTTTGACCACTGCCTTGAGGGCACAAAAATAACATAACTAATTAGTAAGCATTTCAGGGAGTTTAGTGCTCAGGATTTGGGTCAGGGTCATTGCTGTGACTGCAGGTGTTCCCAAAGATAAGCAAGAACTGAGTAAAACATACTGGTTAAGTTAACTCTTTCTCCTCGAGGTCATGGTTAATGTTGAATGCAGGTGAAAGTCAAAACCTGAGAGCCGTAAAGTTAATTTCTATATCCCAAAGTATAGTTAGTGAAATTATATTTCTCTCCAGATAGATTCGTTCCACTTATTTAGTAATCAGGTATTGAATGCCTAATATAGTTTGTGGCATGTGCTAGCGTGAGACTATAGAGGTGAAGAAGTTAGACATGGCCCCTGCCCTGAAGGAGTTGATAATACAATAAATGCAGATGTCATTAGCTGTGTGCGAGAATATGACAGAGGTCTCATGGCTGAGACCTGAAGGATAAAGAGAGATCAGCCAGGTGAAAAGGGAAAGGCAAGGCAATAAATAGCATGTTCAAAGTCCTAGAGGTGAAGAATCATATTGACTTTGAGGAGCAAAAGAAGTTCAGTGTGGCTGGAGGGGAGAGAGGAGAAGGTGAGTATGGAGTAGATTATGGAGGACATTACCCAGGCTGTTAAACACGTTTTGCTTCATCCACAGGGAGATATAATCATCCTAAGGGTTTTTGCTTGATAGAAAAATGACAGATTTGTTTTCTTGACTGAAAAATTTCTGATAATTTTACAATTAGTTTTGCATTGCAACAGAGATTCTCGCTCTCTCTCTCTTTTTTTTTTTTTTTTTTTTTTTTTGAGACGGAGTCTCGCTCTGTCGCCCAGGCTGGAGTGCAGTGGCCGGATCTCAGCTCACTGCAAACTCCACCTCCCGGGTTCGGGCCATTCTCCTGCCTCAGCCTCCTGAGTAGCTGGGACTACAGGCGCCCGCCACCTCGCCCGGCTAGTTTTTTTATATTTTTTAGTAGAGACGGGGTTTCACCGTGTTAGCCAGGATGGTCTCGATCTTCTGACCTAGTGATCCACCCGTCTCGGCCTTCCAAAGTACTGGGATTACAGGCTTGAGCCACCGTGCCTGGCCTCTCTCTCTCTTTTTTGTTTTGTTTTGTTTTGTTTTGAGACAGAGTCTCACTCTGTTACCCAGGCTGGAGTGCAATGGTGCGATCTCAGCTCACTGCAACCTCCACTTCCTGAGTTCAAGCGATTCTCCTGCCTCGGCCTCCAAGTAGCTGGGATTACAGGCATGTACCATCACGCCTGTCTAATTTTTGTATTTTTAGTAGAGACAGGGTTTCACCATGTTGTCCAGGCTGGTCTTGAACTCCTAACCTCATGATCTACCCACCTTGGCCTCCCAAAGTGCTGGGATTACAGGCATGTGCCACCATGCCCAGCCCAGAGATTCTCTTTAAAGAATATGGTGCAGCAATGATTTCTGGAACAAAAAGTAGTGAGAAAATACAAACACACAAGGGAACATAAACCAGAGCACCACAAAATGTAATATTAAGTGTGTAAAAATAGTAACAATTCCTAAGAGCTATCAGTGTGAAAAGTTTTAATTTGAATGCCATAATTGAATGGAATTGTTCATTTAAACCTTCAAGTGAATTTATTTTTATGTCTAAAACTTATTACAAATGTTTCAATGGTGATTATATGTAGTTTTCTTTTCTCTTTTGCCTTCAACAGAGCACGTATCATACAGAAAGGAATGATTTTTTTTGAATCAGCAATTTTGGAGACAAATTCTATGAATGTCAACCTTATGTAGAAACTGATAAGCATTAATTATTCAGAATGTAAAGTGGAATGCCAGAGTGTTAAGGAACTGACACCTCGATTTAAGCATAATTTTGGAATATTATAATTATTATAAATTACAACCACTTATATTTGAGGTAGTGTGTAACCACTGTGTGCATGAGCAGGAACTTGAGAGGGAACATATCCTGGTCTCATTTTCTAGGCAAGCCATTCAAGAGGAGCAAAGAGAATGGGAAAATGAAAGCAATGTCACTGCTGATCATTGAACATCTTTATGTGCCATTCACTGTGCTAGGCCCTTTACACATTTTCCTCCTTTAAGCTATTTAAAAACTGTGATAAGTTACTTACATTCCCATTTTATAGGCAAGAGCAAATAGATTTTACAGATGAAAAAATTGACAGCCCAGAATGATATCTTGGTAGTTGACAGATTTGGTTCAGTAACCCAAATCTGTCTTTTAGCAATTTATGTATTCATTCAGCAAATATTCATTGAGTTCCTACTGTCTACCAGAACTTTTGTAAGGGGATGCAAAGAAGAACAGACCTGGGTGTTCCCCTTCAGGAACTAGGACGGTGGGCCTTACACCCAATTGCCATAATGGGAAAAGCATTGTAATGGGGCTTTGTTGGTTACAGTGAACAGTGCAGTGTAGGGATGCTTTGTAGCCTGGCCTACAGGGTGCTTGGTAAAATTGAGAAAGGCTTATCAGGGAAGCTGACGTTTGAACAAAGGTTTGGATGCTACCAGGCAGAGAGATGGAGGTGGTAGGAATTCCAGGTAAAGCGACTAGGAAAACACATGCTGTGCTTGGGCGGCAGGAGCAGTCCAGGGAGGACATGGTAGGATTGCACTCCAAGAAGCCTTGTTTGCCAAGGAGATGAGACTTCCCTTGTACCTGCGGCCAAGAATAAGAATTTGATGGTGATTTCTAATGTATCTTAGCATCTAAGTTCCCTTAATTTGTGCTCATTGGAAAACACAAAGTTTTAGAAGGCTTTTGTCATTGTGGTTTAAAAGAAAAAAAAAAACAGATTGTTCAAAGAACAGTGATACATAAGGAAAGTATTTTGACTCACGTAATTTCTCACTAAAATTGGCAATATTTGTAGCCCCATGGGAGCTATGTTTCCATAGGACATTCTGTTCGCTGTCCTTGGGAAGCTATCTAAAAAAAGAAAAAAACACAATAAAAAGAGGTATTTGGGGATCGGTAATAAAAGTTGTATACTTTATTGAATGTTTTACTGTGTACTAGCTAATTATCCATATTATTTTCAATCCTGACACCAACCCTGTGAATTAGGTAGTATTATCCCTGTTTTACAGATAGGAAAGTGAGGCTCAGAAAAAAGTGACTTGCCTGAGACTACTTAGCCTCTACTACTCTAGAGCCTGGTGCCTAGAGCCTGGAGGCTTCTGTGGAGGTGTCCTAGGGCACTTCAGCAGGTGAGGAGACAGGACCGTTTGGGGACACATTCCTTAAACCAGAGCAGCTGATTCTATGAATGCCAACCTTATACAGAAACTGACAAACATTAATTTTTCTGAATGTAAAGAAAAATGCCAGAGTATCAAGGAACAGACACCTAGATTTAAACATAATTTTGGAATATTGTAATTATTATTAATTACAACCACTTATATTTGACGTTGTGCGTAACCGCTGTGTGCTTGAGCAGGAACTGGAGAGGGAACATATCCTGGTCTCATTTTCTAGGCAAGTCATTCAAGAGGAGCAAAGAGAATGGGAAAATGAAAGCAATGCCACTGCTGATCATTGAACATCTTTATGTGCCATGCACTGTGCTAGGCCCTTTACACATTTTCATCCTTTAAATTATGTAAAAACTCTGATAAGTTTTTTTAAGTGTTCAGACTTTTGTATTAAGTTGGAAAACCAGTACTGGAACCTGGGGGTGGAGGTAGGGCAGGGGTCTTCTGATGACTGGCCTTGTGCTCTTTAAGCTCCGCTAGCTATCCCACTTTGAAAAGAATGTATGAAACACAGTTGCAATCATGCATACTCCATCTCCAAAGAATGGATTCATTCTTCATGCCATGGTATATTGACTATAATTTTCTGTTTGTAATTACCCAGATTCTAAGCCGTTTATAGAATTTATACCTGAGGAATGGAATGGTGAGGATTTGAAGAGGCTGCAGTCCTTGAGGTTTTCTTTGATAATAATATCTGTAGCTGCATCAAACACAAATTTGACATTCTATGTATCTGTAACACAGGTCATGTGACTGTAGATTCTTTTGATATCTTTTTGCATACTGAGGTCAAGGAACTGGCTCTTGATGTAATTCCTCGCATCCTCATAGGAGTTGTTACCATCATACTCTGGAAAACAAATGCTGAGATGGATTAACTTTTTACATTGGGTTTCCACGTGGGATTTTATAGGAATAAAGGTTCCACTACCAGCAGTTAGTAGCCTGAAGTCTGCCGCATTGACCAGGAACCTTTGCAAGAATAAACCGAGGATGTGCCCTCAGCAGGTGACTGTGCTAGGCTCTCTCAGGGTGCCAAGGAGTTTGAGTCCCCATCCTTGGGAGTGTAGTATTCTAGTTGATGTACACGTGATCCTTTGCAAAGGTTCAGAGCCCTCTGAAACTGATCAAAATTGCATCTGTTAGAAAATATTAAATATGCCGGGCGCGGTGGCTCAAGCCTGTAATCCCAGCACTTTGGGAGGCCGAGACGGGCGGATCACGAGGTCAGGAGATCGAGACCATCCTGGCTAACACCGTGAAACCCCGTCTCTACTAAAAATACAAAAAACTAGCCGGGCCGTGGTGGCGGGCGCCTGTAGTCCCAGCTACTCCGGAGGCTGAGGCAGGAGAATGGCGTAAACCCGGGAGGCGGAGCTTGCAGTGAGCTGAGATCCGGCCACTGCACTCCAGCCCGGGCTACAGAGCAAGACTCCGTCTCAAAAAAAAAAAAAAAAAAAAAAGAAAATATTAAATATATTCTACATATCAAGCCAAATACTGGGAGTTGTGTAAGCAACAGAGTATCTTGGTAGATCACGTGGGTGTTGGGTTAGGCAAAAGATCCCACTGTTGACCCTCCCCACACCCACATCCTTACTATGCTCTGGGCAGAGTTACTCTATCTCAAAATGCCCAGAAACCCTTAACTACCTCTACTGATTTGCCTGTACTCGGGAGCCTCCTTCTTCACAGCTGAGATTCAGACTTCATTGAGGGACAAGGTGAATGAGAGGGTAGGGGACAGTAGGGGGCAGAATCTGGTCATCAGGAACTTTGGACTTTCCAGTGAGCACAGACTGAGATACCTCAGGTGCTAGGACTGCAGCACCCCTGGAGGAAGACGGTATACTAGACAACAACAAGGCTGATTGGCAGGACAGCATCTAACGCAGCATCCTTAACATCTGGGAGATCTTGGTGCCATGTAGGGACACTAGACCCTGTCCATAGCAGCCCCAGCTCCTGTGCATCCTGGGAGTGAAGTGATCGGGTCATGCAAGCAACTACATCAGTCCTCATCACTGGGATCCTGATTGCTGCAGAGGGGAAGGCTTTTCCCTGTGTGCTGGAGATGGAGATAGAAGTGTATTAATGGAGGAAAACAAAATAAGCTTTTACATCTGCTAATTTAACAGAATCCCAGGCTGCCAAAACTCTGAGGCTTGCTCAGTCAGCGGTCCAAACTGTATTTCCTCTAAGGGACAAATTATGAGCTGCTATAAAGCTACATGCAGTCTAGTGAGAAACCATTCAATTCTGAGGGGGAAACTCTAGGGAAATAGAATAAGTTAAAGGAGTAGAGTGTGCCTGTATGAGAAGGCAACTCTCCTGGAGTTTGAGTTCCAAAACTCAGTGGGCTCGTAGGTCATGGTGTGACCCTAGAGGTCATAAGTGACCAACGAGAAGTTTAATAATGCCTTTTCTTATACTCCCTCTTTTTGCACAGCCCTTATACCAAGTTATCATCTGGCAGTCATTTTAAATATAGGTTTCTAAGTTAGGCGGTAGGGTCCAAATGAAGTGTTTGGCAAAGTCATCTTAATTTTTTAAAACTCAGTATGAAAAAGATACTGGTATCAGGCATTGAAATTGAGGAGCTATCAGAATAGGGAAGAATTCCCCATTTATGCCCATACCCACAAACATACAAATATTTATAAACAATAATGAGACAGGCAGGCATGGTGGTTTACACCTGTCATCCTAGCACTTTGGGAGGCCGAGGCAGGCAGATCACCTGAGGTCAGGAGTTCAAGCAGCCTGGCCAACTTGGTGAAGCCCCATCTCTACTAAAAATACAAAATTAGCTGAGTGCGGTGGTGCGTGCCTGTAATCCCAGCTACTTGGGAGGCTGAGGCAGGAGAATTGCTTGAACCTGGGAGGTGGAGGTTGCAGTGAGCTGAAATCGTGCTATTGCACTCCAACCTTGGCAACAAGTGCGAAACTCCGTCTCAAAATAATAATAAGAAGAAGACAGTTTATTTTTTCCCCTTTGTGGGGCTTTCTAGCAAAAACCAGAAAACCTATTAGATAAACTTTAAAAGACCTGTAACACTATAATAAGACTGTTTAATAATGGTTGAGAACACAGAGCCCGAAGAACACAGATTGCCTGGGTTCAAATCCTGGTTCTGCTATTCAGTAGCTGTGATCTTGAACTACTGTCTTACCCTATCTGTGCCTATTTCCTATTTTGTAAAATAGAAATAATAGTTCTACCTCATAGGTTGTTGACAGGGCTAAATAAGTTAATAAATATACAGTACTCAGAATATGATTGGCACATAAGTGCTATAGAAGTATATGCTATTCTTACTGCTATTACATAAACTGTGATATTTGGCAGCCTTGAAGTGTGGCCCTGCCGTATGCTTTGTGTGTAAAACCCTCAAACTACTGTTTATGGAGGGCATCTTTGATGCCAGGCACAGGGCTAGGCAATGTTCCTGCTTGTATCTCAGTGAATCTACACAACACCCTATGAGGTAAATACCAATTTACAGCTTTAGAGACTGACTTGCCAGTGGTTAAGCAACTTGCCCAAGGCCACAAAGCAAGTACCTGGTAGATTCAGGACTGGAGCTTCAAGTCTAGAGAGCTTGGCTCCAACCACAGCTGCAGTTTGGGCTGACCTTGTTCCTGCCAGCACACTTTGGGACCTGGACCATACAAGTTATAGCATCCTGGACAGACCCACTATTTTATAGAAAAGGAACCTGAGGCCCTAGGATTAAATGAATTGCCAGAGGTCACTCTCCAAGGAGACTCTGAGGTCCAGATTAGGAAACCTGAAGTAATGTTGAAGCCATGTCTTTCTGCATAAGATCCAACTGCTTGTGGTATGTCTGGCAAAAAAGACTCGGGTTAAAGTCAGATACCAAATAACATATTTCATTGACATCTATCATGTTTATGCCCAGATGCTGTATAGCAAATCATCCTTTACTTTAATTAGCTTATAGTTATATATTCGAGAAGGTGAATGAACAGAGAAAAATAAGGTGTTTTTTTTTTTTCAAATTCTAAATTTGCTTGGGAAAATCCTCCGTGTATTTTACAGGTTTAAAAATCATGTTTAACGATAATGTAGTTATCTTAGGGAAAAGACCAACCCGTTTTTATCACTCTTTATCACTGGGCCATCACAGATGAGAGCTTTCTATCTTATGGAATCATTTGCACAAAGTATATATGAGGATATACAGCATTGTATTTGCAGTGTTTCTTATAATAGTAAAAAAATGAAATGATACAGTCATCCAGTTAATGCCACTGAGTTGTACACTTAGAATAGTTAAATAACAGATTTTATTGTATGTGTTTTGCCATTTTTTTAAAAAAAATAATAGTTTAAGAAACTAGTGAATTGTATACTTTAAATGAGTAGATTGTATAGTATGCAAATTATGTCTCAATAAAGATATTTTTTTAAACCCATACATTCATCCATAGAGAATTGGTCAGATTATGCCAAACCCAGTCAATGGAGTATTTTGCAACCTTTTTTAAAGAATTAGGTAGATTTATATGTTTTGACATGGGAAGATGTCCAGAATATATTGTGAAGTAAAAAAAAGTTGATGTGCATTTCCATACGCTATATACACACGTCTACAGTTTTGTCTTATAAGTAACACTCTTGTAAATGTCATTATGCAACTTGGCTTTTTCCCTTACGTGTGTTATGTTAGAGGTTAGCACATATAGAGATACCTCATTTTTTTAACTGTTTCAAACTATTCTTTGGTATAATTTTATCTTACTTTATTTAATCATTTCCATATTGATAATTCTTTAGGTCACTTATAACTTTTAGATATTTCAAAGAATGCTGCAATAGATACCGTTAAACAAGCGCATTACCTCCTTAATTTCCCAAGGTAGGCATTGCTAAATCAAAAAGTACATGCATTTTCCCCCCAAGTTTCTTTCTTTCATTGATGCTCTTCCTCTTCTTCTTCTTCTTCCTCTTCCTCTTCCTCTTCTTCTTCTTTTATAGATAGATATATACTTATAGATAGATATATACTTTAAGTTCTAGGTTACATGTGCAGAACGTGCATGTTTGTTACATAGGTATACACGTGCCATGGTGGTTTGCTACACCTGTCAACCCCTCACCTACATTAAGTATTTCTCCTAATGTTATCCCTCCCCTAGCCTCCCACCCACCGACAGACCCGAGTGTGTGATATTTCCCTCCCTGTGTCCATGTGTTCTCACTGTTCAACTCCCACTTATGAGTGAGAACATGTAGTGTTTGGTTTTCTGATCTTGTGATGGTTTGCTGAAAATGACAGTTTCCAGCTTCATCCATGCCCCTGCAAAGGAAATGAACTCATCCTTTTTTATGACTGCATAGTATTCCATGGTGTATATGTGCCACATTTTCTTAATCTAGTCTATCATTGATGGACATTTGGGTTGGTTCCAAGTCTTTGCTATTGTGAATAGTGCCGCAATAAACATATGTGTGCATAAAAAGTATATGCATTTTTGTGTTTGATAGACACTGACAGATTACCCTATAAGAGGATGTATTATTTACACTCCCAGTCCCACGTGAGTATGTACATTTCCCCACATCCTAAACAACACTAATTTTTTTTCCATTCTAATGGGTGAAAAAAAAATCTCCATTTTAAGTTGCATTTTCACCGAGCATGGTGGTACGCACCTACAGTTCCAGCGACTTAGGAGGCCGAGATGGGAGGACTGTTTGAGGCCAGGGCCGGGAGTTCAAGACTAGCCTCAGCAACATAGCAAGACCCCATCTCTACAGAAAGTTTTTTAAAAACTAGCCAGGCATGATGTTGCATTCCTGTTGTTCCAGCTACCCAGGACACTGAGGCTGGATGATTGCTTGAACCCAGGGCCATGGTCCCACCACTGTACTCTAGCCTGGGTGACAGAGTGAGAACCTATCTCTAATTAATGATTAGTTGCATTTACATGATTGAAAATCAGAATGAACATGTTTTCACATTAATTCATCATGAAATCAACATTGAGGTACCGCCCCAGAGGAACAAACACAAACCCCTGCCTCTGTGGGACTTCTGTTCGACTCTCTTGGTCGTTTCTATCTCCTCGTGCCATTTGCCTGTTTTTCTATTTATTCATGCTTTGTTATATGTGTGGCAAATATTTTCACCTCTTCTGTGGCTTGTCTTTTAAGCTTCGTTTTCAGTATCTTTGGCCTTACAGAAGTTTTTAATTTTTATGAGGTCATATTCATCAGTCCTTTTCTTTATGCTTGTATGTTCCATGCCTCACTTAAAAAGGCCCTCTTTCCCCCAAGGTCATAAATATATTCTATACCTTTTTCAATATTTTTATGGTTTTAGTTTTTACATTTAGCACCTAACTCCATCTGGAATCTATTTTGGGGAATAGAGTGGTATGTAGATAGATTTCATGTCTGATAGTATATATTTTTGAGTGCTCAAATTTTTAAAAAGTATGTATGACTTTGGTAAACAGAAAGAGCCATGAGGAGTTTGAAGAGACACTCAAAAAGTGGATATCCATTCTGGGTGGGCCCAGGAGCTTGCAATTTTAGCGGATACCTCCAGAGAAAAGAGAAAATGATGGGGAAAAAAAAAAAAAGCTGTGTCCTGTGGAGTAGATTCAGGTCATAATGGCTGTAGGTAGAGACAGAGCAGAAAGAGTAGCCCTGGACTGGCCTTGTATCCTGGTAGCTACAGCACCTTAGGAAATACATAAAATACATGAAATGTCACAGCTTTGCAAGAACTAGAAGACAAGCCAGAATGAATCACGGAAGGGATTCTTCAGTGTTTCTACTTGTAATAGAATTTTTAATCCCTCATCTGGTACAAAAATGAGTTTGAGATAATAACCCATTTAAAAATAACCCAGGCTGGTGCAGTGGCTTACGCCTGTACTCCCACTACTTTGGGAGGCCGAGGTGGGCCAAGCACCTGTCAGGAGTTCATGACCAGCCTGGCCAACATGGTGAAACCTCGTCTCTACTAAAAATACAAAAATTAGTCGGGCGTGGTGGCAGGAGCCTGTAATCCCAGCTACTTGGGAAGCTGAGGCAGGAGAATCACTTAAATCGTGGAGGCAGAGGTTGCAGTGAGCCCAGATTGTGCCACTGCACTCCAGCTTGGGCAACAGAGTGAGACTCCATCTCATAAATAAACAAATAACCAACTCAGCCCTGGATTAATGATGAATTTTCATTCTGGCTAGCGAAGGTTAGCAAAAGTGGACGACTATGTGTAGGCATGTCAATTAACACTTTTTCAATTCCAGAAAGAGAATGTTGTGTGGCAGAAATATGGGTACAAATGTGCAAACCTTCTATAGATGATTCTTTAAAGGCAGGTGGAGTGGGAGCTGCTGGGCTAACCTACCCCAGATCACTGCACTACCTTTCTTCCCTTGGCATGAAAACCATATGACCCCTTAGTGTCTGTTTGCACTCATGAGTTCCGAAGTTCCAGTGCATCTGTCAAACACATATGTTTGCTTACTGTGCATGTTGTTCTAAGTGGCTCTTCACTGCTTGTGACAACCCTATGAGGTACAATTATAAGCCTCCTTTTACACATGAGGAAACTGAGGCTCCAGAGAGTTAAACATAATTCCACAAGCAGTGGCAGCATTGGGATTTGGACTCAAGTTGTCTAGCTCCAGGTTCGCAGAATCACCCTAATAATGTTGCCTCCAAATTGGCTATTTCAGCAACTGCAGTGTTCAGGAAAGAATTATACTCCGATGAGCCTTCATGAGGCAGGGTTGAAAAACCTGTGTTAGGAAAAGATACACCTCACTGGTTATCAGACCATGCTAGAAGGAGCCTCTTTAAAGTCGAACAACAGAGCCACTGCTCTGGTGCAAGCAGCACTCTCGCCCAGCCCTCTGACCTCAGTCACAGTGTGAGCTCTGTAGTTCCTGGCAAACGTTAGCCATGGGGTCAAAAATGGAGAAGCGTCCTTCAGGTATAACATGTGGTGTGTTCATGCAGGGATTTGCTCTGTTTAGGCTTAATTCTGGAAGGCAGGGTTCTTAATTTGGTTCACATTCCCTGACGGAATACTATGCAGTCCTGAGAATGAATGATTTACATTTACACAACAGTGTGCATGGACCTACCACGGGGGACAATGCCTGGAAATAGGCACAAGGGTGCTTTGAGGTTGCTGTCTACACAAGTTTGTGTTTAGTTTATGAAAATCCACAGTGGCGCCTGTAATCCCAGCACTTTGGGAGGCTGAGGCGGGCGGATCACTTGAAGTCAGGAGTTCAAGACCAGCTTGGTGAAACCCTGTCTCTACTAAAAATACAAAACAATTAGCCAGGTGTGATGGTAGGTACCTGTAATCCCAGCGACTCAGGAGAGAATCACTTAAACCCAGGAGACAGAGGCTGCAGTGAACCAAGATCGTGCCACTGCACTCCAGCCTGGGTGACAGAGTGAGACTTCGTCTCGAAAAAAAAAAAAAAATCCAGAGTGAGCTCTTGAGCATATAGCTTTCTCTGCATATTGTATTCCATGTATTCATTGTACTGGTTCAATGTACAGTATCCTATGTATATTGTTATTTCACTAACGAGTGTGTTCTTAATGGTGTGAATTAGAGTCAGCTGAGGTATTTGTGAAAAATGCAGACTCCTGAAGTCACGCCTCAAGATTCCTGTTCTGGATGGAACCCACGAGTTTGCATTTTTTCCAGATACCTCAGGTAATTCTGCTGCAGGTCATCTGAAGACACACCTGTAAGAACATAGCAAAGCTACAGACCTGGTCTGCTGTTGATGTGCTTAATTCTGGGCATCAATAGGACTCTCTAAGCAGAGCAAAAGAATGACTTGAGAATGACTATGTTCACACATTGGGATGGTAGGAAAACAGCCTGGTGCACTGCAAGGGTAACACCATCTTGAAGCAACACTGCCATGATGACCAATGCTTGAGTCCTGCATGCCAAGGTGTTCCTGCAACAAGGCCAAGAAACAATGCCTGTGGCACAGATAACCCCTCATAAACATGCTTATCTGACTTCCCCAGTGGTCACCAGTGTTTCCCAGGAGGATCTGAGACATGACCAGCTGTCTTTATTCTAAACACTTGCTATGTAAAGGATCCTTTCTGGTGGGTGGACACAGGGGCTCACTTTCTGGAGCAGCCCAATACATTGCTTCTATTTGTAAGTCCCTATTAAACATTTTTTTCTGAGGAACTGGATCTATCAGCCTCTTTCTTAAACCTCTTAGCTCCCTCTGCCTTTGTGGGTAGGTTCACATAGACCTACTCACCAAGAAACAAGGCTATATCTTACATGTATCCATGATTTTTTTAATGCACAAAAATGCAAAAACACTATATAAAATAACTACAACAAGATTTCTGTGAGCCAGGTACAGTGGCTCACACTTGGAATCCTAGCATTTTGGGAGGGTAAGGCGAGTGGATCACTTGAGCCCAGGAGTTCAAGACCAGCCTGGGCAGCATAGCGAGACCCTGTCTCTACAAAAAGTAGCTGGGTATGGTGGTGTGTGCCTGTAGTTCCAACTACTCAGGAGGCTGATGTGGTAGGATTCTTTGAGCCCAGGAGGTGGAGGCAGTGGTGAGCTGAGATCACACCTGCACTGTAGGCTGGGTGACAGAGTGACACCCTGTTTTAAAATAGAGAAAGAGAGAAAAAGATTTATCTGAATCCTTCTCATGCATATCATGAGAAATGTTTTAAAATGTTTCTGTATTTTGGCCAGGTGTGGTGGTTCGCGCCTGTAATCCCAGCACTTTGGGAGGCTGAGGCGGGTGGATCACCTGAGGTCAGGAGTTCGAGACCAGCCTGGCCAGCATGGTGAAACCCCCGTCTCTACTAAAAATGCAAAAATTAGCTAGGCGTGGTGATGCATGCCTGTAATTCCAGCTACTCGGGAGACTGAGGCAGGAGAATTCCTTGAATCCGGGAGGTGGAGGTTGCAGTGAGCTGAGATCACACCATTGCACTCCAGTGTGGGTGACAAGAATGAAACTCCATCCCCCAAAAAAACCCACGTTTCTATATGTTAATGCACAGTTTAAAAATGCCAGGCCTGGCTCTATTCTACTTAGGTTTATGTTCATTAGATAGGAGTCATTCAAGTATGACTGAATCACCGTGAGCATCCTCCCCTCTCTCTTCTTCCCCTTCCACCCACGTGCCAGGCTGTGGTTCCGACTGCCTCTGCTTTGTCACTGGGCCTCTGTCATGTGATCTTGTGCCCACCTCCCTGTGTGTTAAATGGAGAGAGTGGCTTGAACAGTACCCTTATGGTTGGTCTTCAAGAACTCATCTAATTCTGAATGGTGGTTGGGCATATCTGAAGGTATTAGCAATTCTGTTGCTCAGCATTGCTGATGTATTGAGCAATGTGAAAACCTTGGCGAATCTTGTTGACATCTTCCCCTAAGAATCTGCCTCATCCTGAAGCCCAACCATTTGACTCTGTGGTAAAAATGAAGTAACTTGAGTTAAGATCCGTGTCTACAGATTTCTCAATCTCAATTGAAGTAAATAGATGCACATTGTCAGAAAGGACAAAGCTGGCCACCATGTACTGCAAACGATGGGCACAGAGTTGTGATTGTCCCAGCAGACTTGAGATGAGCTAGGGATTCATCGATCCATTATGAGAAGGTATCTGTTATAGTCAAGGGTGTCTCTGGAATGGCTTCTTATAATTATTTGGACTTTCTACCAAGGTTTCTGTGTCACAGCCTGTGGAAAAGTAGATTCCTTTCAAGAGACCTGACTTGCCAAGCTTGGTGGTTCACGCCCATAATCCCAGTGCTTTGGGGGGCCAAGGTGGGGGATTGCTTGAAACCAGGAGTTTGGAACCAGCTTGGGCAACAAAGTGAGACCCGGTCTCTACAAAACATTAGCCAGGTATAGTGACGCATGCCTGTGGTCCCAGCTACATGGGAGGGCAAGGCCGGAGGATCACCTGAGCCCAGGAACTCCAGGCTACAGTAAGCCATGTTCACAGCACTGCATTCCAGCCTGGGCAAAAGAGCAAGACCCAGTCAAAAGAAAGAAAGAATGAGAGACAAGGAGGGAGGGAGGGAGGGACGGATGGAGGGAAGGAGAGACAGAGGGAGGGAGGCCTGACTTATATATTTATGTGCATGAAATCAGTTCTAGGCCTCTGAATATGGCACTTGGCCCATTCTTTCTTGAGAATAGTTTGCCAGTTAGCAATGTGCCGTGTGACCAAGCTGTCTCATGTCCTTTGTGAAACTGGCAGAGCATAAATTATTAATTTAAAATATACAAACTAAGATCAAGGTAAGATGTGATTTAATGGTTGGGTAAACTCAAATGGCTTATTAACAGCTTCATTTCTTCATGCGCCTTCTGAAATGGGCATTTCTCAACTTACATTTTAAGGTAGGCGCTAATCTGAGATGCAAGTGAATTATACAGTTTGTCGAAGCCAAAGAGTTGGACTTGGGAGATTTTCTGACCTAAAAATGTTCAGTGGTGGTGCCCGTGTAATCTTGGGCCTACTCTTACAAACAGTTCAGAGCCTTAGCATTCAATGTTGGTCCTTTGAATATATTGAACATAAGCTACAGTTTACGGGTATGAGAGGGCATTATTGACTGAGACTTCAATAGTTCTAAAGGGGGGAAAAAAGAGAAAGATGGCTTTATTGAAGCTACTGTCTTCAGCTCAGGAAAAAACATGTGATCAGCCAACTGTAAATGCACAACTTGAGAAATTTACCAACTCTCATAATAGGTTCAAGTTTCTTTGTGAGCATGTAGGCCTACTTGCTGTTAACAAAGTAACATTGACTTTGTTAACAATGTTTGCTAACAATAACATTGTAGGCAGTTAAGGTCTCAAAGCTCTTATAGATACAAAAGAAAATAAACTTACAACTTCCAGAAAGCATCTTCTCATCGATGAGTCTAAATAATGCTCATCTATTGGAGAAGCAACTTGTTAATAGTGACTTTTTGTCACTTTTGTAGGGTGGGGAGAGGGACACGGGAGATGAAGCTCTTACTTTATTTTGGGAGTGAGATGTCTCAAGTTCTTTATTCTAAGAAAAGTAAACATCAGTTGCCTCTGAGGTAGTAATAGAAGGTCTCTTACATTGGAGAGACATTAACCTTAGAGTAAAACAAACAAAAACCCAGTTCAAAGCCCAGGCTGTCTGAGCCCATCTCCTCATTTGTAAAATAATGATACCTGCCTTACTTACCTCATGGTGTTTCTGCTGAGGATTAAATGAGAAAACACTTTGAATATTATGTAAAATATCAGTATTTTAAGCAGGTATGATTTCCCGAAATCTTTGCGTTTTTCCTCTGATTCCATGATTATGACATCATTTAAATATGCCACCCCTCTGCTATCCTAATACCCCAAATCTCAGTGAAACACTGGAAAAGTCCAAAACCAATAGAGATTTCTGCTAGAGCAGATCTCCTTGTTATGCCCCTTAATTAGTGATCATCGTTAATGGGTCTGCTGAGAGCATCATTGCCAGGTGCTTTGATAAGCTAAAGAAATCTGTTGATAATTTCTTGAGGCAGGGTATTTCAATGTGTGGAATACTTGGGTACTAGTTCTTGGGTTTTTTTTAAAGTAACGTATTTATATTTGTATTGACTTTGCAACAGCAGGTACAGCAAATTTCCCATGGTACCTTGCTACAGAAATTAGTACCCACTTATAGTTTAAATTATGTAGAATCATAGTATGCTCATATTCTTCTTGACTATCTTAAAAATTAATAGAAACAAAAAGGTAAACAAATCTCATATTTACCAGTCCTTGGAAAGAAGTCGAGTGATTGTCTTGTAGCTTCTCAAGCTTGTTATCAAGTATGTGTTATGATTTTGTTAAAGGATAAATTGAAAGGATTCTTAAAGCAACACATGTCTGGTCCTGCATTGATGCATATTAAGTAAAGTAGAGCTCCTCAGTTGGCATTCCCAGGCTGGGTGACACGCAGGTGCCTCTTTCTGATACTCTCCTTCTCGGCCCCTGTGCCATCCCCTCTCCTCTCCCCTTCTCTCTCCTCTCTCCTCTTCTTCTCCTGTAATATTCCTGCTACTTGCTCTGTTCTACCCAGAGACTGAAGGGGAGTGGTGATCTAACTGAGACTGAATAAGTCCAAACATTTATATCCCTTCCCCTTTATTCCATCCAAAGTCCATCCTGAGGAAGACATGGAGGTTATGATTAAACTTATCCAACACCCAAACCGTACTGACTCCTTATTCTTATGTTAATCACTTGGCCTTTGCTAGATGAATGACTGAGTCACCAGAAGTCTCAATGATCCCATAAAAATTGTATGATTTTGAACTGTTTTTATAGCTTTGCTAGTTGTAATAAAATTTTTCAAATAATTTTTTTCCAAATAGAGAGATTTAATAAAGCTAGTGTGTTTGACCAGGTTTTGGAGAGTTTACATACTAATTTCTTAACCCCTTTTCTAATATGGTTAGTATAGCTCTGTGTTTTCATCAGGGAGAAGCAGCCTGTGGATTCCTCACCTTGGGGCTTCCATTCTCCCTCCAGGTGGCTTCACCTTTCAGGTGAACAACCCTGACCTCTCTGGCTCCTAAATCCCACCCTTACAAGCTGCAGGAGCCAGTGCTTGGGAGCATAGTTTCTTACCTTTACCTTTTTCAAACGTTTCCCCCTCCTCACCAGCTTTTTTTTAAAGACTTTATTTTCCTAGAGCAGTTTTAGGGCAAATTTGCTGTACCTACTGTGGCAAAGTCAATACAAATATAAATATTTACTTTGAAAAACCCAAGAACCAGTACCCAAAATAAAAAATTATCTAAAGCAAAAATTGAGAGGAAGGTACAGAGATTTCCCACACACCCCTTGTCCCTATCCCCACACGTACATAGCTTCCCCCATGATCAATATCCCCCACCAGAGTGGTACATTTGTTACAACCAATAAACCTACACTGAAGCATCGTTACCACCCAAAGCACATACATAGTTTACATTAGGACTATGATCCACTCTTGGTGTCATACATTCTAGGGGTTTGGACAAATGCGTGATGACATGTATCTAGGACAGTTCCCCTGCCTTTTGTTGGCATTGACCGATTCATATTGAACCAATTTTATGTCATTGGTTGATTCCTAATGAACCATTTCCTTGTCTACAACAAGCTCTTGGCTTGCCCTCTTACAGTGATGAGTTGGAGTCTCTCCACGACAGAACCAGACTGGAAATTCTTATCATGCTTTCCAGTCTCATTAACACTGAGACAGTCAAAATCTATGTGATGTCCTCAATAATTTTGGAAACAGGCCATGTAAGAAAATGTTGTGGAAGATGTGTTTATGGTTAATGATTCAACGCAGTTAACAGAGGTGACTTGGCTTCCTGCCCTGCCCTCATGGCAACATGCGGCTTCCCAGTTCAGCACTGTTCTCTGCTATTAGGGCCTGCGAATTCTGAATGAGATTCAGTCCTTGGAGTTGAGAAGGTAATTTACCTGATGTTTGGTGGTGTGAATGTTTGTGACAGTTTTCGTGCTAATACATTCTGAAGGACATGTTCTATCAAAATAGCCCCTTCTACTTTCTGAATCCACACTTCAGTTTTCTTTTTAACTTCAGTGAGTGTGGGTCTGTTTGACCTGATGTGCAGATCTTCTGGCGCATACATTTCTGCTGTCTCTCGGCATAACAAGTTGGCAGTCTATCCCTATGTTATGTACTCTGTTTATATTCAAAATTTGTCTTTAATTGGTCTGATACTACATCATCTGCTGGGGCCAGTAGTTTGTCATCAGCCAATCTGTACATACACCTGAGGCCCTCGAACACACACATACTTACAGTGTTTCTGGCACTATTTTTAAAGCTTGTTAGAATTAAATGAGACAGCGCAACAACCCCATCAGGGTAAGTACTGTTAATCCCACAATATGGATGAGGAAACTGACTCATTTAGAGGGATTAAGCAATTTGCCCAATACCACATGGCTAGTAAGTGACAGAGCTGGGTTTTAGCCCTGACACTTTGACTGTGGAACCTGCACGTTTCATCACTATGTCAGATGCCCTGAAGAGGATACTGCATATCATCTCATCTCACATGCCATGTTCAGGCAGATGATGTGCTGCTCAAATACTGGTTTTGATGTCTTTAGTAAACTACTGCTCTATTTTTGAGATTTAAATCTCAAAACAGTGGTACTAGTGAGAAGTAGTCCACCTTTGCTAATTCACCAAATGTCCCGGTTAGGGAAACTAATTTTGGTAACTTCAAAGCCTCTCCTGCTATTGGGAGCTGAGCATCCTTCACTGTGGACTCTCACTTGCTTCACTTTAGAATGAGAGCTTTTTAGGGTAAAACTCAGAAAGTAGGATGAATGCAAGAAAAGCCTTTCTTCTCCAGAATAGCTTATGGGGAAACTAGTAAATTAATTGCCATTATTCCTTGCCACTAAAGGATGAGTTATTATGGTAGCAATAAATAGACAATAGGGCTGTGCAGACCTCCAAAAAACTGTCTTTTCTGGGGTCAAAAGGGATCTGAGTTAACCTCTTCTTAAATTACAGCTCTGTGACACCTGCAGGCACTCATAACAAATAAGAACACCAGGCCAGGCACAGTGGCTCTTGCCTGTAATCCTAACACATTGGGAGGCTGAAGTGGGTGGATCGCTTGAGCTCAGGATTTCGAGACCAGCCTAGACAACATGGCAAAACCCCGTCTCTACAAAAAAAAATACAAAAATTAGCCAGGCGTAGTGGCTCATGCTTATAGTCCCAGCTACTCGGGAGGCTAAGGTGGGAGATTGACTTGAGCCCTGGGAGGTCGAGGCTATAGTGAGCCATGATTGCACCACTGCATTCCTGCCTGGCTGACAGAATGAGACCAATAGGGCAGGAAGAAACAAAACCTCAACACTGAAGCAGAATGTCCCTGACATACTGTAAAAAGAGAAACCTCAAATGGACAATAAATGTATAGTGCTAGTTGTAATTATTGTGCCTTTTTTTTTTTTTTTTTTTTGAAATGGAGTCTTGCCCTGTCGCCCAGGCTGGACTACAATGGCGCAGTCTCCACTCACTGCAATGTCTGCCTCCCAGATTCAAGCGATTCAGCTGCCCCAGCCTCCTGAGTAGCTGGGATTACAGGCACACATCACCATGCCTGGCTAATTTTTTGTATCTTTAGTAGAAATGGTGTTTCACCATATTGGCCAGGCTGGTCTCGAACTTCTGACCTTGTGATCTGCCCACCTTGGCCAAGAAATCTCTTTAAGTATTCATTTGTACTTTAACATAATGCTTGATCTCGCTCTTATTATAGCTGAATTGCCCTCCAAAAAGATGATCTGATTATGTTTGACCTCTTCCCCAAGGGACCAAAAAGGGAAGTTCTCAGCTTTTTATAGCATGAGGCCCCTAGAGGTTTTCACTTTGGGGATTAAAAAACAAGTTTCCTGTATCTATATGAAGGCGGGGCGGGGCGGGGGGGGGGACCCTAGAGGGGAACATAGAAAAATTTTAATGATTGGGGCATGATAATTATGTCCAGTTTTTAAAACTCCATTCTTAAAAATGTCTTATAATTTATAGGTTAAAAATTAAAATGTTTAGAGGAAGCGGGACAGGTTTATGAGCCTCTGACCTGGGAATGGAGTGGGAGGAATAGAGAAGGTGGAGTTGCAAGAGGAGAACGGCAGAGGAATTTCCTACAGTCTTCCTGTTTTTGTTGATGGTTAGTGATTAATGAGACAGGCTGTTCTGTTTCTCTGGGAGTCTTGACTGTCTTGAAGAAAAAGAAAGAAAATGTATTGCAACTCAATGCAGCTTCAGATTTTTCCTCTTTTTTTTTTTCCAATTAAAAAAGCAACTATCCCTAATTTAGGAACTGAAATTCCCAAACCTCCCCATTCACCTATTCGGGAAGATATGAAATGGAACTTAACATCTACATTTCTTGGGTATAATATCAAAACTTTAATGCCATGGAGATGAACGTGTAAGCAAATGAAACTGTATCTTCCCATAATGTTGGAAGAATCTTAACTTGAAGCCAGACATTTGGTTTGGATCTTGGCACTTTCTTGTATGGAAGTATTCCAGGAAGGTCCATCGACTCTTGATTTGATCTAGAAAATTGGGTTCTTTCCAGAGCCCACCCAAAATGGCACCTCATAGACTAGCCACGGACTTTTCCGTCAATACTGGAAAACAGTTTCCTCTAATCTCTGGACCAGGGGTGACTCGGACTCCAAGTGAACTTCCTCAGGTTTGGTTGTTAACTTATCCAATCATCCATTCACTCAGCACACATTTATCAATCATTTGCTAAGTATACGCCAGACACTACATTAGGATTTTGCAAACACAGAGATACACAATCCTTTGCTTGCAGGAAAACCTTTGGTTTCAATAAGTGATAGGAGAGGGGTTGCAGGGGTACTATCTATGAAAGTTCAAAGGCAGCATCTAACTTAGGGTGGTAGGGGATGGGGCTGAGCAAAAGGATCAGGAGGCTTTTAGCTGAGCCTTGAAAAGGCAAGGGGAGGTTGGCCGCTTTGATGGGGTGGGCTAAGGACAATCCATGCAGAAGAAAGAGCAGGTATTAAAGGTGTCAAGGCAGGGAGTTACCTCCTTTGGGAACTACACATAATGAAGAATGGCTAGGGCCTGGTATATGGGATTGGGGTGGGAAACCCAAGGCAGGAAGAAGACAGATCCCAAGAGGTCTGGTGTGCATGCTGAGGGGATCAGGTGCCATCGCAATGCCATGGGGAGTCATTGAAGGAAAAGCAGTTAGAGCCATGGGATCCAGTTCATATTTGATCAATCACCCAAACAAAGGAAAGTTTACTCAACAACATGCTTTCATTTGGACTTCATTTTGTCAAAGCGTGAAAGTGATGTCAGAAATATAAATGAATGTCTTGACTGTGCACCACCACATCCAGCTAATTTTTGTACTTTTTGCAGAGAACTCCTGACCTCAAATGATCCACCTGCCTCGGCCTCCCAAAGTGCTGGGATTACAGGTGTGAGCCACCTTGTCTGGCCTAAAACATATTTTCTAAGCTTTCTTTACTTCTGGGTCACTTCCACAAAATTTTATGGTTCTGGAACCCCTGTCTGAAAAAGCACAGGTATCAGCAGTAAGTATAATGAACATTCACTAGAGGGAAAGTCATTTTGGTTTGGGTTGGTTATGGAAGCAGTGTCATATGAAAAGGGCTGGACTATACTGCAGAAATAGAAGACCCACAAATTGCTATGGCTTATAACAGAAAAATAAAGATGTAGATCTCACTCATATGTCCGTTATTGAACAGTTGTGACTCTGCTCCCTGTCACCTTCCCTCCAGGACCAAAGCTGACAGAGCACCCTCTATCCAATCATTGCCTGTCTTGTGTCAGAGGGAAAGGAGATGGCAAATCAGGCATCGGCCCTTACAGCTCTGCCCAGAAGTGGTACATACCATTTCTGTCCACATTTCACTGGACAGAGCAGGTCACATGATATGCCTGAGTTCATCAGGGCACCAGATGTTGGGCCACCAATAGTACAGCCCACCACCAAGGTCTTTACTAAGAAGGTGACCTGGGCCTTGGGGAATGGCCATGATTTACCTGGTAGACACAGTAGGGGAGCAAAAGGAAAATATGATAATATTGTTATGAAATCAAGACTTAACCACATGAAACCTTTTTTTTTTTTTTTTTTTTTTTTTGAGACTGAGTCTCACTCTGTCACCCAGGCTGGAGTGTAGTGGCATGATCTTGGCTCACTGCAACCTCTACATCCCAGGTTCAAGTGATTCTCATGCCTCAGCCTCCCAAGTAGCTGGGTTACGCACACCACCATGCCCAGCTAATTTTTGTATTTTTAGTAGAGACAGAGTTTCACCGTGTTAGCCAGGCTGGTCTCAAACTCCTGACCTCAAGTGATCGGTCCTCCTTGGCCTTCCAAAGTGCTGGGATTACAGGCATGAGCCGCCATGCCCGGCTGTGACACCCTTAGAAAACTAACTTCAAGGCAGAATGCTTCACAGTGACAATTCTTGGGATGCCACTTTATAGAAATATTCTGGAGAGAGAAAAACCCAGGTGAGTCAGAGCAGTCTGGGGGAACTTCTTAGAACCAGGATTCTGTGGGACTCAGAGGATTTTAAAAGGCAGAAAATCCATTGAAGTCATTTTAGGCTAAAACAACATAAAGAAGGTGGGGCTGTGCCTTGGGTACTAGGGTGCAGAAAGGAACCCACCTTCTGCAGGCACATTTGTGGTGGCAGGTAGTGGGAAATTCAGGTGGAGGGCAGGTGATCGAGGACCCTGAATACCCAGGGGAAGAATCTGGATCTGGATGTTATGTGCCAATATTTATCAATAAAAAGCAGTCCTGGAGATACACCAATAATTTTTGATATGTTACAGTAGATGCTAATTGAAACCTACTATGTGCCAGACACTGTTAGGTTAGCAGTGAACAAAACCAGCAACCTAAACAAAATGGTGAACACAACAGGCAATGCCCTTGTGGGTTACATTTCGGTTGAGACAGACACTATATAGATAAACAAATATACAATCTCAAAGAGTGAAAAAGTTGTGAAGAAAGATGACACAGGATTAGAGAGTGACTAGGGTGTATATGGTGGCAGTGGTGGTGGTGGTGCAGCCAAGGGGTGGGGTGGATGACAAGACAGCTGTGAAGACTGGTAAGCATGAGGTAGTCCCTGGTAACAACCAGCGCTCCACGCCCTACCCTCAGAGTGCCATCGCAGGGTTAGCATACTCCACTGAGTAAAGCTTCCTTGTCCAGGCGATCAGTTAGAAGAGCCAGGAATGCTGGGCCCAAGAAGAGGTGGGCCAGAGAGAAAAGTGCAGGGGACATAGTTCCCAGATCCATGCAGAATCCCTGGGGACTGCTGAGTCCCACAACCTCCACAAGGCCCAGGGTTATACTCACACAGCAGGTGGCCTCATTTTAGACCCCACACCAGAATCTGTGCAACGGGAAATTCCAGTGCAGCAGAAGTCGGAGTCAAATGCCTGCCTATTTCTCGTTCCATTTTGGGATGCCTGAACAGGGAAGCCTCCTGTGTTCCTCTCACTCCCATATTAAACTGAACTGCAAAACTCATGGTTCTAAGTAGATTTTAGAATTGACCTAGGCAGAAGAAACAGCCCAGCCCCTTCATTACTTCAGAGCAGAATAGAGCACTTACTCTTATCACAGCAGCACAAGACCCCTGGATCACCTGACTCCCTGAGACCCTTCCTTGACAGATTCCCCTGTCCATAAACAAAGTCAGGAATTCCCAGCCCGCTATGCAGAATATGACAGTTAAGCTTTACTGGGATCCTGTGGCTGACCTGGGGCAGGCTAGAGGGCATCGCATCTGACAGGCTCTCAGCTTTGCAAGTTCAGAAACAGACTGGGTGTTCATGTGGACTGGCCTAAACTGGAAACTCTGCAGAAACCCCAGTGCATGCTGGGTGGTTTGCCATGAAAAAAGGTGCATGTCCCAGAGACAGGGTGTGTATGGTGCAGATGGATTTTGTCCATGTCTTTCCTTCCCTTGCCACTCTAGCCACCCTACTTCCTTTTTTCTTTCTTTTTTTTTTTTTTTAAATTTTACTTTAAGTTCTGGGATAAATGTGCAGAACATGCAAGTTTGTTACATAGGTATACATGTGCCATGGGGGTTTGCTGCACCTTATCAACCCGTTATCTAGGTTTTAAGCCCCGCATGCATGAGGTATTTGTCCTAATGCTCCCCCTCCCCTTGCCCCCCAACCCTCCAACAGGCCCCGGTGTGTGATGTTCCCCTCCCTGTGTCCATGTGTTCTCATTGTTCAACTCCCACTTATGCGTGAGAACATGCCTACCCTACTTTCTTTTTGGTTTTTTTGTTTGTTTTGAGACAGAGTTTTGCTCTTGTTGCCCAGGCTGAAGTGCAACGGTGCAAACTCTGCCTCCTGGGTTCAAGGGATTCTCCAGCCTCAGCCTCCCGAGTAGCTGGGATTACAGGCATGTACCACCATGCCCAGCTAATTTTGTATTTTTAGTAGACGGGCTTTCACCATGTTATCAGACTGGTCTCGAACTCTCAACCTCAAGTGATCTGCCTGCCTTGGCCTCCCAAGGTGCTGGGATTACAGGTGTGAGCCACCACGCCTGGCCTACCTACCCTACTTTCTTAGCCTATTTGCTGACTAGCATTCAAACTGAGTGGAGGGAGAACACCTAACAGCCTGATCCCAGAAGTGCAGCTACTCCAGATTCCACAGCTCTGGAGCAAAGTGACTAAGGCTCACCTGTAGTCCTTAAGTGGAGAGCAATTTGGGATGTACCAGCTAATCAAACAAAACTGAGGCAGCAAACAATAGCCATCACTTCTCAAACCATCCTCATCGTGCCCCTCGACTCCCTCCTTCCATTTCCAGTTCTCCCCAGAGGGGAGACAGACAATAACCTCAACAACAGAAGCCAGTACACAGCAAGCTTGCTTCACACACTCACATTTCTTTTGTTTTTCTTTGATTTTTTTTCTTCGGTTTTCCATTTTCCATCTCTGAGGTGATTAGCAGTACAGCATAGTGGTTAAGAACACAGCAGAGACTCCATGGATAGACTACCCAGTCTTGTCCTTTGTTACAGTGGTTCTTAAGCTTTCAGGCGACTGGGAATCACCTGGAGAGCTTATTAAAACACAGATTTCCAGCCGCATGAAGTGGCTCACGCCTGTAATGCCAACACTTTGGGAGGCCGAGGTGGGCAGATCACTTGAGGTCAGGAGTTCGAGACCAGCCTGGCCAACATGGTGAAACCCCATCTCTATTAAAAATACAAAAATTAGTTGGCCGTGGTGGCGCACATCTGTAGTCCCAGCTACTCTGGAGACTGAGGCATGAGAGTTGTTTGAACCGAGGAAGTGGCAGCTGCAGTGGGCCGTGATTGCTCTACTGCACTCCAGCCTGGGGGGACAAAGCAACAAAGCGAGACTCTGCCTCAAAACACACACACACACACACAAACACACACACACACACATTACTGCTCCCCAACCCCAGAGTTTCTCTTTCAGCACGTCTAGGGTGGAATGCAAGGATGTGCGGTTCTAACCAGTTCCCAGGTGATACTCATACTATTGGTCCCACGACCACACTTTGAGAACCTCTGCCTTATGAAGTTCCCAAGGACTGTTGAATTGTGTATGAAAGGATGACCCTATATCTACCATTTGTGGCTGTTAGGGTTAAATGAGTGAATATACATAAAATGCTTTGAGCTGTGAATAATAAAATGCAAGCATAGCTAGTCTGGAAACCTCACCCATGCCTTTTGTCTCTGTTTTGTTTGTTAACCTCCATTTGTTTTGTTTGTAATAAACCACTTAGCCAGGTACCTCTTCCTCTCCTTCAAATACAAAGGGCGTGTGAACTTTGGGGACTGAGTGTTTAAACTGACTAAATGATATGTGATTTTCAACTCTTCTGGGGATTCGCTCATTATTTAATGTGGGTTTTGCGTGCCGTATGTGATAAACTTCTTGTGTGTGGGGTATAGTGGGAATGTGCATACGTGAAATTGATGTCAGATCTTTGGATCATTATTAGGGAAGATAAAAGGAACTCACACTACAGTGCAGCCTTACAGCAGCCTTGCCAATAGGGCTGTTATTCCCACTTACAAGGAAGAAACTGAAACTCAGTTCATTGAGGAAACTCTCTCAAGCTTGGACTTAGGTCAAAGGTGACTTGTAAGGATACACAGAGAAACATGCAAGCCTGGGAAACCAGCTGATCTATTATTCTGTGTACCAGAACTTTATGTATCAGACCAAACACACAACAAGCCTCACGAAAAACTGGAATGTGCTTCACATCACTGTGGCTTTGTCCCAGTGACTGGGCCACCCAAGGTCTCTGCTTCTCCCTAGGCATGTCCCATTGAGACTCTCCACACAGAGATAGTCTGATGGAGTTGTGACATTAACACCCAAGGTGGAATGTCCCAGTAGGGTAGCCTTGGATTCAGGTGTCTTGTTCTGTAATCAGTCATAGCCAGGAAGAAAGCCCAGTCTTGCCCCAGGTGCAAACCACAGCAACACGATGCTGAAAGAACTGCTGGGAACTTTTTCCCCAGAGTGGGGTTGACTTTGGCCTGTTTAGTACTTTCGGGGACATTGAGGCAGGCTTAGATCCTCAGAAGAGCACAGATTTTGGAATCAGACAGACTTGGATTTGAACCCTGGTTCTGCCACTTAAGTTTCCTCAACTATACATTGTGGCTATCACACACCTCACAGGTATTGTGAAGATCAAATAACATAAAGTGCTTAGCAGAGTGCCTGGCACATAGTATCTGCACTTTTGAATGACAGGGTTGGGTATTTTTTTTTTTAATTTAAAAAACTGGAAAGATAGAAAGGTAAAAATAATTAATTGGCTTTATCATCCTATCATTTAGTCTCTTATCCCTGACAGTGTGCCATTTTCAATCCTGCTGGGATGCATTCGTTATTATTATTAATTTTTTAAGAGACAGGTCTCGCTGTGTCCCAGGCTGCAGTGCAGTGGTACAATCATGATTCACTGTAACCTCCAACTCCTGGGATCAAGGGATCCTTGCACCTCAGCTCCCTGAGCCTAAGGTTGTTGTATTGGTTGGAACCCCGAGGGCGCGCCAACAGACAACAGGAGGCGGTGTGGAGTAACATGCTGTTTTAATGAGCGCCTAGGTGCACGCGGCTGAGGCCTAAAATGGCGTCAGCCCCAAGTGAGGACACGGCAAAGGTTTTATAGTCTCCTGTAAACAGGAAGTGTCCTAGTCTGACGTAACTGCCATGTTGTACCCGGATGGCCTGTTTCTCGATCTTCAGGGGTACATGTCTTCCGGCCAGGGTAGGTGTCTTCCTGCTGGCTGTCCTCCTGCTTCTGCTGTCTTGCTGAGGCACGATGCTGATGCAAGTGACCTTGCGCCTTGGAACTGGGCTTGAGAAGGGAGGAGTTATTCACCTTCTTAAGCTTTCAGGCCCTGGGGAGAATGTTACAGTGTGTAGCTAGGATTACAGACATATGCCACCACACCCAGCTAATTTTTAAAGTTTTTGTAGAGATGGCATCACACTATGTTGCCCAGGCTGGTCTCAAACTCCTGGCCTCAAGTGATCCTCCCACCTCAGCCTCCCAAAGCACTGGGATTACAGGCATGAGTCACCACACCTGGCCTCATCCATTATTTAAGGCTTTATATGCTACGAAGCTATAGGTTTTTAATAGAAAGTCTGTTTAACATGGTTGTGATTATATAATTTTGCATTCTTTTTCCACATTATAAAATATTTTAATGTTATAAATTCTGTACATAATTTTAGTGAACATGCTATAGTTTACATAAAATTACTTATCATTGGACACCTAACAATAGAGAATTGACTAAATGGTAGTGCATTCATATAATAAAATATTAGCCATTTAAAAAGGTGGATTAGAAGTATATTTCTTTTTTTTTTTTTTTTTTTTTTTTTTGAGACGGAGTCTGGCTCTGTTGCCCAGGCTGGAGTGCAGTGGCCGGATCTCAGCTCACTGCAAGCTCCGCCCCCCGGGTTCACGCCATTCTCCTGCCTCAGCCTCCCGAGTAGCTGGGACTACAGGCGCTCGCCACCTCGCCCGGCTAGCTTTTTGTATTTTTTTAGTAGAGACGGGGTTTCACCGTGTTAGCCAGGATGGTCTCGATCTCCTGACCTCGTGATCCGCCCGTCTCGGCCTCCCAAAGTGCTGGGATTACAGGCTTGAGCCACCGCGCCCGGCCTAGAAGTATATTTCTTAACATATAAACATGTTAACGATTATATGTAAAATGAAATGATTGTACCTAAATATCAACTACCTCTCAAATCTGTCTGGACGTTTTCCTACCTCAGTCTCAGCAACTTTCAAACTTTAATGAGCCTCCCAGTCACCAAAGGAGCTTGCTAAATGCCAGTTTCACACTTTACCCCAAGAGTTTGATTGAGGCTGGGGCTCAGGAATTGGCATTTTTACAAAGATCCCCAGTGCCTCTGATGTGGGAAAGGCACCTCACCTATTTCTGCCTGTTGAAGCTATACTTAATTTTCCAAGCTTCTCCTTCTACTTTCTCCTGAACTCCTATAGTATTTTGTAGCACTTGTCTGCTTTCTTGTCTTAGAGATCTTAACGAACACTTCTAAATTATAAAACTTTTCCTGATCCTCCAGGCAAACTTAGTTGTGCACTTATGTCACAGCCCCAGGATTTGTGTTAAACGCTGCGTGAGTTCCTGAATATAGATAAACTTCATTTACTTAGTGGTGGAGAGAGAGAGGCTGAGTACTTCAGAACTCTTTAGAACACCTGTTTTAGCAGGAACTTTTGGGAGTAAAGGTAGTCTTTCTAACCTTGATTTAAAACAAAAACAAAACTTTGTTTAGATTACTTCTTACCCTGACAGTCATGTTGTGAAAAGTAAATAGTTTGTCCTTTGTGCATTTGCTCTGGTCTAGACCAGAGATAGCCAGTAAGTTGGAGAGGGCAGTTAAAACCCTTCAAGAGGCCTGTCATTCCAAAGGATAGTGTTCTTCAGGTCAGTTGGTTGGTTTTCATTCTCAGACTGTATCGTTGAGGTTGTTCAAGGTAAGATTCTCATCTTGCAGTTCACTTAGGGGCCACTCGTGCTAAAATTGAGATTGAATTACTCATCAAAGTGCTTCTTCATTTAGATTTTTATCAGTGTGATTTCCCTCCTTCCTTAAACAAAATAATATTGGAGATCCATATCAAGTCAGGTTTATGCCATCTTGCATTATCTTTTATGTAATAGGCCAGCTTGCAGATGCATAGTTATCAATAACTATTGATAAATATTATATTGAGATGATACTTAATTTTTTCCTTGCTTGTAAGTGAACTAGATCATATTCTGTACAATTAGTTAACACAAAAGAATTCCTCAGAAACAAACTTTAAAAGCCAGGTGTAACAGCTCACTCATGAAAAGTTCCTTGTTTCATATGAAAAAGGTAACTTTGTAGAAGTAAAGCTGCAGACAACAAAGAATTGACAGGGTTGGGGAATGGAAGGTTAATGAAATTGGTTGATCAAATGCTTCTGATGGGGAACCACCAGATGTAGTAGTGTGCTTGTCCGCGTGGCAAACTCAGAATCACTTCAGAACCTTGTGTAGAGGCATCATCTGTAAAACCCTACATCCGTAAAGCTTTTCATCAGCCCCCTCCTTGGAAAAAATTACCCATTTGCTTTTTTATTCTATGCCCACAACAGTACACTACACACACATCTATGATATGTCACACTCTGGTATATGCTTGTGTGTTGCTATTCTCCGATAGACCAGAAATTCGTTGGGCATAGAGCATGTGGCTTATTAAGAGACAAGCAGTTTTTGTTAGTGGGAGGAGCACTAGAATTGAAGTCAAATAGACTGGAGTTCAGTTCTTGGCTCAGGGACTCAAATCACAGCCTCTGATTGGCAGTGTGATCATAAGCCCTTTACTTAATATTTTTGAAGATCAGTTTTTTCATTTGTAAAGTTTGGTTAATAATCCGTCTCAGTGGGTCATGACAAGGGATTACTTGAGATTACCTGAGCCTAGAGCAGCACACATAATATCTGCACAAAGCAAATCCTCAGTGAGCTTTCGTCTCTGCCCTTTCTTGCCCAAATCAAATAGAGCTAAGACTTAGATGCTTTCTTTGGGTTGTGGTTCCCAGTTCACCTGACAGTACTCACACATATATATCAAGGATGCTCCCAAGGGGCTGTGTCACATCAGCATTCAAATGCAGAATTCAGGATCTCCTACTTTAAAAACAATCTCCCTTGTGAGTCACTTTTTTTTTTTTTTTTTTTTTTTTTTTTTTTGAGACTGAGTCTTGCTCTGTCACCCAGGCTGAAGTGCAGTGGCGCAATATTGGCTCACTGCAAGCTCCACCTCCCGGGTTCACGCCATTCTCCTGCCTCAGCCTCCCGAGTAACTGGGACTACAGGCGCCCGCCACCACGCCCAGCTAATTTTTTGTCTATTTAGTAGAGACGGGGTTTCACTGTGTTAGCCAGAATGGTCTCAATCTTCTGACCTCATGATCCGCCCGCCTTGGCCTCCCAAAGTGCTGGGATTTTGGGTGTGAGCCACCGCGCCCAGCCCTGAGTTACTTTTATTGTTGTTTTTTCTCTTTCCTTGTACTGTGAGTTATGACACCCTCCCAGTCAACCGTCAACTAGGATTTAACTTTGTATAATTGTGTAAATTAACAAGATCCTAGGAGGCTCCAGGATCTCAGAGACTCCAGGATCTCAGAGCAAAGTATGTACACATTTTAGAAGAATAACATCTACATCCCCTAATAAGTCTTCAGCTTTTAAAAATCACGTTCTAAAATAATAAGTGAAATATTTGTGCTGAATTGAAAGGGTTTCCATAAATTCTGGCAGTAAACGAAAAGTGTTTTAAGCACGGAGATATTAGTCATACAAACTTAAGTCACCATGAAACATTCAAACGATCATGTGGAGGAAGCAGCATCCTGTTTCCTAGTCTCATTCTCCCAGAGTTCATTTGTCATTTTAAGAGACAACTTACTTTTCCATCTTTTCTTCTTTTCCTGTAAAGGTAGAAACCTGTGGGTTCTTGTTGTGGGGCGGTTTCCAAAGGAACACAGAATTGGGATTCCGGAGTTCAAATACGTGGCAAATATGCATGGAGATGAGGTACGTATGTGGCTCGAATTTCTGAAATGTCACCAGAGAAGCTTCCCCTACGGTCTCTTGAGCTCTGTGTAAATGCTACAGAGGAAGCTTGGGAAGTCTCCAGCATGCATTGTAGCAAAGAAGCAAGGCCTGGAGAGGTCTTCCTGTGAGGCCTGTGGGAAGTTAAAGAATCAGGGTCCAACAACCACCACAGCCAAATGGTTGTGTACCCAGCGCCCTGTCAGAGTAGCTGGAGCTTGTTTTGTGTTTGGGGCCGAAAGAACAACAGTTCCCCAGCCCTGAACTTCTGCCAGCCAATCCCTGCAATCTCCTTTCTGGGTTGAGTTTTCCAACCTCCTGGTCAGCGTGAAGGTGACCCAGCAAAGGAGCTGTATTATATCCGAACCCACAACCAGATCTGGCTTTTCAAATGCTTTTGTTACTCTCTCTCAAATCTAATACTCAGGGTGTTCAGTGCTCCAGTTTAGACAATCACACTTGGGATTCTCCCCTACTCACCATTCAACAAACACTTGGCTGGGTGCAGTGGCTCATGCCTATAATCCCAGCACTTTGGGAGGCCACGGCAGGCAGATCACTTGAGGTCAGTAGTTAAAGACAGCCTGGCCAACATGGTGGAACCTTGTCTCTACTAAAAATACGAAAAATTAGCCAGGTGTGGTGGCGCGTACCTGTAATCTCAGCTAGTCGGGAGGCTGAGGCAGGAGAATTGCTTGAACCCAGGAAGGTGGAGGCTGCAGTGAGCCAAGATGGTGTCTCTGCTCTCCAGCCTAGGCGGCGACAGAGTGAGACTCCATCTCAAACAAACAAACAAAACACACACACACACACACACACACACACAAAACCACACCTTTAAATTCCTTAATAATATCTTGCCTCTTTTCCAACTTAGCAGGGATAAACTCTACTTTTAATTAATTTTTAGGTTCCTCAAAATATCATTTACCACTGTTACCTACACAGCCATTCTTGCCAGGCAGTTGAAGATGTTCACGTCTATTTCTCACCTTGCTTCCTCAGCATATTTTGAGACCATGACAACCGAAATATTTTCTGTTTACCAGGACTCTATAAAACTGAGCAATCAAAGAGTTCCCAGCCATCACAATAAGGAAACTTTGCGCAGGAATATGGGTATTACACTGTAAAACACAACTTGTAACTTTAGGGACTTTGTCATTTACATGCATATTCCAATAAGTACTATCTGCTGACTTGTTAAAACACTTCTGGATTTGCAATAGTGCGGGTGGCATGCTCTAATCAGTGCTGAGCTTCCTGTTCTGACTTAGGCCTCCCCAAACTCTATAGGAACCGGATCCACCTTTCATGGTACACTCTGCCTGCCCTTGCCAGGCATGCTGCCCAACCTGTCCTGCTGAGAGAGGATACTTCTTGCAGCTGCAGCTAAGATGCAAGCACCTGCCCCTAACAAAGGAGTAAATCTTTGAACTCGCTTTTGGGATGGGTGCAAGTTTAGTCCGTCTGTGACTTTTTGAGCATAACGGGCGGTTTCTTTAAAAAAGACTACGTTGCAAGGAGTCTGACCAAAGTTGGTTTTAATAAAACAACTGTTCATTACAGACAGCAACTCAGACTGCCTTTCCCTTTTGCTCTCTAGTCTATTGATCAAGGTCCCTCAGAATGCTTTTTTCTTTTCTTTTTTTTTTTCTGAGACGGAGTTTTGCTCTTGTCTCCCAGGCTGGAGTGCATTGGCATGATCTCGGCTCACTGCAACCTCTGCCTACAAGGTTCAAGCAGTTCTCCTGCCTCCTCCTCCTGAGTATTTGGGACTACAGGCATGCACCACTATGCCGAGATAATTTTTTGTTTTTGTTTGTTTGTTTTTTGTTTTTTTTTTTTTTTGAGACGGAGTCTTGCTCTGTCACCCAGGCTGGAGTGCAGTGGCCGGATCTCAGCTCACTGCAAGCTCCGCCTCCCGGGTTCACGCCATTCTCCTGCCTCAGCCTCCCGAGTAGCTGGGACTACAGGCGCCCGCCACCTCGCCCGGCTAGTTTTTTGTATTTTTTAGTAGAGACGGGGTTTCACCGTGTTAACCAGAATGGTCTCGATCTCCTGACCTCGTGATCCGCCCGTCTCGGCCTCCCAAAGTGCTGGGATTACAGGCTTGAGCCACCGCGCCCGGCCTTTTTTTTTTTTTTTAGCAGAGATGAGGTTTCACCATTTTGGTCAAGCTAGTCTCGAACCCCTGACGTCAGGGAGGCCCTGACGTCAGGGGCCTTTGGGAGGCCCACCTCAGCCTCCCAAAGTTCTGGGATTACAGGTGTAAGCCACCACACCCAGCTCAGAATGCATTTGTATTTAGTAGTTTATTTATTGCTGGCATTTCAGAGGTTCCAGCCATCTACTCAGAAATTAGTCGTCAGAACTGAAACTCCCAAAGATAAGCAAGAGTCCTTTCCTTCACCTACCTCCAAATTTGCTTATTCTTTCCATGCACTCTCCTAAATTTCTGGCATCTTGCTGTCTGGGTAGTTGGTGTATTGTTCAAATCAGGGCTCGCCAGTGCACTCTGATTCTTTGAGAAATGCTGAGGGCTGAGACTAGGCAGCGAGGAAAAGTCCCAGTGTATTTTGGGGTGGGAATCTGAAGCACTGTTACCCCCTTATGTGTCCGAGCTCATGGCAATGTCTGAGGGCTCTATGGGGCTAGTAAGAAATTTATTATTCTGAATTTGAGAGCTTATCTATTCTGCCCTCCCCATGCCACTAGGAGTTGAGAAGTCCTTCTGAATACAGGATCTAATGACCCCCTTTTTCCTCCCATAGATCTTTTGAAATTGAAAGCATTTTTAAGAAGCAACAGAGCTAACATTTTTGGGCAGTGGTTCTTAACCTTTTTTGGATGTACTCCTTGCTATTCTCTTATAAATTTGACCTCTGACTTCAGGGCCTGTGGATTATCTAGGAGTTTATGGACCTTAGGTGGAGAATCCCTGCAGGGAACACATACACACTGAGTGTCAGGGTGGACAGAATTGGCCACACTATTTTTTAAATGAGACCCCCACCCCCACTGTGTGTGTGTGTGTGTGTGTGTGTGTGTGTGTGTGTTTCCACACTTAGTACCATGGCTGGATGACAGGGAGCATCAGCTGAATCAGGGAGACTCAGCTCTGCTGATTACACCTGCCATTTTCCCCCATGTATTTTTATTTTACTTATTTATGCCTTGTTTTGGAATTGGGTCTTTTTTTAAATTAGAAATTGGTGGCCAAAAAGCATATGAAAAAGTGTCTAACGCCGGGCGCGGTGGCTCACGCCTGTAATCCCAGCACTTTGGGAGGCCGAGGCGGGCGGATCACAAGGTCAGGAGATCGAGACCACGGTGAAACCCCGTCTCTACTAAAAATACAAAAAATTAGCTGGGCGCGGTTGTGGGCGCCTGTAGTCCCAGCTACTCGGGAGGCTGAGGCAGGAGAATGGCGTGAACCCGGGAGGCGGAGCTTGCAGTGAGCCGAGATCGCGCCACTGCACTCCAGCCTGGGCGACAGAGCGAGACTCCGTCTCAAAAAAAAAAGTGTCTAACAACCCTAATCATCAGAGAAATGCAAATCAAAAACCACAATGAGATACCATCTCATACCAGTCAGAATGGCTATTAATAAAAAGTCAAAAAATAACAGATGCTGATGAGGCTACAGAGAAATGGAATCACTTATACGCTGCTGGTAGGAATGTAAATTAGTTCAACCACTGTGAAAAGCAGTGTGGTGATTTCTCAAAGAACTTGAAACAGAACTACGATTCAACCCAGCAATCCCAATATCTACCCAAAGGAATATAAATTGTTCTGCTATAAAGACACATGCACACATATGTTCACTGGAGCACTATTCACAATAACAAAGACATAGGGTTAGTCTAAATGCCCATCAGTGGTAGACTGGATAAAGGAAATGTGGTATATATACATCATGTCATACTATGCAGCCGTAAAAAAAGAACGAGATCATGCACCTTTGACCTTATCCTAAGCAAACTAACACAGGAACAGAAAATCAAACACTGCATGTTCTCACTTATGAGTGAGAACTAAACATTGAATACACATGGGCACAAAGAAGGGAACAATAGATATTAGCACCTAATTGAGGATGAAGGTTGGGAGGAGGGTGAGGATCAAATACCTACCTATTAGATACTAAGCTGATTACCTGGGTGATGAAATAATCCATACACCAAATCCCCACAGCACAAAATTTACCTGTAGAACCAATCTGCACATGTACTCCTGAAACTAAATGTTAAAAAAAAAAAAAAAAAGCAGGCCAAGCATGGGGGCTCACGCCTGTAATCCCAGCATTTGGGAAGGCTGAGGTGGGTGGATCACCTGAGTTTAGGAGTTCAAGACCAGCCTGGCCAACATGATGAAACCCCATCTCTACTAAAAATACAAAAATTCGCTGGGCACGGTGGCGTGCACCTGTAATCCCAGCTACTCGGGAGGCTGAGGCAGGAGAATCGCTTGAACCCAGGAGGCAGAGGTTGCAGTGAGCCGAGATCGCACCACTGCACTCCAACCTGGGCAACAGAGTGAGACTGTCTCAAAAAAAAAAAAAAAAATTACAAGATCAACATATGTTCATGTTAGAAAAAGTATAAACAAAACATTATATACTGACCTTCCCAAAATTAGTGCTCCTAATTTCTTATTTATTTTTCCAGATATTTGTGTGTGCATGCACTTTTACCAAAAGAGACTATGCTATTTGCAACATTTTTAGGTAAATACTAGCTACGTTTTTGTACCAATAAATCTTTATTCTGTCTTTATCTTATCCCCTACTTTCTAGTTTCTCCAATTGTCCTCAAATGTCTCTAAAATTACCCAAATCAGGATCCAGTCCTGGCCCATGCATCACATTTAGTGGATATATTAGATCTCTTGGATCTCATTTAATCCAATGTATTTTTATTATGATACCAGGCTTGATAAAGAGCCTAATCAGTTGTCTGCCCTATAGAATGTCACATATTCTGGATTTTTGGTTTGCTTCTTTATAGTATCATTGCAGTTGTACCTCTAGTCCCTGTCTTTACTTCAAAGTGGAAATTAAATCTAAAGGTTTGTTGAATTTAGGCAAAATCTTTTTGGCTAATACACATCTTAGGAATTGTGAAGATAGGTTCATTTGATTGATGCTGAGGGTTCAGGCTAATTCACCTGGCTACACTCAGGAATGCCAAAAGCAAACTCTGGGTTGCAAAATCAACTTAAAATGGCCCCTTTTCAGCCAAGTATTGTTACAAAATAAGTAAAGTTAAACCCACTCCGCATTTTGCATGAATTTCCCGTATTCTGTTATTCTCGCAAAGGTCCTTGTTCTACTAGGATCATGGCTCCTACTGTAGGTATTTTTTTTTGTCTTCAGTGACCTTCCATTGTCTCACATGCTTTCTATGGCACAGGCTCACTATGCCACATTAATCAGGCTGGCAAGTTGCCTCCTCAAACAGTGCTTTATAAGAAAATAATAACAATAGCTAACATTTCTTCAGCACAGATGACTATAAGTGCTTTTTAGGCCTCGTTTCTTTTGATCACCTCTGCAGAAGGCATGTTTATTAGCCCCATGTACCATGAAGGGGGCCCAGGTTTGTGCTTGGTCACCAGCTGTGGGAACCCAGAGCCTGAGCACCAGGCCTTGCCCGGCTGTAGATCCACTCCTTTACTCTCTCTTCTCTGTTTTTAAAATGTTCTGTTTTATGGTTTTAGTTATTAAGTATAGATCTATGATCTATCTCAAATTAATTTCACTTGGATGGATACTAAGTTGTTCCAGCACCATTTGGTGAGAGGATTTGGGCTTGTTGGTTCTGTAAAAAAGTAGCAAACTCTCAGAGGGCAACACTGGAAAAAGTATCTTCCAGTCACCTACCTGTCCCTTTCTTTCCTCTACTCTTCACTTCTCTCTCCTTGATTGCTGGGGAGCTAACAGACAAAGCGCTCATGGTGAGCCTTTGTCACCGATGTTTATTCATTTTTCAGAGCAGCATGGCAGAAACATTTCTGCGGTTCTTTCTCATTTTAATAAAGACTAGTAGGTGTTTTTCTGGTTCATCCAGGCACACACATTATTTGCACACATATTGGCATGTTGGATTGAAGCCTCAATTCTAGGTTTAATTTACACAACCTCCTAATTTACATCACTTGACATACCTATAGTTGAATCTTTTTTTTTTTTTAATTGGAAGGGTTGATGCCAGTGCAGGTTGAATGGGGTTCTCTACCATTCCCTTATGCTACAGATATTCAGATTGCCTGGGAATGGGGTCCTTGTCTCCTCACCTTCCCCCATCCCCTCATTCTGCTCCTGGCTTGCTGCGTAGTAAACTATAACCAATACTCTAAAATCAGAGCTATGCTGAAAACTGGGACCATGCCCTGAAACCAGGAGCATCTAACATCCTCAGCCTGAGTGTGGATGCAGAAGAGACGCCTGGGAAAATCTTCCCCAGCCCTCCCTACTCTTTGTTTTGTGCCTGTCTTCTATGCCGTGTTTTTCAAATTTTGCAGAAAAAAATACTTTTCTTGGGTAATCTCTAGGTTGGTAAGACAGCTCTAATTTCTGCCTAATGGAAATATTGAAGCAAGGCATGACTGTGTGCTTAAAGAATTGTGTGCCCAGGCCAGGCATGGTGGTTCATACTTATAATCCCATCACTTTGGGAGGTCAAGCTGGGGAGGTTGTTGAGGCCAGGAGTTCAAGACTAGCCTGGGAAACATAGTAAGGTCTTGTCTCTAAAAAACAAAATATTTTTTTAATTAGCCAGGCATGGTGGTGCATACCCATGGTCCCAGCTACTCAGGAGGCTGAGGTGGAAGGATTGCTTGAGCCTGAGAGGTTGAGGCTACAGTGGGCCATGATCACACCACTGTACTTCAGCCTGGGTGACAAAGCGAGACCCTGTCTTTAAAAAAAAAAAGAATTGAGTGCCTAGAGTTTTAAGCCAACTCTAGTAACATTAAGCAAAGTATTTTAGGTCAGAGCCTAAGTTCAAACCCATGTTTCCTTGACTTCAGGGCCAGTGGTCTTAATCACTGTACTGTAGAAGTAACTGTTGAATATGTTTGTTAAATAATTTAACTAAATTGCAATTATTTTTTCTTTTGGAGTTGGGGTCTTGCTTTGTAACCCAGGCTATAAAGCATTGGTGTGATCATGGCTCACTGTAACCTCAAACACCTGGGCCCAAGCAATCGTCCTGCCTCATCCTCCCACGTAGCTAGGTCTAGAGGTGTGTGCCACCACACCAGGCTGAGTTTTTTATTTTTTGTAGAGATAGGGTCCCACAGTGTTGCCCAGGCTGTTCTCAAACTCCTGGCCTCAAGTGATCCTCTGGCCTTTGCCTTCCAGAGTGTTGGGATTATAGGCTTGAGCCATTGTGCCCAGCCTAAATTGCAATTCTGCTTTTTTAGGGAGGTGGGGGATAGGAATTTTTTTAAGCTTTCATTTCTTAAAGATCAATGAATTATTTTTACTGTGATAGACTTGATATAGGCTTTTGTAACTGCCCAACAGATTCATTTTGCCTGTTGCCCAGATAGAGCAGATGTATTAAGACAGGGGAACTGCGATAGAGAAAGAGTTTAATTCATGCAAAGCCAACTGAACGGGAGACCGGAGTTTTATTATTACTTAAATCAGTCGCCCCAAAAATTCAGAGGCTGGGATTTTCAGGATAATTTGGTGGGTAGGGGGAGAGACAGTGGGGAGTGGTGATTGGTCAGGTCGGAGACGAAATCATAGGGCATCAAAGCTGTTCTCTTGTGCTGAGTCAGTTCCTGGCTGGGGGCCACAAGACCAGATGAGCCAGTTTATCGATGTGGGTGGTGCCAGCAGATCCATCCAGTGCAGGGTCTAAAAAGTATCTTAGGTTTTACAATAGCGATGTTATCCCCCTGAGCAACTGGGGAGGTTTGGAATCTTGCGGCCTCTGGCTGTATAACTCCTAAGCCATAATTTCTAATCTTGTGGCTAATTTGTTAGTCCTATATTCAGGAAAAGGCTATTATCATCTTTGTTTCAATGTTAAACTATGAACTATGTTAGTTTAGCCTATGCCCAGGAATGAACAAGGACAGCTTGAAGGTTAGACGCAAGATGGAGTTGGTTTCATCAGATCTCTTTCACTGCCATAATTTTCTCACTGTGATAATTTTTGCAAAGGCAAAAATTTCGCTTTTGAAAAATTCACATCACATATAGAATTTTACGTTTGTGGCATTGGTTTATAGTTTATGGTTTTCCAGAAATATAGGTTGAAAAGAAAAAACATTCCCTGGATAATAGTGGCCATATTTGTCAACCTAAAAATAAAGAGATAAAGGATAAAATTTTCAACACCTTCCAGGTATAAAAGACAGTTTATGAGATATAGTTTGCATGTCTAAATGTTTTACTTAGGGGGTATTTTAATGGTTTTCACAGACAGTGGCACACAATATCTGAAATTATGGCCGTTCTGGAAAATCTGGAATGTATAGTCAACATGCAGTAGAGGTTCCCAACTTGTCATTAAACCAAAACACAACATTAAAGCTTGTCTTTCTAAATGCCACTTCCCAAGCTCCTTTTTCTACCACTATCCCAGGTGATAGCAAAATGTCCTCAGTAATGCTATGTAGTTTGCACAATTAAGTTCTTTCTTTTTAGATTTAGGCAGAGCTCTTTGTTTTCCAGGTGAAATGTCTAATTCATTTTAAGCATGTTTTAAATTAATTAACTTTTTGGTGAGGCTGGGCCAGGGTGACCAGATAGCCCGAGTCCCTGTCATGAGCAGAATTGTTAGCCTGTACCTCTATAAAATTTGTTTGGTGTTTAAAAATCCTTCAGATAAAATAGCTTGATCATTTGTATATCTCCCCTTACAAAGCACCTTAAGTCCTTATGTGAATTTCAGAAAGTTCTTCGTCAGGATAGTCCTGACCTTATAATGAATTGCCAACAGTAGTTTATTCACAATTATTTATTGAATACATGATAGACAGGAGCTGGACAAGCTATACCAGGAACACAGGGATACAGAGAAAAACCATGAGGGTCCCTGACTTCGGGGCTTCAATGGTGGAGTTGGAGAAGGGGAGGTCAGTCAAGGTCAACCAGGTGATTGTAACGTGTGTGACCTGCATTAGATAACGCAAGTGTCATGGTGAACCTAGACTTGGGAGGCCAAGAAAAGTATGCTAGATAAATGTCATGTTTAGGCTGATATTTGAAGAAGAAGAATTAGCTCGGCGGATCAGACAAATAACTTAAATCTATAACACACACACCACTGTGGAGCCCCATAGCGCAATGACTTTCCCGCCAGAAGCTGCATCACAGTTAAACAGATTCCATTGTTAGGATAGCTGAAGATTCTCTCTCTCTCTCTCTCTCTCTCTCACACACACACACACACACACACACACCCCACAACACTGTCTGGGTTGTGGATTGTTCCTTCAAAAATTTTTTTCTATTTTTTTATAAACAATCTGTGAAGAACCAGAACACTCATTTTTATCTGTGTGGCAAGTTCCAACTTGGCTGAATTGAACTGCAGCTGATAGAGAATGCATTTTCTGCTTTCTGGGTGATTGCCATTTTAACCACCGGATGAAGGAGATGGAGTGAGTCTCCGGAGGCCCGTGTGTCCATCAGGCCCCCGTCTCTTCATGACGGCTTCTCCCTGAAGTCTGTGCTCTCACAGGAAGGAAGCCAGCATGCTGGGTGAAAGGCTGCCTGGGCAATTGGAGACTCTTTTGACCACATTCTTTTTTAAAATTTGGACTCTCCAGGGTTTCCTGTCAAAGACTTAATTTTCAATGAAGGGAGGTTTATACATAAAACATGAATGAGTGTTTGAGACATTTATATTAAGGTTGGGGAGAATTAATTTGAATAATATTTGGCATAAATCTGCTGTTACAGAAGCAGGAAAAGATGGCCCAAAAAGAAAGGAGGATTTTGTTTAACTGCCTCTGAAATTTCATCTGTTTACCTCAGCGTTTAAAAAATTATCTGACGCTTAGTTGGTTCTTTATCATATTTTCCAGATTTTTATTTACCCCTGCAGTTGAGAACTTGTGATTTGTTGTGGAATATTGAGACACACAGAAAATACTTTGGTTACATACTTGTTTCCCTGAAAGAATCATGATTTTATTATTTTTGTAGAAATGACATAGGTTTTCTTTAATTTAAAAAGAATAAGAGGAAATAAAAATCATTCAGAATACTGTACCCAGAAATAGCCATCATTAATATTTGCCAGACATCATTCTAGACATCTATATATTTCTGTAGTAAGAGAATGAGAGGAATTAAAAGAATATAAAATAAAATGTGTCATATATTGTATGAAATTGTATTTTATTTGAATGAACAGAAGAATAAAACTGAAGTGAAACAAAAATAATTGGTGAAATTGATACTTTCTCAAAATAAGAAATTGATGATCACAGTTTTCTTTTTTTCTTTCTTTCTTTTTTTTTTTTTTCTTTTGAGACAGAGTCTCACTGTTGCCTGGCTGGAGTGCGGTGGTACAATCTCAGCTCATTGCAACCTCCAACTCCCAGGTTCAAGCGATTCTCCTGCCTCAGCCTCCCAAGCAGCTGGGATTACAGGCACCAGCCACCATGCCCGGCTAATTTTTGTATTTTTAGTGGAGATGGGGTTTCACCATATTGGCCAGGCTGGTCTTGAACCCCTGACCTCAGTTGATCTGCCCAGCTCAGCCTCCCAAAGTGCTGGGATTGCAGGCGTGAGCCATCGTGCCCAGCCCCAACTTTTATATTTCGTTCTTACCCATACTCCCAAGACTGCTTAATCCAATTCTGTATCCAACAGAATACCAACTCAACCTAGCTCCTAATCATGGCTTCTTTACTCTTCCTTTTCACTTTTTTTTGGTTGGGTGAATTTCATTGCCAACTCATGTCTTGATTATTTGCATGCTGGAGAATGTATGGTTCAGATAGCTAAGAGAGAAATTCACAATTAGAGTCACATGGGGATTCTGATATCATTTCCTCTCTGTTCTTGACTTGGGACTCACATAGGTCAGGGATTTTTGCCGATTGAACCATACTATGGCCTCTAACCAGCATTTAGACATTTAAGGAACTATAGGACTCCTGGTCACTTCCTCCTCACCTTCCTGTACCTATTACTCCCCAAACCCTTCTGAGAAAGCTCCTTAAACCAACTATCCTTTTCACATTTTTTTTGTTTTGTTTTGTTTTTGAGATGGTGTCTCACTCTGTCACCCAAGCTGGAGTGCAGTGGCGCGATCTCAGCTCATTGCAACCTCTGCCTCCCAGGTTCAAGCAATTCTCGTGCCTCAGCCTCCTGAGTAGCAGGGACTACAGGCACCTGCCACCATGCCCAGCTAATTTTTGTATTTTTAGTAGAGACAGGGTTTCACCATGTTGGCCAGGCTGGTCTGGAAGTCCTGACTTTGGGTGATCTGCCCACCTCAGCCTCCCAAAGTGCTGGGATTATAGGCGTGAGCCACCATGCCCGGCCCCTTTTCACATTTAAAGTTACTGTCACAGTTTTATGTTACCAGCTCCTCCCCGCTGGCTTTAGAGCAGGTCATCAGTAGCTCATCGAGGTTACTTCCAAAGGTGCTGGACCTTCAAAAGCCTGTTATATCTTAAAATTGGAACCCAGTGTGGGGTACAAGTGACTTTTTTGGTTATTAGCTTGTAAGAACTTTTTCCAGTGACAATTTTGACTACAAAAACAAAAATCTGACTGGGCGCAGTGGCTCACACCTGTAATCCCAGCCCTTTGAGAGGCTGAGGTGGGCAGATCATCTGAGGTCAGGAGTTCGAGACCAGCCTGGCCAACATAGAAACCCTGTCTCTACTAAAAATATAAAAATTAGCCAGACAAGGTGGTAGGCGCCTGTAATCTCAGCTACTTGGGAGGGTAGGTAGGAGAATTGTTTGAATCCAGGAGACGGAGGTTGCAGTGAACCAACACGGTGCCACCGCACTCCAGCCTGGGTGACAGAGTGAGACTCTGTCTCAAAAAAAAAAAAAAAATCAAGGTAGTAGAAGAGGAAGATAAAAAATGAGTAGGAAAAAAGTTGAAGTCAGGATTGGAAATAACCTCACTCTAAATTTTTTTTTTTTTTTTTTTTTTTTTTTTTTTTTTTTTTTTTGAGACAGAGTCTCGCTCTGTCTCCCAGGCTGGAGTGCAGTGGCGCGATCTGGGCTCACTGCAAGCTCTGCCTCCTGGGTTCACGCCATTCTTCTGCCACCACGCCTGGCTAATTTTTTGTATTTTTAGTAGAGATGAGGTTTCACTGTGTTAGCCAGGATGGTCTCGATCTCCTGACCTCATGATCCACCCGCCTCGGCCTCCCAAAGTGCTGGGATTACAGGCGTGAGCCACCGCGCCCGGCCCTCACTCTAAATTTTATGGTGTCTGTGAATCTATAATTCATATATCCCAAGTTTTCTTTCTTTCTTTCTTTCTTCTTCTTTTTTTTTTTTTTTTTTTTTTTTTTTGAGACAGGGTCTCACTCTGTCACCATGCTGAAATGCAGTCGTGTGATCTCAGCTCACTGCTGCCTCAACCTCCTGGGCAGCACAAGTGATCCGCCTACCTCAACCTCCTGAGTAGTTAGGGCTACAGGTCTGTGTCATCATGCCGGCTAATTTCTTATTTTTGTAGTGATGGGATCTCGCTACATTGCTCAGGCTGGTCTCGAGCTCCTGGGCTCTGCCTTAGCCTCCCAAAGTGCTGAGATTACAGGCATGAGCCACTGCCACCAGTCCCAAATTTTCTTAGTCCCAATTTCAATTATTCTATGTTCATTAGAATAACAGATGTTTAAAGTGTGATCTCTTTATGTGCCAGTGAGGGAATCAAGTGAGAAGTGGTCATCCAAGGATCACTTATCCTTTGTCACAATGTTGAAATCCTACAGTGAAATCATGACTGGAAATTCTTCTGAGGCTCCATGAAATCTTTTCTTGCACAGCGTCTATATGAATGTGCCTGCAGCACTCTCCTGCTTTTCTCACCTGCTGCCCCTGAGTTCTCATTTACTAACCCCTCAACAACATCCATTCTTCTGAAGCAGATTCCTTGAACCTAGAATGATAGGGAGAACTTGATGTAGTCTAAGCAGATCTTCCTATGATAAGGCTGACATTTAAATTACTTTTTTTAAATAAGGAAAATAATGAATCTCTCTCCTGGGGAGAACTTGTAAAGCAAGATCTCTTACAGGCCTTCAGTTTCCCAGGCCTTATTGATATGTAAGCTAATTTTAGGTGGATATGACAGGTTTTAACATTTTAATAGTCATGCTTTTACTTAATGTATATTAGAAATATATATCTAGAAAAGTGATAATGATATGAAGTTTCATGTTACAAAATAAAAGATAGTATATAGATAATATGCAGATATGGCAAAGAGTTATGAGGATGATGTACAAATGACTAAAGTTTCAGAAATCAGAAATACATAGATATGGCCAAAATTGCACAGATGTGCAACAGGAGAACCAGGAAATAAGCAAATGTAAAAGTCAGAAACCTACTTAAATTATGCTTGTTACAAACTTGGATTTTTCCCTATTGAAATCTGTAGTCTGATACAATAGCGCACATCTGTAGTCCCAGCTACTTGGGAGGCTAAGGTGGGAGGATCACTTGAGCTCAGGAGTTGGAAGCCAGCCTGAGCAACATAGCAAGACCCTGTCTTAGAAAAAAAAAAAAACAAAACTACAATGCGATGATTCTAAGTCGGGGTTATCCACCAATACATACATGATAAGCTTCATATGCACCATGCATTCTCAGGGAAATACATGATTCCTGTGCTTCTCTGTAACTCGACCTCTTGCTCTACCACTCCAGAAGATACCTTGGAAGGCAACCAAATGAAAAATGTTATAATAAGAATCATTATTCCATCTAGGCGCAGTGTCTCATGCCTGTAATCCCAGCACTCTGGGAGTCTGAGGCAGGTGGATCACTTGAGGTTAGGAGTTCAAGACCAGCCTGGCCAACATAGTGAAACCCGTCTCTACTAAAAATACAAAAATTAGCTGGGCATGGTGGCACATGCCTGAAATCCCAGCTACTCAGGAAGCTGAGGCAAGAGAATCACTTGAACCTAGGAGGCGGAGGTTGCAATGAGCCAAGGTCACGCCACTGCACTTCAGCCTGGGCGACAGAGTTGAGAATGTCTCAAAAAAAAAAAAAGAAAAAGAAGATGCATTTTCCACTCTAATTCGTTTTTGCAATGTGTAAACTATTTACAAATAGATACTTTAACTCTTACTAACATTTTTCAGCACACCCTATGACTGCTCACCACCTGATTGCCACTTGGCAGAGCATAAGCATGCTTGAGAAAGAATGGTCTTACAAACCAGTTTGGGTCTGAGATACCATGTGTAGAGACCCCTGTTGGGGAATTTGCGCTGTGGGAGTGCTTTCCTTATTGCCTCTGACCTAATAATGTCCTCTTTTCTCTTTAACACATACAGACTGTTGGGCGGGAGCTGCTGCTCCATCTGATTGACTATCTTGTAACCAGTGATGGCAAAGACCCTGACATCACAAATCTGATCAATAGTACCCGGATACACATCATGCCTTCCATGAACCCAGATGGATTCGAAGCCGTCAAAAAGCCTGACTGTTATTACAGCATCGGAAGGTAAAGAGGGGCTGGTCTGTCTGTACTTCAAAACAAGCAACGCAACAAAAAGGCTCCCGTCAGGCACCTGTTGGCCTTGGCAAGAGGAGTTGTGTCATGGTGAGAGCCCTCAGCCGGTGTCATGTCGCTGATGTGCCAAAGCTCAAGACACATCAGGGTTGCCCCTGGCTTGCAGGAAGAAATGCAAATAAGGCTACTTTGCACGGGTGCCCGCCTAGCCGCTCCATCTTCATTTGCCGCTCCCTCTCCCTCCCCTGCCTCCTCCCCTCGGGGCCTCCTTCCTGGAACTACCAGGTGCTTTCTCACCTCAGCGTTTTACACACACCATTTCCTCCCCCTGCCTAAACAGCATTTCCTCCAAGACTCTTTCTCCCGACCTGTCATACACTAGATTCCCTGATAAACTCTCAGATCACCTGGCACTTTACTGTCAGAGCACAACTTTTTATATCTGATTTCTTGCTTCGTGTCTCTCTCCCCACTACACTGCAAGCTACCTGCAGGCAGGAATCCTGTCCATTACGTTTGTCGTCGTTAGATCCCCAGTGCCTGGCAGAGTACCCAGGCCCTTGGTAATGACTGGTCGATTTATTAGGCCAGTAATCCAAGAACTAACCATAACCAAGAGGGGGTCTTGAAGAAGCTCTGATTTAAATGGTTTATTTTGTTTCAAGCTGCCTTGGGAGGTTTGGAATTTCTCAGATGTCTAATGTACATTCATATGTATGCAGTTTATACATATGTGTTTGCTTTACGAAAGCTGAACAAAATCTCACCACTTGATTCCCTCCAATTTTAAGTTTTTCTAGCATATTTAAACATGGCCGTTCCACATTTCACAAATACTTTTGTGTAATGTGTTTACTGTTGTTTCTGTTATCAGTTGCCACTTAATGAACCACCCCAAAATTAGCGACTTAAAGCAACAGCCTTTTTCTTTACTGTTGATTCCGTAGGTCAGGAATTTGGGCAGGGCAGAGCAGGGATGGCTATTCTCTGTGCCACAGGTCTGGGGCTCAATTCTGGTCTTTCTGAGACGATTTACCTGGAGCCATGGACTCTCCGTGGGCTCTCTACGTGGCTACTATTGGGATCTCAGGGTCCTAAAAGGGAGCATCTAAGAGCAGAAGTCCCAAAATACAAACACTTACCAAACCTCTGCCTGCATCACAATAGCTAGTATCTCATTGGTGAGAGCAGATCACAAGGGATGGGATGCCATGGGGTGTAAGTGCCAGGTGTGGGTCATAGCAGGCCACCAGGGCAGTTATCCACCACACCCATACTCACATTTGGAAAGACAACTGGAGCCTAAACCAAAGGGCAAGACACTGTAAGAATCCACTCCCTCATGCCCTATCAATAAGCCCTAAAATATTCTTTCTTTTAAAGGGAAAATTATAACCGGTATGACTTGAATCGAAATTTCCCTGATGCTTTTGAATATAATAATGTCTCAAGGCAACCTGAAACTTTGGCAGTCATGAAGTGGCTGAAAACAGAGACGTTTGTCCTCTCTGCAAACCTCCATGGTGGTGCCCTTGTGGCCAGTTACCCGTTTGATAATGGTGTTCAAGGTAAGCAGGTACGGGCCCGGGTCTGGCTTCCTAAGTCCAGAGTGGGGCTGAGACTCTCTGCCTCTGGGTGGGGAATCAGCTCTCCCTTCCCCACTTAACTTCTCCGGCACGGTGAAAAGAGCTTCGTGTTCCCAACCCTAGCCATCCTTCCTGGAATTCTTCAACAGCAGATGGGCAGTGTGGCCGAACTGACAACCCACAGCTGGACATGCATCAGTGAATTAGTGAAATTTAGATTCTAGAAAATACGATCTAGTCAGATTTTGATTCTCTGACAAGAGACAACATGGCTAAAATAACATAAGACTGGAACAACTCTTTTTTTTTTTTTTTTTTGCTAATCATATGGACAATAATTGTTGACTCTTCTTAAAACTCTGTGGGATGAGGACCCAAAATATTACAGTAGCTTTAATTCACCCCCATAATACCTAATGAAATTGTCTTTACCTCCAGAAATTAGCAAGAGTGACTAAGAGGACACTTAATTTTTAAGCTGATTTAGGAGTTTGGATTTGTATCTGACTTATTTGGGGGCTATCACCTTGCATATGTTTATTATAAAGTAGAAAGAAGAATAGAGGAAGCATTCATGGAGGTGGGTAAAGGATTTTTCTCTCTAGGGAAATTAGAGCATCGGTGTGTGATGTGATTATGTCTTCGCTAATATGGTGTTTGTGTTTCCTCTTACTCTTACTGCCCCTCTTGCAGCAACTGGGGCATTATCCTCCCGCAGCTTAACTCCTGATGATGATGTTTTTCAATATCTTGCACATACCTATGCTTCAAGAAATCCCAACATGAAGAAAGGAGATGAGTGTAAAAACAAAATGAACTTTCCTAATGGTGTTACAAATGGATACTCTTGGTATCCACTCCAAGGTGAGTTTCTCTTCATTTCTTCCATTCCCCTTATTGCCTTCACCCAGAAGTACCAGCTGGTTTATTTTGATCCAGCAGTTGTTAAAAGAACTTTAGGCACAATAAGCCCTTCACTGTGTCCTTATCAGCTGATATCATAAGGGCAGTGGGTGACTGATCGCTTGAGAGATGCTCAGACATGTTTCTCATTACCAAGGGCCGCCTTCATTCAGTCAGTCACTTATTCTGTGTCTGCCTACTGTGAGCCAGGAATTGTACCAAGAAAGATGAACAAGACACACACCTCACCCTGGAATTGAACGGGGGAGACAGACACGCAGATAAGTAATGGTGATAGCAGTGTAATTAGAATAAAAACAGATTTAGAAAAGGTGCAGTGTACCCCAAGGGTACGCAGAGCCAAAACACAGTAAGGAGTAGTGAAGACCTTGGAGAAATGTGATACTTACATCCCATCTAACAGGGACAGCTGCTACTAGATCTAGCTAATTATTGCCATGCAGCCTTGGGGAGCCAATACTGCCAGATCTTGCAGTTTGTAAAAAGAAGCTGGATTTGTACATGAAGTATCATGATTTTAAAGCCATTTTGCAGGCTCAACAAAAGAGCTCTTCAGACAGGATACAGTGGGAGGAGGGCCCCCAGTTCTTCACCCTTGGAATAAGACGGCCAGGTAAGGGGCAGGATGAGATTGCTGTGTAGGCAACATGGAAGGAGAGAGATTCTTATTAGAGGGAATAATATAAACAGAAACCCGGGCTAGGAGGGACCTAGGATGGAAGGACAGGAGGAAAGACGGTGGACTGGAACTGGATTTCCATGCCTCAGGGGAAAACATTCCCTTTTAGATTAGTTAGCCTGACCCCACCAACAGCAAGCTGCAGCGTGCATTTCTGCATGCAGGCCACTTCCAAAGGTGCCTTCCCTAATTGTCACTTTGGATACACAGGCTTTCAGGTAATCTTGCAGCACAAGCTGGTATTTTTATGCCTGGGTGGCTCTCTGTCAGTTTTCCAGGTAATATAAATAAGCATAGACCACAACTGATAGGCAGTAGGTTCAGGCAGCATTCTAAACGTCTCTCTCGTGTCCAAGATACAGCCCCCTCTCCTACCTTAGGGCTCCTGCATCGTCCCTGCTCGCCACAATTTATAGCTAAGAAAGGGCCCATCCTGTCCAGTGGCCAAGCTATCCTTCATGTTCACTGTCTAACTTTCTAAGGCAAATCCAGATGTGTAGGAAATTGGCTAGGAGCGATTGTTGCTGGTAATTGTTCCCAAGTGTGCCTGTGTGTGAGCTATGTATCCTTCTCAGACGAAAAACAGGTGAAGCCAGCTGCCTTGAGGAGCCCAGAAGAATGTGCCTGGCCTGGCCTGGATGTTTTGTTGGCCAGGCCTGACCCGCCTTATCCAGAGCTGCACTCTCCACGCTTGGCAGTCTCAGTCCTGGCTATTTGCTAGGGATCCATAATGCATGCCTGTTTTGCTATTTAAATTTTTTCCACCTGAGACACGTCCAGCCACAGGCTTTGTCTTGTTTTCTTTCCTCTCTTCTTTTTCCTTCTACTACTTTTTGGTGAAAATGAGGTCAGAGAGAAATACAAAACCTGCAAGGTAAGTAAAGGAAATAGAAAGGACAGAGAAATTCTTCCTGGCTGGAATCTGGGCCGACTGGCCTACATAGATATTACTTAATATTTAAGTAATATTTTTATATCATATTTTGACCACTTTCTTAGCATTAAATTTTTTTTAAAGAAAAAAGCTCTTTTATTTTTGTTTTATTTTTAGAGATGGGGTCTTATCATGTTGTCCAGGCTGGCCTTGAACTCCTAGCCTCAAGCAGTCCCTCCCACCTTGGCCTCCCAAAGTGTTTGGATTACAGGCATGAACCACAGTACCTGGCCTAAAATTTTTTTCTAGTTCAGTGCTTCCAAAATATCCTGATGAAACTGAGAATACATATTTTCTTGGGCAGGTATCAAGTGTAACAAATTAAAATCTGTCAGAAACTACTTCCTCAAAAGTTACTATATTTCGTCAAATCCAAGATACTGTTGATTATAAAACCCAGTGTACCACCAAGAAAGAAAATAAAATATTTTCAGTTAAACTAAAGACATGATGTTTTTAGCCATAAAAATGTTTAAGACACATCCCAATTCAGAGATATTAAAGTATAAAAAATGTTGCATCTTAGGCCAGGTGCAGCAGCTCACACCTGTAATCCTAGCACTTCGGGAGGCCAAGATGGGCACATTGCCCAAGCTCAGGAGTTCGAGACCAGTCTGGGTGACATGGTGAAACCCCGTCTCTACCAAAATAAAAAAAAAAATTAGCCTGGCGTGGTGGTGCACGACTATAGCCCCAGCTACTCAGGAGGCTGAAACATGAGAATTGCTTGAACCCGGGAGGCAGAGGTTACAGTGAGCTGAGATCGTGCCACTGCGCTCCAGCCTGTGCAACAGAGCAAGACTCCATCTCAAAAAAAAAAAAAATGTTGCATCTTAGAAAATGTAAAATGAAGGCCACCACGGTGGCTCATGCCTACAATCCCTGGGCGACAGAGCAAGACCCTGTCTCAAAACAAACAAACAAACAAACAAAATAGCCAGGTGTGGGGGCGCACATCTGTAGCCTCAGCTACTTGAGAGGCTGAGGCAGGAGGATCGCTTCAGCCCAGAAGTTTGAACTTACAGCGAGCTGTGATTGCACCACTGCATTCCAGCCTGGGTGATGGAGTGAGACCATGTCTCTATTTAAAAAAAAAAAAGGAAAAACAGAAAAAGAAAGTACGAAATGATTATAACCCTTTGAAAGCAGGGGACCAGAGGAGAGAATTGGAAAGTCAGCATGAGCAGTGGCAGCATGGGCTGCACAGGGGGCTGGGCCTTTCACCTCTGAGAGGCAGTGCAGCATTCTTTCTTTGATCCCCAGGAGCACTCTGGCATATTGGGAAGCCCACAGGGGCTGGCGGAAGGTGGCCTGCACTCCAGTGTCTGCCATTTACTGGCCGAAACCCCTGGGCACTTTGTGCTTAACATCTGTGATCACGTTTCCTCATCTGTAAAGTAGAGGCAGTTGCTGTGAGGATTAAATGAGCTGATACGAAGCACTTCATACGGTACCTGGCAATAGTGAATGTTGGCCATGATTCCCCCAAATTAGTGTGCTTAGCTTTACTTAGTAAGTGTATTTATAAAGGATTTGTAGAAATATTTTTAAAGGAATCTTATTCTAGCTTATATCCATTTAAAATGTAATTTAAGAAACAAATGAAATTCAAAGAATCGCTTTTGTGATGTAGGATTTCAAAAAATAAAAACACAAAAGGACGCTTCCTTCACCCCTCACTTAATTTTGGTGCACAGTTGAACTTCAGTCAGCTCTGATCCAGTTACCCATATGGGGATATTTAGGATTGTCTGGTCATGCCTGGGTAATAAAATGTCAAGCCCTGATTTTACAAGCTAATGTGTCAAATTCATCTTTTCCTGTTTACATGTAGCTGTCTGATTCACTTGTCCCCAAAAGGCACGTGAAACTTGGCTCCACTCCAATTTTAGACCCTAACAAAAATTAAATATGCTTGTGTTTAGGTGGAATGCAAGATTACAACTACATCTGGGCCCAGTGTTTTGAAATTACGTTGGAGCTGTCATGCTGTAAATATCCTCGTGAGGAGAAGCTTCCATCCTTTTGGAATAATAACAAAGCCTCATTAATTGAATATATAAAGCAGGTGCACCTAGGTTTGTAAAATCTTCTTATTAATTCCCTAGTAATACAAAATAGAGCATCTGGCAAGACCTCTGGGTTGAGTAAACGCAAGCCTTTATTTATGCTGTGTAGTTACAGCCTCGTTTCAGTGCCAGATCTGATGGTTAAGAATTCTCTCTGTGTGAGTATCTGCAGTGTGTGAGAAATGCAGTGCCCGCTCGTTCATAGAAAAGGAAGTATGATGCGTGTTCCTTTCATATGAGGGTATAAAAATCCAGAGAACCAGCCAGCCGTGGTGGCTCACGCCTGTAATCCCAGCACTTTGGGAGGCTGAGGTAGATGGATCACCTGAGGTCAGGAGTTCAAGACCAGCCTGGCCAACAAGGCAAAACCTCATCTCTACTGAAAATACAAAAATTAGCTGGGCGTGGTGGCGCACACCTGTAGTCTCAGCTTCTTGGGAGGCTGAGGCAGGAGAATCACTTGAACCTGGGAGGTGGAGGTTGCAGTGAGCCGAGATGGTACCACTGTACTCCAGCCTGGGCGATAGAGTGAGACTCCGTCTCAAAAACAAACAAACAAACAAACATCCAGAGTCTTCCTAATTTTACATGTCGAATGATCTAGAAATCTGGCAAAATATCAGGAAAACAGGCTTCTACTCTGTTACATCATGTCCCATTTAGAAAAATACTATGTTTGCTTGTCACTCACCACACAGTACCAAGAACCCTGAGAACACTGGACATACCACTTTGCATTTTTTCCAGAATTGGGGTGGTGAGCTAGCACCATTGCCTTCAACCCCTCTTACCTCTGAACTCTGCTAGATGTCCTGGTGCTAAGAATCTTGCCAGCTTGTTTCCTGAAGGCTGACTGGCCCTTATCACAGATAGACAGACTAAATGTTGCAGAGAGTGGTAGCTCTCAAACATGCAGCAGACGCACTGGGAGGGCTTGCTAAAACAGATTGCCAGGCCCCAACCTGGAGTTTCTGTTTGAGTAGGCCTTAAATGATTACTGCCTTCCCACATGATGCTGATGCTGCTGGTCCAGGGGCTATACTTAGAAAGCCATTGTACTAGAGAAACACACTACTTGAGATGATGGAATCTTGTGCAGTTCAAGTTTATTAACCAGGTGGTGTTTCTTTGGGCAAGGTGTGGAAGGCTCTTCTATATTTATAGAGGTAAAGTTATCTTTCTCTATTCAGAATGGCTTGAAGAGAGAAATATATCAGGAATGGCATAATAGCTATGATACCACATAGAGTGTGTGTGTATGTGTATGTGTGTGTGTGTGTGTGTGTGTAGGTGTGTGTGCGTGCATGTGTTGAAAAGGTTTGCTGCATGGGCCTACTGCATAATTGCATAATTCCTGGAATTTTCTGCATGATTCACAGCAAAGCTTTCCTCCTGCTACAAAGAAGATGGAGAAGGATGAGGGAAGGTAGCACAAAGCCAGAGGGCTAAGTGCAAGGATAATTAAGGACCCTTCCTGGGCCACACATCCCTAAAAGGGATGCCCCTGCCCTCTTTCATACCTGTGTCCCCAGCCTCCATCCCCTGAACTGAAGAGGAGTACACAAAGATTACTGGTAAACTCACAGCGCTATGTCTAACTGGCTGAGTCGTTCATGGACTAGGTTGACTCCCTATGATAGGGGATGTTATGAAGTATCGTTCTTTCTCACTAGCGTCTTAACAAAGACTATAAACTTATTATTGGAACTTTCACCTTCATTATGTCATCAAATGTTGTCTTGGGTTCTCTCTTGCTTAGTATTCTGGTATTTCTTTCTCCACTGGATTTTCCTCATGAGGCATGTCATGCATTAATCTAACATTTCTATTATATTTCTACTTCTATTGATCCTTTAGTTTGTTAATCTATTACTAGTATTATTATCATTATCATTAGTTTAGAGACAGGGTCTCATTCTGTCACCCAGGCTGGAGTACAGTGGCGCCCAAGGTTACAGTCATCGCCCACTGTAACCTTGAACTCCTGGGCTCAAGTGATCCTTCTGCCTCAGCCTCCCAAGTAAGTAGGACTACAGGTGCACACCACCACGTCCAGCTAATTTTTTTAAAAATGTTGTATAGAGACAGAATCTTGCTATGTTGTCCAGGTGAGTCCCAAACTCCTGGGCTCAAGCGATCCTTCTGCCTAAGCCTCCCAAAGTGCTGGGATCCCAGGTGCAAGCCACCGTGACTGGCTCTACCTATTTTCTGAAATTCCTTCTTCACCAGTATCAACATGGTTATGGGGATTCAAGTGAACATCAGATATGCTCTGTGTAACTGCATCCCTATTTTCAGAACCTCAGTCTAGCTATAAAGATTATTTACCAAGCACTGAATTAATGTGGGCTTTGAAGAATCATGTTGATGTAATATTGCCAGGGAAAGAGCTTTGTGGACTGATAAATAACATACAAATTGCAGCATACCTATTGTTATTATTTTTAATAATTTGGAAGGCTTACCAGTCCATTTGCACTAGGTTTTGTTTGTTTTTGAGACGGAGTCTTGCTCTGTCACCCAGGCTGGAGTGCAGTGGTGCAATGATCTCGGCTCACTGCAACCTCCGCCTCCCAGGTTCATGTGATTCTCCTGCCTCAGCCTCCCAATTTGCTGGGATTATAGGCACCCACCATCATGCCCGGCTAGTTTTGTATTTTTGTAGAGACAGGGTTTCACCATATTGGCCAGGCTGGTCTTGAACTCCTGACCTCAGGTGATCCGCCGGCCTCGGCCTCCCAAAGTGCTGGGATTACAGGCATGAGCCACCATTCCCAGCCCATTTGCACTAGGTTTTATAAAGAATGTTTATCTACCTGTCTCTATAATCAGATGTAAACAACTCACTCAAAAAATACATATATTGGCACATCAACCCTGCCCCCTTGTGGTTTAAGACAGATGCATAACATGGTTTAATAATGAAACCATATTTCAAAATACCAATACAGTGTGGTTATTATTCCTCCCTACTAGTACCCAATAAGAAACTACTGAATATTTTGTTTGTGAAGAATGGCAGCAAACACCCCTTTATTGGTATGGCTCTGGTTTAAGGACATTATTGATATTTGTCAAGCTGCATTGCATTTACTGGTTCCATTATACCAATTGCTAGGATGCTTCTGTGTTTCTGAGGTTTTGACCCATCTGGAAGTCTCTGAGCCACCTTGTCTGGGAAGGAAAGGCCTTCTGCTTTAGTGGAAGGGCCTTGCCAAGAGGGCAGAGGCTTAGGTAGAGCCCAAGCTGTTTTGTCATCTGGCGATGTTTGCAATCTTGAGCAACCGCTTGTCTGTAGTGTAGTCAACAGAAAGTTGAGAGTAATAGCATCGGCCTTGCCTCCCACCAGCCTGTTGTAAGGTGTCAGTGGTGTTATTCTTTCAGCTAGAACTCACTGCAGACTTCAGCTGAAACTCGGGCCCTTGGTGCCGTGTTGTCCTGCTTAGAGGATGATTTACTAGGTTCAAGTTGAGTTGAGGGTGTCGGCAGACATTACGACCAAGGTAGCAAAGGAGGGCAAGTCTGAATTCTAGAGGCTTCGACTGTCTTGCTCTTCCCCATCTCTGAGGAGAAGCAAAGATGAGCCAGATACGGTGTTACCTGCTGTGGCCCTGTCTCTCCCCTGGACTCCTCAGAGCAGATCTGAACCCAGAGAGCAAGGGAATAGCTCACAGCACCCAGAAACCTAAGTAACTTGGGCCTAAAAGAATCTGGTATGTGCTGAGTTCCAAAAGCCTGTGGGCCACAGATGTGGATCTATCATCACATCCAAAATAGGAGGCAACTGTGACCATGCGGTGGGGACATGGGCACAAGCAAGCAGTCTCCTATGTACTGTCCCAGCTCCGACTCTAAATCGTGCCCAACAAATGCAGAATTCTAGTTCTTGCCCATTTCCAAGGGAAAATGAGCTTTACATTTCTCCTGTGTGTCTCCCCATCTGGACACAGAATTTGTGTCTCAGATTTTATGTCTTCTCATTTGTGTAGTATCTGAGCGGTTTTCAAATTTTCATTTTTCTTTTAATATAATAGTGTTGGCTCTCTCTGCGTCTCTTGGGGTCTACCAGCCTTTTTTCAATGTTTCAACTTCAGCATATAAAAATAAATAACATTTTCTGGTAAAACAATTACTTCCCTCTTAAGTGAAAGGTTTGGTGGTGTGTAGACAAAATATTGTAAAGACATAAACAAGCTAAAGCATGCTTTTATTTGGCTGGTGGGAGGGGTTTTCCTTTGAATATAAATTCCATACAAAAGCATGGTCTGTGTTTGCCCAGTAAGAGTGATATTCACATACACCAGGCTTCCATAGTTGGAATAACCATCTTTAGGTTTAGGTAAGAGTCATATGAAAGTGAGTCTTTGGGCCTGTAATCCTGGCACTTTGGAAGGCCGAGGCGGGTGGATCACTTGAGATCAGGAGTTTGAGACCAGCCTGGCCAACATGGTGAAACCCTATCTCTACTAAAAATACAAAAATTAGCTGAGTGTGGTGTCAGGTGCCTGTAATCCCAGCTACTTGGGGGGCTGAGGCAGGAGAATCGCTTGAACCTGGGAGATGAAAGTTGCAGTGAGCTGAAATGGTGCCACTGCACTCCGGCCTGGGCAACAGAGGGAGACTTCAATTAAAAAAAAAAGAAAGCGAATCTTTGGGTTATTAGGGGATGATGAATGAGGGTCAAATTGGAATATAAAGACTTTCAGACATTTCTTCAAATGCAAATTGTTCTTCCTTTTTCTATCTTTGAGGGTAAGCAGACCGCAGGTTAACTGGAGCTTTGATTCAGCTGCAGCACACACTGATAAATAGGTGATGTTCAAGTACCTGAGGCCGTCCAAAATCACTGTCATGTGACTGTCAAAAAAGTCCAATCTGTTATTAAAATGTAACTGCTTCTAGCCAAGAAGAAATTTGCTGCCTTTTTTTAAAGGGTACCATGACATTTTTTTTATTTATTTTTTTTTTTTTTGGTGTCTTCTGCCAAGTACTCATCACTAGTACCCTGAATTCTATTTCATCCTTTTTTTTTTTTTTTTGAGGCAGAGTCTCACTCTGTCGCCCAGGCTGGAGTGCAGTGGCCGGATCTCAGCTCACTGCAAGCTCCGCCTCCCGGGTTCATGCCATTCTCCTGCCTCAGCCTCCTGAGTAGCTGGGATTACAGGCACCCGCCACCTCGCCCGGCTAATTTTTTGTATTTTTAGTAGAGACGGGGTTTCACCGTGTTAGCCAGACTGGTCTTGATCTCCTGACCTTGTGATCCGCTTGCCTTGGCTTCCCAAAGTGTTGGGATTACAAGTGTGAGCCACCACACCCGGCCTCTATTTCATCATTATATCCAATGTTAAAGAATGGTGTAATGTTAGCCGGGCACGGTGGCTCACGCCTGTAACCCCAGCACTTTGGGAGGCTGAAGTGGGCGGATCATTTGAGGTCTGGAGTTCAAGAGCCTGACCAACATGGAGAAACCCTGTCTCTACTAAAAATACAAAAAAGGCTGGGTGTGGTGGCGCATGACTGTAATCCCAGCTACTTAGGAGGCTGAGGCAGGAGAATTCCTTGAACCTGGGAAGCGGAGGTTGCAGTGACCTGAGATCGCGCCATTGCAGCCTGGGCAACAAGAGCGAAACTCCATCTCAAAAAAAAAAAAAAAAAAAGGTGTAATGTCAATTTCAATGATAGCTTTGCTTCGTTTTTTATGCACTTGATTTTCTTCAGTTTGGTTGGTTTTGGCGAAGTCAACAAAAAATACAAAAGATGCCAACAGACACACCATCCAGCACAAGCAACCTTGCTGAAACGCATGGATTTTCTAAGTGGTAGGGAGACTGTAAACTAGCTCAGAGCCCTGAAGAAGGAAATAATATGCATAGCTTCTTCCCTCACATATTCCTGCTTTGTGGAACAAAGTTGAAGTAAGACTCCAGAAATTCATCTAATATATGCTTTTCCCCCCTGCATAGTTTTTCTTAATCCAAATAAGAGGAAAGGAAAGAAAGCCAGACCTGGTGGCTCACACCTATAATCCCAGCACTCCAGCACTTTGGGAGGCCAAGGTAGATCACATGAGCTCAGGAGTTCAAGACTAGCCTGTGCAACATGGCGAAACCCCACTTCTACAAAAAAATACAAAAGTTAGCCAGGTGTGGTGGTGTGTGCTTGTAGTCCCAGCTAATTGGGAGGCTGAGGTGGGAGGACTGCTTGAGCCTGGGAAGTCAAGGCTGCAGTAAGCCCTGATCACACCACTGCACTCCAGCCTGGGTAGCAGAGCAAGACCCTGTCTGAAAAAAATAAGAAGAAGAAGAAGAAAGGAAAGAAAGAATTAATGTTTGTTGATCCTCCTGTTCTGTGTTACTTACATTTAATCTTCACAACCATCCTGGGTGGTGGTATATTATCCCCATTTCATAGGTGATAAAATTGAGGCTTGGGAATGTTTAGTGACTTGAGAACTAGAATTCAAATCAAAACCTGACTGGTTCTTTCTGTCACACCAAGCTATGATGATGGGTACACGCTATGCTTATCACATATCAAAGGACCTCCCAAGGGGGGCACAGTGTAAATAGCTCTTCAAAATAATGCCACTGAGGCTGGATGTGGTGCCTAACACCTGTAATCCCAGCACTTTGGGAAGCTTAGGCAGGTGGATTGCTTGAGCCCAGGAGTTCAAGACAAGCCTGGGCAACATGACGAAACCCCACCTCTACAAAAAATACATTAATTAATTAAATAAAACAGAATAATGCCACTGAAACCCAAGGAATAAATGCATAATCAGGTTACCAAATTATTACCAGTTTATGATTGGGTACTACCTAAAGATCAAAAGGATATGTATCAAGCAGTAGGAATAAATATAAATGGAACTGTGTTTAAAAAAGAGGCCAAAGAGGAACACACGATGTGAAAATAGAAGTTTACATCATTGTATAGAGAAAGGGAGAAGGAAATGTGGCATTTTCCTCCTCAGGAGGCAAAAAATGAAGAGTCAGGAATTAAATAGGAAAGAAAGTATAATAAAAGGCAACCTAGGTTAGATAGAAGTTTGTTTAAAGTTCAAGATAAATATTGTTTTGCTAAATGCCAACATTTTTTTTTTCATTTTAACCATTTCTGGGGGAAACTGTTATGTGTGCCTCATATTTTTCTGCCCTAATAAATAATTATTGAGCATAGCTGTTTCGGGAGAGTTCAAGGTCGCCTTACTATTGTAAGAGAACTTAGTTCGTTCTCATTTATGTTATTGGGGGCTTAGGCAGCTTCACCTTAAGGTAATACGATTTGACCCTGGAGTAAACAAACTAGACGTGAAATGTAGGATCTAAAATAAGAAAGGTCTTAAAATATAAATGGCCTTTTAAAAACCGTACTCCTGAAATTTTGAGAGGGGCTCTGGAGACTATCATGGGTTGACGGCTAGCTGGGCCACTTCGTTGGCTGTGTGAGCTTGAGGAGGTTATTTTAATAAGCCAGAGCCTTCGTTTTTTTCATCTGTAAAATCATGATAATAATTGATGACACAGAGCTGATACGAGAATTTAATGAGAAAATGCACATTTAGCAGTTAGTACAGAGCCTGGAATATACTAAGTGCTCAATAAATACTGGCTGCTGTTACTGGTCCATCGATTCTAGGCTTCCAAGAAGCCTTGGGATTATAATTTTGCTTCCCATGTAGTTTGACCACAAGACAAAACTATTGAGTCCCTTGCGTAGGTAAATATTTTGTTGTAACTAATACATTGACACCGTTTTTATTTAGGATTTTATGGAATCCACCAATGGTTGTAATAGTTTGGTGATTGAGTAAATAACTTGGAAGTGACAGGAATGGATCTTAGGTTATCATCTGTGTTCTCTCACTGTGATAATACATGCTGATATAAATGGACTGTCCAACAACAAACAAATTTAAGCTATAAATCAAATTAGTAATTTTGACTATATTTTAAGTTACATCAAAAATAAGTTTTCTTTTCCCTCTCTAACACTTAATATTAACTCAAAACTGAGTTAGCTAATAAATATTGCATATATTGTTCTTAAATATTTACAAGAAATTTTTATATGCCATAAAATATGGCATTAATATTTAATTTTATTTTTGTCTTGCAGGTGTAAAGGGTCAAGTTTTTGATGAGAATGGAAATCCATTACCCAATGTAATTGTGGAAGTCCAAGACAGAAAACATATCTGCCCCTATAGAACCAACAAATATGGAGAGTATTATCTCCTGCTCTTGCCTGGGTCCTATATAATAAATGTAAGTATGCAATGCTAGTTATTGTTATTAAAATATTATAGAACTCATAATACCTATTCAACCAGAAGGAATCCAAAATAAGTCTAGAAAGTTCAAAAGTAGATCCATCAAGACAGAAAGAAAGGATAGTGTCAGACTTGCAATTGGAGTGAGTGGAAGAGGTGGAAATTATAGGGAAAAAAATATAAAAATTCATATTTTTTCCCTGATGGCAATTATTTTTTTAAATAGAAGCCAAATCCTATTTCTTGTGATATCTTTCATGATTAAAATGTAACCTCATTAATAAAAAAGAATAAGCAATGTAGCAAAGGTATATTATAGTTTCCTGGAATACAATACAACACCCATTCCATTGGCATACACTTTCTACTATAAAAAATGAATTGGGAAAAGTTCCTTAAAATTCATTTTATAAGTGAAATCTGATCCACAAATTTTATCACTATATTCAGCAAATGATAGACATATTTTACAGCCCTTTTTTCAACTGATGCAAGTAAAATTTCAGTTTTTAATTCCATAAAACACATATTTCTGAGTCATTTTATCCTAAGACAGGAAGGCCTGGACAAATCTGAGCCTGAGTGGATTTATGTGAAAGAACTAAATGAAGAAGTATTGATTTAGTTGGCCAGATTTTGCCTCTTTCTCTTTGATGTGACTTTCTCTGAGAAATCAAAGATTCTTCTACTTTGCTTAGTGGGTCTCATGCCAATGATAGCAGTCATTCTAGATAGAGCTAATCCTGGGAGAAGATAGTCATCTATTCTGTCGTGAAAACTGAGTTGGCATTTTATTATTTCATCTTGATGACATCATGGAAAAAACATGGTTTTTAGTTTATAAAATTCAGAATTCAGAGCCTCCCTGCTCCGTGGGTTCTCCCCAAGGTGCCTGGATGTGAGGCTTATCAATTGCTCATGCTTTTAGGAATTTCTACCCCTACTGAGAAAATGGACAGAGCTTGAAAAATCTCAACTCACTGTGAATCTTTGTCTAAAAAGGCCCTTTATTTTCCTCCTATTTACTGTGATATTTCTATTCTATTTAAAAATATGGTTTTCCTTGTAGTGAATCTAATTACTTGCATGCAACCTCATAAATAAGCCACACCTTTAGAATAAAGTTATGAATTGTTAATTTCCCATTAGTTAGGCTAACACAGTACACAATGACTGTAGGTTATTAGTTCTGGGACAAGATTTGAAGGTAAGACTCTGGACATTGAAATGAATGTGTAAAATACATACCAGTGAGTGGTTATGTAAATGTCATTCCCCATTTTTTCCCTTCTCCACCATATATAATAAAAGCATTTCTCAGTAACATTGCCTGTAGTTAGTTTAGCATTTGTCTTACTTGTCCTGATCATTTCCTCCACTAAAAAATAAAAACAAATAAATAAAAATGCCTAACCGAAGATTCAGGCTGATATGAACAAAACCAGGTAAAATCAGCCTAACTGAAGATTCGGGCTGATATGAACAAAACCAGGTAAAAATCAAAGCTTTTAAAGGAGGCTGGGTGTGGTGGCTCATGCCTGTAATCTCAGCACTTTGGGAGGCTGAGGCAGGTGGATCACCTGATGTCAGGAGTTCAAGACCAGCCTGGCCAATGTGGTGAAACCCCGTCTCTACTAAAAATACAAAAAATTACCTGGGCATGGTGCTGTGCACCTGTAATCCCAGCTACTTGGGAGGCTGAGGTAGGAGAATTGCTTGAACCTGGGAGGCAAAGGTTGCAGTGAGCCAAGATTGAGCCCCCGTACTCCAGGCTGGGTGACACAGTGAGACTCTATCTTAAAAAAAAAAAAAGAAAGAAAAGTTTTTAAAGGAAGCAATAGACTTGTAGATCAGCTGAAAAATTAGTAAGTTGAGAAAATAATTCTACTTGTAAATAATCTTGATACAAGGAGGATGTTAAATACACACTTGGGACAAAGGAAAACAGTTAACTCTTTACCTTTGTGCCCCATGAAAAGGATGGTGGCAGAAACATCTGCTGCTTCCTTCTCTTGACTTACATCGCCAGATAAGGTACCTGTCTGTCCTTATTGCATTTTGTAATTCTTGGCAACGGCATTCACAACACCAGTCTCTGTCAACAGGCATTGGATAACTCAGCCTGCAGGACTAAATCTGTTGCTGGCCCGGAGGTCTGGCAGATGGTTACATGCATTGCACAAAGGCTGCATTTTAGTGATGGATATCAGTGTTTTCAGTGTGGGCACCACGAAACATCTTAAGTCACTCATATAATTGTCTCTTGTTTCTTCTCAGGTTACAGTCCCTGGACATGATCCACACCTCACAAAGGTGATTATTCCAGAGAAATCACAGAACTTCAGTGCTCTTAAAAAGGATATTCTACTTCCATTCCAAGGGCAATTGGATTCTATCCCAGTATCAAATCCTTCATGCCCAATGATTCCTCTGTACATGAATTCGCCAAGCCACTCACCGGCAACAAAGCCTAGTCTGTTCTTATTTTTAGTGACTCTTTTGCACATATTCTTCAAATAAAGTAAAATGTGAAACTCAACCCACATCACCACCTGGAATCAGGGATTGCTCACTCCAGGTTACTGCAACCCCACTTCACTTTAGTGGGACCTTGACTGGAGAAACTCCACGATCTTCCTGAAGAAGAGAAATGGATGTTTCCAAATTCCATAGTAAGCAATATGTGGTGATAATGAAAGGAATGATTCAGTCTTGATGATGAATGGAACACACTTACCTAACAAGTACTGCTCATTTACACTCAAATTAATCTTGAAGTAGTCTTGAAATTTGTAAAAAAAACTTGAGAAGCAAAAAAGTGCCTGCAAAAAGAAGATCATTTCATATACAGAGAACCTGATGAATATAAGCAATGAAGATGAACATTTATTGATCTTCTACATACAAGATGTCACCATGAGGCCAGGTGCAGCGGCTCACGCCTTTAATCCCAGCACTTTGGGAGGCCAAGGTGGTCGGCTCACCCTGAGTCAGAAGTTCAAAACCAGCCTGACCAACATGGTGAAACCCCATCTCTACTAAATATTAGCAGGGCGTGGTGGCAGGCACCTGTAATCCCAGCCTCTCGGGAGGCTGAGACAGGAGAATCGCTTGAACCCTGGAGGCGGAGGTTGCAGTGAGCCAAGATAGCGCTACTGTACTCCAGCCTGGGCGACAGAGTGAGACTCTGTCTCAAACAAAACAAAACAAAAAAACACCTCACCATGAGTGCTGTATGTGAAGAGATACTAAGTGCCATATATAATAAGTTCTCAGAGAAGGGAGAGATGATCATAGGACTGGGAATTGTTTTGCAAATGTTCTAGGAGACGTGAGAGAAAATACATAACCATGTCTCAGTGGCCCGAGAAAATACAGGCCCGAAGGGATAAGATTGTGTCTCTCTACAGAGCCTCAAAGCATACAGGTCAATTAAGTAAGCTCCTCTCCCTCCAGAGCCAAGTGTCCCTAGCTTTTGGCACCCGGATGCCACAGTCCTGTTAGGCTGATGACTCCAAAGGTGTAACTCTAGCCTCTTGCCTGAGCTTCAGGCTCACGTCCCACTGCCGACTGGACACATCCACCTGGATGTGACTCACAGGTACCTCAAACCCATCATGTGGAGCTCCTCATCCTGTTCCCCCTAGAGCTGCTCTTCCTGCTGCATTCTCTCTCTCAGTTACTAGGACCACCAAGCTAGGAACCTGGGAGTCATCCTTGATACTTTCTCTTCCTCCTTAATCCTGTGTATTCAGCAAGTAACTAAAAGTTGGTGTTGGCCGGGCACGGTGGCTCACGCCTGTAATCCCAGCACTTTGGGAGGCCAAGGCAGGTGGATCACTTGAGGTCAGGAGCTCAAGACCAGCCTGGCCAACAAGGCCATCTCTGCTGAAAAAAAAAAAATACAAAAATTAGTCGCGTGTGGTGGCACATGCCTATAATCGCAGCTACTGGGGAGGCTGAGGCAGGAGAATCACTTGAACCCAGGAGGCAGAGGTCGCAGTGAGCCGGGATTGCGCCATTGTAGTCCAGCCTGGGCGAAGAAGCAAGACTCTGTCTCAAAAAACAAAAACAAAAAAAAAGATTGGTGTTAATTATAAATATGGACGAATTCTGCTCTCTGCTCTCCATGGTTGTCAACACTGCAAAGTTGAGACCTCGTATCTCACCCACACTGCTGCAACAGCTTTACTGGTGCCTTGCTCCCAGCCTTCTCCTCCTCGGTCCATCCTCCACACAGCGCTGGGGAAGAGGAGCCACTGAAACAAAAGTCAGCAACTGGTTGTAGTTCATAAACACAGAGCTGTTTGTGTCCCCTCTATCTGGAATGCCATTATGACCCGCTACGTTTTTTCTTTCCTACTCCCCTTAAAACTCAGTTCAGGTAGCAGCTCCACTAGGAAGCCTTGGCTGACCATAATCCCATTCAATTCCATTCCACCTCTTCGCAGGCAGTCTGGGGTTAGGGACCCTTCCTCTTTGCTCCCCAAAATAAACTGGTTATCTCTACTATTGGATTTACAACATTGTATTTTAATCTTCTACTTCCATGTGTGCCTTCTGTAGTAGAATGTGAGCTTTTTGAGGCCAAGGTCTCTTTGAAAAATTCATTGTTATATCTTCAAAGCCTAGCACATAGTAGGTACTGAATGAATGAATGAATGAATGAATGAATGAATGAATGAACAAGGGGTGCCAGGAGACTGCTACTCCCAGTCCTTCCCAGAAGCGGCCTAGGGCTTTGAGTCATTTTATGAAGCTAGGTCTTATGCGTAGGCAATCTCCGGCTCACTGTGAACACTGACAGAAGACTGTTTTCATGTCTGTAATCAAGAATTCCAGATACATTCCTTTTACTGGACCTTGAATTGACCCTAAGGTTGGTAGTAAAGGTATTATGTTTCCTCTTAACAGCACTACAAACTACCTTTTATTATCAGAAAAAAATCTTACCATTAGGACTCAATTTGAAGTACTAATGCTTCTCAAGTTCTCCACTATGAGAGTTACCCGATATTAAACCATTACCTATAAGAATTAAGGGAGAAAGCAGTAAACAGAAAAGAAAAAAACAATAGCAACTCTGGTGAGCAGATTCTTTCCTTCCTTCCTTCCTTCCTTCCTTCCTTCCTTCCTCCCTCCCTCCCTCCTTCCTTTCCCTCTCCTCCCCTCCTCTCCCTTTCCCTTCCCTTCCCTTCCTTTTCTTCTCCTTTCCCTCTCCTCCCCTCCTTCTCCCCTCCCCTTCCCTCCCCTTCCCATCCTTTTTTCTCTTTTTTTTTTACTTCATCCCCAGTGTCATAGTAATACAGGCCGATTTCTAGAAGTGCGGTGTATTACTCGTGGAAAGTGAGTTGCCTTGGTTCTTACTTTCAGTTGAAAGTTCTACGGGATCTAGAAATGAAACCATACTGGCAGGAGAGTGAGAACCACAAGGAATGAAGAGCTACAGAAGCATTTAGGCCATTTCTATGCCAAGCTTATTCTACATGCACAAAATTATACATGTTAATATAAACAAAATTTGGAGGCTTCTTTAAACCATTTATGAAATCTGGTAACTTGTGCAGCAGCAATAGATAACCAAAAAAAAAACTCATAATCTGAATATCTTGATCATTTTTATTTAAAGAAGTAGTAATTTATTATATACTTGAAAGTACATAATATTGCAAAAATGACTTTGGTATATTACAAATAAAACTACATAAGATGAAACTTGATTTGCTGTCAAGACCCAAACAATTTTTCAACTGGGCATTGAATTTTAACTTTTCTAAGATAGCAATTTTTGAAGGGACACAAACTAAAATCTGAATTCGTTCATGAGCCTTAATGTAAATCTCTTGCTGAAATAACGTTTTTAAAAACAGAATTTAGTATCAGACTCAAAATCATTTAAAGACTAACAAAACACAATCATGGTATTCTGTGGTCAAACCAGGTACCCAAACCACCTCCCTGCCCAACACCTTTCCTGCTGTTTCCTTCCCTCTTGGGCTGGTGGTTAGGCCCCTCCAGCTCTACGTTCAGCTATAATTCCTTTTATAGAGAAACCAACATGATACACACTTTCATGATGGGAGGAAAATGTGGGAGTGAAATGATATTTAGAAAGCAGCAGTCAGGCGTGGTGGCTCATGCCTGTAATCCCAGCACTTTGGGAGGCTGGGGCAGGCAGATCACTTGAGGTCAGGAGCTCGAGACCAGCCTGGCCAACATTGTGAAATGCCATCTCTACTAAAAAAAAAAAAAATACAAAAGTTAGCCGGGCATGGTGGCGGGCGCCTGTGATCCCAGCTACTCAGGAGGCTGAGGCAGGAGAAATTGCCTGAACCCAGAAGGTGGAGGTTGCAGTGAGCCAAGATCGCATCACTGTGCTGCACTCCAGCCTGGGTGACAGTGAGACTCCGTCTCAAAAAAATAAATAAATAAAAAAAATAAAAAAAAGAAAAGGCAGAAGCCCTGGATTCAAACCCACTACACATTCAGTTTCCTTAGCCATAAAATGGAGACCCCACCCCACCCCGGCTGAACGGTGATTCTGACTGTTAGAAATAGCGGTAAGAGATGCTACATTTTTGGTGCTTGCTCAGGTTTAGGAAGGATAGTTAACACTCAGGTAATAACTATTTTGAAGGCAGAATAATATACCTTAAAGAGTACACCTACTCAAATGTTGGTAAATGTTGACATGACTGAATCTAAATGGCAAAGAGTATTTTAGAAAAACATTAAGTCCCTGCAGATAAATGCTTAATTTAATTACATTCAGACTTGAACTGTTGGATGTATTAGAAATGTTAAAAGCTTTTTCTCAACATTTCCAAAAGTCTTTCCAAGAAATCGGTGTTATGTTTTGTTCCAGAAGCAAATTTGCATTTGTGATCTGTTTCTACAAATGGTATAAGTTAGCTCTATGTTTAGAAAGTAAAAATATCTGATGTTAGATTGGAAGTATCTCTTCCTGGGGAATCCAGAAAGGTAAGCATAGCATATTGTCTTACTGCAACAGATAAGTTGCTTATTGAGAACTCTGGTTGTTATTCTATATGGTAACAATATAGTTGATGTATATTTTATGATAGATCCTTTATATTTTCCTCATGACTTTGGAAGGGGGAAGGGGGAGAAAATTATGATGACCAGACTAGTGAAAGAGCATTGAAAGTCCACAGTACTGTATCTAAAGTAGAAGTTTGGGTTTGTTATAGACTTTATATCGACTAATAAGCAGATACTGTACAGTATTGCTCACCATTTTATCATACTTTTGCATATGAACTACTCCATAGCCTTTTATAGATGTTTTATAGCTGATTTTACCAGTTTTCCTGGTAACTTTTTTGTTTTCCTTTTTTTTTTTTTTTTTTTTTTTTTTTGAGATGGAGTCTTGCGCTATCGCCCAGGCTGGAGTGCAGTGGCACGATCTTGGCTCACTGCAGCCTGTGCCTCCCAGGTTCAAGCAATTCTCCTGCCTCAGTCTCCCAAGTAGCTGGGACTACAGGCATCCACCACCACACCCACTAATTTTCTGTATTTTTAGTAGAGACAGGGTTTCACCGTGTTAGCCAGGATGGTCTCGATCTCCTGACCTCATGATCTGCCTGCCTCTGCCTGGGCCTCCCAAAGTGGGCCTCCCAAAGTGCTGGGATTACAGGCGTGAGCCCCTGTAATCTTTCTTTAATACTGTAACTAAGAATTTATTAAAATGCACAAATTGTCTAAGACTGTAAAGTTTATTGGGGAGAGGCCATGACTACCTCTGAATTTAGTAAATTTAAAATATTTCTGATTCGCAATAAAGAACTAATATTCATATAAATAATATATGCTTTTTTCCCATTATGTTACCTGAAAATAAGTACTTATACAAGTATAACAAAGTCCACTAAAAATAACTGATTACCACCAAAGAAAGCTTGGGAAAGACCAAATTTAATGACCTTTTATGAGGCAATAATATTGCAACAACTCTTCAAAGTCCAGATAGTTCTTCCAGAACATGTTATATATATTATATATAACACATTCCAAATTAATTTGTGTTGTGGGGCAGTGTGTTCTATGGACAAGATGATGGATGGAAAGTATGCCTTCAGGTCAGAAAAAATATTTGAAAATTCACAATTTATATTAATGTAATAAAGAATCTGAGAAATGCAGAAAAGAAATGGATTTCCCAAACATGCTAAGCTATGGGACCATTTCCTTAAATAATACAGCCTCATACCATCCCTTGGACTAACATACCTATATTTCCAAACACATTTTGGGAAATACTGATATATAGAGAAGTCTTTTGTTCTGAATAACAAATTTTATTGATTTCCAGGTGCTTTTGAAATACGGAGAATAGTGGTAAACAAAGAATTAAGTCCTAACCCCTGCTAATACCGATTTAGTCATAGGACAGAGGATGGGCCCAAGTTTACATCTGCTCTTTGAAACACGCTCAACAAATAATAGTTTAAATGAGACATTGCTGAGTAGGAAATGGCTAAATTACAGGTACCAATTTTTAAAAAGTGATAAATATCTCAATTTAGAAAATAAGCAGGAAATAGTTTCTCTGTTTTCAAGAGGATTCATTACATAGAAACCCCTTAAGCAGAAGTTCCCTGGTATATTTTAGCTAGATTTCAATATTTAAATTTGCAGCTTTTTTTTTTTTTTTTGCAATGGAGTCTCACTCTGTTGCCCAGGCTGGAGTGCAGTGGTGGGATTTCGGCTCACTGCAACCTCTGCATCCCAGGTTCAAGTAATTCTCATGCCTCAGCCTCTCGAGCAGCAGGAATTAACAGGCACGCACCATGACACCTGACTAATTTTTGCATTTTTAGTAAAGACAGGGTTGCACCATGTTGCCCAGGTTGGTCTTGAACTCCTGGCCTCAAGTGATCCGCCCACCTCAGCCTCCCAAAGTGCTGGGATTACAGGTGTGAGCCACCACTCCTGGCTAAGGGTTTTTTGTTTGCTGTTTGACAACTGAGAATAGAACTATTATTTCTCTCCTCTCTCGGAGTGGTCTCTCAGCGCTGTTAAGAGTCTACCGAATGTACTGATTCACACCTGTAATCCCAGCACTTTGGGAGGCTGAGGCGAGGGGATCACCTGAGGTCAGCAGTTTGAGACCAGCCTGGCCAACATGGTAAAACCCCGTCTCTACTGAAAATACAAAAATTTGCCAGGCATGGTGGTTCATGCCTGTAATCCCAGCACTTTGGGAGGTCAAGGCAGGCGGATCAGGAGGTCAGGAGTTCAAGGCTAGCATGGTGAAACCCTGTCTCTACTAAAAACACAAAAAATGAGCCACACATGGTGGCATGCACCCATAATTCCAGCTACTGGGAGGCTGAGGCAGGAGAATCATTTGACCTTGGGAGGCAGAGTTTGCAGTGAGTGGAGATAGTGCCACTGCACTCCAACCTGGAGTGAGAGATTGTCTCCAAAAAAAAAAAAAAAAAAAAAAAAAAAACAAAAAAAAAACGGCCAGGCGCAGTGGCTTACTCCTGTAATCCCAGCACAGCACTCTGGGAGGCCAAAGCGGGTGAGTCACCTGAGGTCAGGAGTTCGAGACCAGCCTGGCCAACATGGTGAAACCCCGTCTCTACTAAAAATACAAAAATTAGCCAGGTGTGGTAGTGGACCCCTGTAATCCCAGCTACTCCAGAGGCTGAGGCAGGAGAATCACTTGAACCCAGGGGGTGGAGGTTGCAATGAGCTGAGATCACGCCATTTCACTCTAGCCTGGGCGACAGAGCAAAACTCCATCTCAAAAAAAAAAAAAAAAAAAGTCTACCATTAGTGGACACCTTTAGTCTTCCAACAAGATACTTCCACCTCCCACCTTGTAGTTAAAAAATGCTTAACTTTGGGCTGGGTGCGGTGGCTCATGCCTGTAATCCCAGCACTTTGGGAGGCAGAGCAGATCACGAGGTCAGGAGTTCGAGACCAGCCTGCCCAATATAGTGAAACCCTGACTCTATTAAGAATACAAAAATTAGCTGAGCGTCGTGGCAGGCGCCTGAATTTCCAGCTACTCGGGAGGCTGAGGCAGGAGAACTGCTTGAACCCAGGAGGCAGAGGTTGCAGTGAGCTGAGATTGCCCGACTACACTCCAGCCTGGGCAACAGAATGAGACTTCGTCCCCAAAAAAAAAAAAAAGCAAGCTTAACTTTGAAGAGATTTGGTCTTCTCATACACCTCCTATAAAAAGAAACAAAATAAATGTGAGAAAAGGTAGAAAAGGCCTTTGTCATAGGGAGCAATTTTTTCTAAAACTGTTTTTCAGCAAGACCCTCTCTCTTAAAAAAAGAGTTGTTACAATTCTGACACCATATCAACTTTTAAAGACCACTGTTTTCTTAGAATGTTTCTTTTTTTCCATTTATTGCACAAACAATAATTTGGGGGGGACTTTAAAAAATCATAATCAGGCCAGGCACAGTGGCTCAATGCCTGTAATCCCAGCACTTTGGGAGGCCGAGGCGGGTGGACCACATGAAGTCAGGAGTTCAAGATCAGCCTGGCCAACATGGCGAAACCCCATCTCTACTAAAAATGACAAAATTAGCTGAAATATCACAGCTACTTGGGAGGCTAAAGCAGGAGAATCGCTTGAACCCAGGAGGCGGAGGTTGCAGTGAGCCAATATTATGCCATTGCACTCCAGCCTGGGCAACAGAGCGAGACTCTGTCTCAAAAAAACAAACAAAAAAAATCACAATCAGTAAAATTAATGTTTAATGAACATAGTGTTATTTATTTTCTATTTTTTTAGAGACAAGTCTCCCTCTGTCTCCCAAGCAGAGCGTAGTGGTGCAATCATGGCTCATTGTAACATGGGACTCCTGGGTTCAAGTGATCCTCCCACCTCAGTCTCTCAAGTAGCTAGGACTATGGGTGCATGCCACCACAATTTTTTGGATGCAGGGCGTCATTATGTTGCCCAGGCTGACCTCAAACTACTGGCCTCAAGTGATCCTCCCTCCTTGGCATCCCAAAGTGTTGAGATTACAGGTGTGAGTCACCAAGTCTGGCCCAGGATGTTACTTTAAAATTGTCTTTTCATCTTCTAAATCAATAAGAACTTCATAGTTGCTTTCAATGCCAATCAACATCCTTTACTACTGTATACACAATGTATTTATTTGACATTTGAAAGGAGATACAAAAGGATGTTACAACCTGCTATGGCAAGAAGTTACAAAGGAACATATTGGTATGAACAGAATACCTCAGAGTTGAGTGTATAAAAAAGGCTTAATTCACCAGATGCAGTGGCTCACACCTGTAATCTCAGCATTTTGGGAGGTCAACATAGGAGGATTGCTTGAGCCCAGGAGTTCAAGACCAGCCTGGGAAACATAGCGAGACTCTGTCTCTAAAAAAAATACATATATATATGCATTAGCCAGGCGTGGTAACAACAGGCCTGTGTTCCCAGTTACTCAGGAGGCTGCAGTGAATCATGTTTGTGCCACTGTACTCCGGCCTGGGCGATAGAATGAGACCCTGTCTCAGCAAAAAACAAACAAAAAACTTCAAGGTGGGAGTAGGGGTTAATTCAAGGCTACCTAAGCTGGATTTGGGGTGATTATGGTCAAAAATGGATGCAAACAGAATATTAAACTGCCATTCATTAAAAGTGCTTACTACCTGCCAGACCCCGTACTAGGCTCTATATATTTACTGTCTCTAAGGTCACTCGGTAAGTAAATACCAGATCTGTGACTTTTAACTTCCCACTACAATAAGCTTATGAACTTCGCTGAAGCAAAAATGGTTTGAGAAGTGAAAATCAAGCACCTGTTTCATGGTGTTCTAAAAGTCTAAAATAATCCAGTAGAACATCAGAGATAAAATCCAAAAAGCAAGGTTTCCCCCCAATATTTAAATCAGGAAAGCAACATGATGATATCTGTAAACTATAACTGAACCAAAAATAGGACCAAACGTAGTGAAATCCATTTGGGGAGATATTACTGTGATCTTGAAAGAAGGCCTCCTTAATACAGGACAGCGGGCTGGGGAGGTGTGAACCAAAAATAGACATATGCAAAAGCTCTAAAATTTAACCCTGAGAAATAAATGAAATTCACCTAGAACATAATGGTAATGGAATACATTTAAAAGGTGAAATTTTGGGCTTGCCGTGGTGGCTCACGCCTATAATCTCAGGACTTTGGGAAGCCAAGATGGGCAGACCACATGACCCCAGGAGTTTGAGAGCAGCCTAGGCAACATGGTGAAACTGTCTCTACAAAAAATACAAAAATTAGGCCGGGTGCGGTGGCTCACACCTGTAATCCCAGTACTTTGGGAGGCCGAGGCGGACAGATCATGAGGTCAGGAGTTTGAGACCAGCCTGGCCAACATGCTGAAACCCCATCTCTACTAAAAATACAAAAAAAAAATTAGTTGGGTGTGGTGGTGGGCACCTGTAATTCCAGCTACTCAGGAGGCTGAGGCAGAATTGCTTGAACCTGGGCGGTGGAGGTTGCAATGAGCCGAGATTGCGCCACTGCACTCCAGTCTGGGTGAAAGAGCAAGACTCTGTCTCAGGACCGGTGGCGGCGGGCAGGAGGTGATTAGCTGGACCTGGTGTCTTGCAGCTATGGTCCCAGCTACTTGGAAGGCTGAGGTGGGAGGACTGAGCCCAGGAGGTGGAGGCTATAGTGAGTCATGTTTGCAGCACTGCATTCCAGCCTGGGTGACAGAGCAAGACCCCGTCTCAAAACAAAACAAACAAAAGGTGAAATTTTGGAATTAGGAAAGATGCTATTTTTATAAATTGGCTTTAAGTTGTTGGCTGGACATTTAAGTTGTAGCATTCTGAAGGCAGTAGAGATGTGGGACTGTAGGATTGAAACAGGTGAGAGGAAAATGCCTATCGATTTTTTAAAAGTCTTTAAAGGAGAGCTTTAAAGGAAAGCAATACGAATTGAAGTATGTTTCAGGACACTCCTCTCCTAAAGACAATCAATTATGGTTTTTATTCAAAATACTATTACTCTAACGTTAAATATTTGAGTATAGCGATCATTTCAGATGCATTATGAATAAGTTAACTGAACACGCCTCCCATCTGCTTGCTTTACGGTTGTTTTATTTTATGTTGCCTTTCATTAGCTCATTTTATAATCTGTTACTTCTGAACACCTTCCACGTGCTGGTGCTTTCAGATATCTATCTCAAAGTATTATTTGTAAATGTCAAAAATTCCCTATTATATATAATTGAAAGCTGGCTACATGGTAGACAATATGATCACAAACTTTTAAACAACTTAAGCTGAAGGAATACTTTTTTGTAAGTATCAAATCAAAATGTAATTCAGCATCCAACCATAAAGTGCAACTACAAACTTTTCACAATGCCATTCACAACTTGTGGTTACCATCATAAGCCTGCAGACCTACACATTAATTATCTTTAAAACCCTTATTAGGCTAGGCACGGTGGTTCACGCCTGTAATCCCAACACTTTGGGGGGCCAAGGTGGGCAGATCACTTTAGGTCAGGAGTTCGAGACCAGCCCGGCAACATAGTGAAACTTCATCTGTTAGAAATACAAAAATTAGTGGGGTCCTGTAACCCCAGCTACTTGGGAGGCTGAAGCAGAACCACGTGAATCCAGCCAGGAGGCGGAGGTTGCAGTGAGCCAAGATTGCACAACTGTACTCCAGCCTGGGCCACAGAGCTAGACTCCGTCTCAAAAAATAAATAAATAAAATTAAAATAAAACCCTTACTAAGGATTTAAAAAAACCTTAATTACATGATGCCAAAAGCTAGTCCCCATCTGGCTTAGGGGCCCACAAGCTCCTGCTTTAAAGTCAGTTTTGTTTTTCTGATGTACTTACATTTGTGCATCACAATCAAGAGGTTCCCAGCTTGGTGGAACTTTCAAAGATGAGGCAGAAAAGTAAACAGGCAATTACAATCTGACTTTTCATGCTGACAAGTGGCACAGTGGCTAGCCCAAATTCCCCTCCCTGACCCAGCTACCTCCCTTATAGACCATTCACGATCACTTAGACCAGGCTGCCACGAGACCTAAGTGAAGACAGGGAGAACACAGCATTTCTTACTCCTACTAACTTGCAACATCATTCTCTCAAGTTGCTCTCACTAGAGGCTCCCAATTGCTTCAAGCTGCCCAGTGATATTTGTATTTCTAAAGTTGGCAGGCATGGCCATTCCAGAAAAAGAAACATTTGGACTTGTGCCTTTTGTTACCCAAATATATGATATTCAAACAATTTCTATTTTAACTCATTAAAAATTTAAGATCAAATAATCACATTCTTGAAACAATTCTTAATCACTTAATTTATTTTCAACACGTGTACTATAAAGAACCTAAGAAATGAGATAATTTTAATAACCTATAAACATGTTGATTCCATTTGCAGATTTAAATTTTGTATAAATAGCAGTCATTGCATACATATATCAAGTGTACTTTGTTTATAATCACATTTATGCTACAATACTCCTCAGAAAAAGAAAGGTTCTACTTGGTTCTGGGCTTCAGTATTACGAACTCCAAATAATGCTTTGAGGACCTCCAAAGGTAAAGTACTAATCCCTTTGGCCATTTATTGAGAGACAGAGAGAGAGAGAGAGAGAGAGAGAGAGAGATTTTTTTTGAAGCAACAATGTTCCATTAGTAAAGCTGCTGTGCAAAATTACCCCAGTCCTATTCTAAGCTTACAGTTCAATTGATGTTATTGTCCTCACCTAAGTATATACAATTCACATACGAGAGAAAAACACTAAATCAAGATGGTTATTTTCACTATTTTATTTAAGATTCATATCTAAATATAAATTAAGAAGCTAATCCACAGTTTGAGAGATACTTTTTACATTAGAAATGTTTTTTAAAATGTTAAACTGATACGTAATTGTAAATATTTATGGTGTATGACTTTCACATACAATGTGTATCAATCAAATCAGTGCAATTAGCATACCCATCAGCTCAAACCTTTATCATTTATTTGTAGCAAGAACATTCAATACATTAACTACAGTCACCCTACTGTGTCTCTCTCTCTCTCTCAATAAATGGCCAAAGGGATTAGTATTTTTACCTTTGGAGGTCCTCAAAGCGTTATTTGGAGTTGATAATACTTCAGCTAGAATGTATTCCTCATTTAACTTTGTACCCATTAAAAGTGGTTTTGTGTGCAAATAACAGATGTTCTACCCATATATGTATTCCAAAATTATTGTGTGGCCTTTAAAAAAAAAAAAAAACACACATACAACAAATTGTAAAAGGCACCGAGATAACATCTGCTTCCAAATCAGTGCTAGGCTCGAAAAATAAAGCTTGTTCTACCAGGAATCACAAGTTAGAACTGAGTATTTGTGCAAGCAGAAAGTACATAGTATCAGTCATTTCAGGCAAATGTTATTTGGCTCTCATCCCCAGCTATCTGTCAGAACAATTAAAAGAGGTCGAAACAGTCCAGCATAACTAGGCTTCATTATATAAGGCCATTTTGTTCTAAGATGCTAATAAACCAAAATAAGAAATAATAAAAAGATATTATTTGAGCTATTTTCATACAAACTGTTGGCTCCTTATATCCTCCCTTCTATAATAAAGGGCATATTTTACTGCAAAGAAAATTTTACTTTATATATATCACTAGCCACAAATTTTTGAATGTCATTACATAAATGTTGCCTAGTACCATTAACCAAATAGTGTAACTATTTTATGTCCACGTTTCACTTCTGTATTTACAAACATATCTATCAGTAAAGGGTTAACAATGAGATGCAATCAAACATCCATATTATCTGACATTCTGTAGACAGCAATGTAGATGATTTTTTAATCACCTTTCATTTGAGTGACCTTATATAAAAAATAAGTCAATAATTTAGAGGTTCTAAGTCTCCAAAGGAGATTTTCACAAATGTAAATATAGAAATGGTTATAGACAATGAGATTTTTTAAGAAACCTCTGCCATGTCTGCATCCTGTTGTAACTGCTGTATCATCTTTTCTTCCAGCTGCTTTCCTTTGCCTGCAAGAGGGGTCAAGATGAGTTTTGTCTAATTTCTTTGATGTCCTGAACTTTCTGTAGTCCTTTATTTTTCTTCAATTTGTTCATTATACATTTAGCTTGGCATTTAATCTTTTCAACTGTCTTCATTGCATCAGTAGTTTTATTCCATAGCTCTTGCTGGTGTATGACAGGCTCGTTTCTGTATTTTTCAAATTCAAAAGAATTATCCACTGTAAGCTCATTATTAATAGTTGCTTTACAGAATGCTTGAGTCCACCTAACCTTTTGAGGATTGCACTTCTTTTAAAGTGTTTATGCCATTTGTATTTACACACTCTGAACACCTTGCAACTGCTGCAGATGAACATCGTAATGTGGTCAGGGTAGATGGGGCCCAAAGAAACCAACACTTCTCAGTACACATGCTGAGCTGGGATGGGCCTCCACCGAGCAAACACAGAGCTTGAGAGGAAGTCAAGAGGTATCTTGGATTCCACATTCTGACCCTGTCATTCTTGAAGGAAAATGATGCATCATTTCTGAATAATTCGGAAAGAACTTTCCAGTTAGTTTTTAAATAACAATTCTGTTTATCAAATTTCTGAATTAACTTTTCTGAATTCACGGGTTTCTAAAACTGGCCTTAAGCAGAAGGCTGAAACCTAGTCTGGGAACTATGTAACCCAGGCCAAGAAGTTGCTTTAAAGTGTCTTAGAGTTGTTTTTCAACTTAGGGGGAAACAACAGATTCCATTAAATCCCAAAAAGGATTTTTTTGGGTGAAAAAGGGCCTGATGCACTAAGTTAGACTCAGGATGCTTTAACAAGTTTTATCTTATGGGTAAATGGTGGCTATTTTCACAGATAACATCAATACTCCCATCCCTTACTACGGTTTATACAAAAGAGGCTGGAAAATAAGTACATTTTTACAGCTGGGTGTGGTGGCTCACGACTGTAATCTTACTTAGCACTTTGGGAGGCTGACACAGGAGGATCTCTTGAGCCCAGGAGTTCGAGATCAGCCTGGGCAACATAGGGAGACTCTGTCTCTATTGTTAAATCAAGAAAACCTAAAAAACATTTTCACTTACATAGCACCAAATATAAGAGCCTTTTTTGTTTTTGTTTTTGTTTTTTTAAACCTAGAAAGAGTATTTTGGAGAAAGAAACTAAGGATCAGAAGGTTTAAGAGTATCAAAAATCTGGGGCCAGGTGCAGTGCCTCACACCTGTAATCCCAGCATTTTGGGAGGCTGAGGTGGGTAGATCACTTGAGTTTAGGGGTTCAAGATCAGCCTGGCCAACATGGTGAAACCTCATCTTTACGAAAAATACAAACAAATCAGCTGCTATGGTGACACATGTAATCCAGTTACTTGGGAGGCCGAGGCAGAATAGCTTGAACCCAGAAGGCGGAGGTTGCAGTGAGCCGATTTCACTCCACTGCATTCTAGCATGGGTGACAGAGCAAGACTCCGTCTGAAAAAGAAAAAAAAAAAAAAAGAGCGTCTAAAATTTAAATACTAACTCTTGGCTGGACATGGTGGCTCACATGAGGTCTGGAGTTCGTGACCAGCCTGGCCAACATGGCAAAACCCTGTCTCTACTAAAAATACAAAAATTAGCTGGCCGTGGTGGTGCATGCCTGTAATCCCAGCTGCTCCAGAGGCTGAGGCAGGAGAACGGCTTGAACCCGGGAAGCAGAGACTGCAAGATCATGACATTGCACTCCAGCCTGGGTAACAGACTCATCTCAAAAAAAAAAAAAAAAAAAAACCTAAATCTTTCACACATTTTCTCTTTACATCAAAGGTACTAAATCAATTACATTTAGGCCGGGCGCGGTGGCTCATGCCTGTAATCACAGCACTTCGGGAGGCTGAGGTGGGCAGATCATGAGGTCAGGTGATCGAGACCATCCTGGCTAACACGGCGAAACCCTGTCTCTTACAATAAAAGTACAAAAAATTAGCCGGGCGTGGTGGCGGGTGCCTGTAGTCCAAGCCACTCCGGAGACTGAGGCAGGAGAATGGTGTGAACCTGGGAGGCGGAGCTTGCAGTGAGTCGAGATTGCGCCACTGCACTCCAGCCTGGGCGACACAGCGAGAATCCATCTCAAAAAAAAATTAATAAGTTACATTTAAATGCCATATACATATATTTAAAAAAAAAAAAAAAGACACTTCTCATTTAAGACAGAATAGAAATTATTTAAAATTAGGGGTTGGGGTAAAGGATGAGCTACATATTCAACGCAAATTATAGTAAGTATTCACTATTCTGCTACCAAAGTAGGTCAATTATACCAAAGAGAAGACATCTATGTGGACTGAAGCATTTTCTCACTTTGATATATGTAAATAATTTTCATGTTGTCTAAATTCTTAGGGTTAGTTAGAAATATATAATTCTCTTACAGACAGGTCAACTAGGGGAAATAAGTTAGCACAATCATTTGAATTGGTTGTCTACACACTGGGCAGGGCTTATTCCTTTTCTTTAGCTTCTTTGCACATGTAAAGCAGGCCATAAGATGTCCTGTTTTGCCATGGACAATGCAACCATTTTTAGGTCGACCCTGACAAATCACACAAGGTTCAATGGCATTAAGGGGCAAACTAGATTCCACACTTTCTTCTTTGTCTTGTGTTTCTTCCCTTTCAAACTCTTTCACGTCTTCTTGGCTGCTATAAATAATGCTACTAGAAGTTGATGGCTGAGAATAGTCCTCACTTTCTTGTGATTGTGAGGCTTGTGTGATTTTATCATCATTTTCCTCAACACACGACTCTTTGGAATCATTCACTATAGTTTTTTTACAATCAGGAACATCAAAGCCCTCTTCAGCTTGTGTTGAGTTTTCCAGTTTGGCTTTCTCAGAGATTTCCCCTTTATCTTTCCCTTTATCTTCAGGAAGCCAATTCTCACGAAGGGCCCAACATCTGTTGCAATGTGATGGAAGAGGGGGATTCATTTCATTGCATGAAGTGCATTTCCAATAGTCCTTCAATGAAATAAGACAGAGTCAGTTGCTGTAACCCTTTAACTACTAGTCACAGGAATGCTAGCAACTTTGCTATGTCTAAGGTAAAATATATCATACAACTCAGTATTCAGTGTTTCATGTTTTATATAAAATAGTCACCGTGAACAGCATGAGGACTATAGCTAGTTATATATTGGTATACTGGAAATTTACTAAAAGAGTAGATTTTAGGTATTTTTACCACGCACACAAGAAAGGTTAACTATTCAAGATAATGGATTACATTAATTTGCTTGACTGTAGTGATCATTTCACTATTTACAAGTGTGTCAAACATCATATGTCTCAATTATACACAAAACAGATTTTTAAAAGGTCAATATGTAACAGTCTCTCCTGAAGTAGAGTAAGTACACCCATTTTTTTCACTCATACCATCCTGAAAACTTCTAAACTAAAAATGTATTAACTGTGATGTGATATTAATCATGTACCTATAAAGTTCTCTGTTTCAGGACACAAATGCAGTTGCTTCCTTTAGTTGAAGCAAGTCTATGGGATCTTTTACTCTGTCATGCAGCCTATATCCACGCCCACCCTAGACGCTATTCCAAGAGTCCATCCAACCAATCTAGATGAAACCTGCCTCCTAGAGAAAGACTTCCCAATCCACCAGTGACTAGAAGTACCTTAGAAGTGCTCTAAAACCATGGCTTAACTGAGTATTCCCTAACCCTATCCACAAGAGAAATGCTAAAACATTTTTCACAGCAAGCATTGCCGCTAAAACCTATCATCCTTGGTCAATAACCATAATATATGCCCTTTACTTGTCTATCCTTTCCTGTGTTCTCATCTCTGTAACTGCTCAATGCTTCTTCCTTTTCCCAACGTTTCAGCCCGCAAACCTTTCCACCGTGCGATTTGGATAACAAACTCTCCCACATCCCCAGCCTTTTTACATAACCTATCTTTTTGCCTTAGCTGAAGCATGGTTCTTGCCTGAGGACATTTAACAAGTGAAAACTGGTAAGAGGTCTTTCCACAACCATTTTGAGATTGCTTCACAAATGACCTTAAGACAGGGGCAATAAAAATAGATTATTCATTCTTCTTTTTTCAAGTTATACAAGGGGGTTTTTCACAGGTCATAAAACCAAAGAAAAAGGTCTTGCAATATGGAGTAAAAGTACATCAAAAAGTCCAATAAATTGCAAGATCAATATCTAAAATAATTTGAGTCTTTGAGTCTTAAAATAAATTTAAAAAATTAAAAGTATCTAAAATATTTTACTCAACATCAAATGATTCAACTAGTTATTTAAATTATTTTCTAATACACTAAAAACTTTGGAAACTCTTGAATTTTCATCCTTTTTTGCATTTGAATACTTAGTAACTGTTTATAACTCAGAAAAAATGGAATTTATTTCCTATTTAAATATAATGAAGGCAATATTAAGAACAAAAACTAAAGCACAATAGTTTTAAAAACACCTATAATACCCCAGGAAGTCAGTGAAGTATGCATGAGATGTAAACATTTAAGCCTTAATTTCTTTAATGGCAAATCCTACCACATTTTATAATACAAATCAATAATAAAAATGTTTACATTTGACTGGGTGTGATGGCTCACACCTGTAATCCTGGCACTTTGGGAGACTGAGGCAGGTGGACCACTTGAGCCCAGGAGTTCGAGACCAACCTGGGCAACATGGTGACATCTCTACAAAAAATACAAAAATTAGCTGGGTGTGATGGCATGCAACTGTAGTCTCAAGCTACTCAGGAGGCTGAGGTGGGAGGATCACTTGAGCCTGGGAGGTGGGGGCTGCAGTGAGCCATGATCGTGTCACTGCACTCCAGCCGGGATGACAGGGCGGGACCCTATCTCAATCGAAAAAAAAAAATAGTTTACATTTGACAAGGTTGGCAAAATGTTGGTAATAGTTAAAGCTGGGTGATGAGTATACTGGAGATACGTTGACATTTTCCAAAATAACATCAAAAAGTGCAAATTCAGCTGGGCACAGTGGCTCATGCCTGTAATCCCAGCACTTTGGGAGGCCAAGGTGGGCAGATCACTTGAGGTCAGGAGTTCATGACCAGCCTGGCCAACATGGTGAAACCCCATCTCTACTAAAAACAAAAAAATTAATGGGGTATGGTAGTGCATGCCTGTAATCCCAGCTACTCGGGAGACTGAGGCATGAGAATCGCTTGAACCTGGGAGGTGAAGGCTGCAGTGCACTGAGATTGCACCACTGCACTCCAGCCTGGGAGAAGGGTAAGACCTTGTTTTTTTTTAAAAAAAAAAAAAAAAAAAAAGTTCAATTCCAGCACCTAAAAATAAAAATTATAGCTACATGTCTCATCACAACAAATAAAAGAAAAATGCTTTATTCAGACTTTACAAAAACATTTTAACTTTATAAAAATCAGCTCATTTCAGAAAGTAGGCTAGACATATTTTCCTAATCTTGACCTTAATGAAATTTTTTTTATTTCTTAAAAAAGTAGATATATACTTACAGCTAAGGAAATTTCAGGATCTTCTTCAAATGAATCTGTATCACTCTCCCCTGCCTGATACACAGTAACTCGATATACCTAATAAAACACATTCGTTAGCATCAATTCATCACCCTTTTTCCTTCAATCAGAAGGCTTCCTAGTAATAAGTCCTAAACAAGCATCATGTACTACAATATATGAGAAAGTCTTAGACAATTTCAAATAGAGTGAGTGAGTGTAAAGGGGGGAAAAATGCAGGAGAGAGAAATCCTTACCTACAATGGTAAAAGTCAATACAAAGGATGTTTCGGATGAATAAAACAAAACATTCAGCTAAGTGGTTTTACTTTATAAATAAATAATATGGATATATTAAATAATAGGGAAATAGCTAGAAATGTTAAAGGCAGTCACTTCTGGGAGACAGATCTCTGAGGGTACTATTTGACTTTAACTGTATGCATGTTTTACTTTTATAACAAGTAAGTTAATATTAAAACAGTAATTGAATTATATTTTTTAAAAGTGAACAGACCATTATAATAAGCATGTTCATTGAGGTCTATTGATTTCTTGGCATTAGTAGTAATATAATAATATAAATCAGATGATAAAAAACTATGAAATCCTCAAGTCCACAAACCAATGTGTTAGTCTGAACAAATCAAGAGGTAAAGATTTCAAGTGAAATCTGAATTTATTATTATTCCAATCTCAAAGTCAATGAACATGGAAAATATTTAATAATTTTCCAATATAATTAGAGGGGAAAAAAAATACTACCTCATCATCTTCATCTGAGAGTTCTTGTGCTTCTTCACTAAGGCTATAATCTTCTGAGTCGAGAGATTCAACTTCAAATTCTACACTAAACTGATCTGAAACTGAATCCTGATCCAACCAATCACCTGAATGTTCACTTACACCAGCATCAAGATCCTAAAACAAGAAAAAAATATATAACTTAATAAACATCAGCTCTTGACCTCTGTAACAGTTTCCTAACTCATCCCTGTGCCTCTGCTGCTGCTAGTGGGGTGTAACACTTGGGGGATGGGCCTGCTACTCCGATCCGGGACGTCCCGAGGGAAATCGGTGGTGGGAGGACTGGCCCCCCCACCCCAGTCATCCTGGAGCTGGTTGCCACGCACATTTCCTCCTCAGATCCATGCTGCACACTTAAACTAGATTAAGATTTCAAGGTTATTACTATGTTATTTTCCCTGTTCAAAACCCCACTGCATAAAGGAAAAATGCCAAAGTCTCTTGGCATTGAAAGTACATACAGTGTGACTGTATTAACATCTTTGTCTGTCTTCAACTAGACACCCTTTCTCCCTTACTAAATATGGACAATCCTGCCAGATCTAGATTGCTTCCTCAACTAATCTTGGCATTTCAACTTCCACACTTTCCCCCTCTAACTAGAATAATTTCAGTTTCAAAATCCTATTCATCCTTCTTTGACTAAGCCTTTGTCAATACCGTAACTGAAAAGGCTCTTCCACCTTTAATTATCCTTACTACTTGTATAATAATGAATTATATAGTCTCACAAATAAATTATGGAAAACATAACTTTGCAGGCATGATTCTCATCTGAAATATATCCACTTTGGGCTAAGACCTGTCTTTACTCAACTTTATATGTCCAAATTGGTAGAATACAAGTAACAAGACACAACACTTATAATACTTATGGGTTTTTTTTCTTAGAAAAATGTCTCTTGAGTCATAGATACTTACGTTTTTTAATAAACTTTGAGATTTTCTTTTAAAGAGCCTTTAGAAAATTAAAAAAGAAAATCTGTAGCTGCTCACCTGATTCCTCATTTCAAGACTTCAATAAATTGTGTACGAACCTAATAAGACCTTCAGGCCAATAACATTTGCTGTTAGTGGCTAAGGGTAGGAGCATATATTAAGCAGAAGGCTACAAGTGGAAAAAGTCTAGCAGTCAGGATATGACTTATTCTACACTTGCCACTAAGTAGCTAATTTAACCTTAGACACACCACTTAACTTATTTTATCTATTTATTTATTTTGAGACGGAATCTTGCTCTGTTGCCCAGACTGGAGTGCAGTGGCCTGATCTCGGCTCACTGCAACCTCCACCTCCCAAGTTCAAGCGATTCTCCTGCCTCAGTCTACCAAGTAGCTGGGACTACAGGCGTGTGTCACCATGCCTGGCTAATTCTTGTATTTTTAGTAGAGGTGGGGCTTCACCATGTTGGTCAGGCTGGTCTTGAATTCCTGACCTCAAGCAATTCAACCGCTTCGGCCTCCCAAAGTGTTAGGATTACAGGTGTGAGCCACCGTGCCTGGCCCTTTTTTTTGCTCTATCGCCCAAGCTGAAATGCAGTGGCATGATCTCGGCTCATTGCAACCTCCGCCTCCCAGGTTCAAGCTATTCTCCTGCCTCAGCCTCCCAAGTAGCTGGGATTACAGGCATCCACTACCACAACTGGCTACTTTTTATATTTTTAGTAGAGACAGGGTTTCACCATGTTGGCTGGGCTGCTCGAACTCCTGATCTCTAAGTGATCCAACACCTTGGCCTCCCAAAGTGCTGGGATTACACCCGTGAGCCACCGCGCCCAGCCCATATCATTTAACTTCTAAAGGCTGTAGCTACTTCATCTAGAAAAGGAGCTTAGATTAAATGATATCCATATCTGCATCAGTTCTAAAAACGGAAACAAAGTATATTATTTTTAGGCCTCTGATGTCAAAAGACTTTTTTAAAAGAGTAGTGTTAAGAAGGAGAGTAAAAGCAACATTCATCAAGTTGCAGCTCTAATTCCTAACGGGGCTCTACTACCAATCAGATTAGAATCACAAGTCAAGTTAGGACACAATTAACACTCTAACAAAGCAACCCCACAAACCAAATACTTCAACTAACTAAAGTGCACTAATTTTAGAATAAGGGGGTAAATTACAAGAAACATTAAGTCTCAGAAAACATACTCTATGGTAGGGGGTGTGCAAACTGTGGCCCATCACCCATCTACTTTTATAAATAAAGTTTTATTGAACACAGCCATGCCTATTTGTTGACTTGTTGTCTATGGTTGCTCCTGCATTACAAGAGTGGAGCTGAGTAGCTGTGACAGAAACCACGGCCCTGCAGAGCCCAAATAATTAACTATCTGGCTCTTTACAGAAAGTTTGCCAATTCCTGTCCTAGGATACTATTAAAAAAAATGCAATATTGGGAGTGGTTTTTAAAAGTTTTGGCTAATGTTCATAAAAGAATGCCCCAGAAACTATTAAATTCTCTCTATATATATTTTTTAAATATTTATATAAAAATATATATTTAAAATATGTTTTTATATAATTATATATTTTATATAATTATATAAATATAAATTTATATGTAAATTTAACATATAAATATGTATTATTTAAACATATATATATATATATATATATATTTTTTTTTTTTTGAGACAGAGTCTCGCTCTGTCGCCCAGGCTGGAGTACACTGGCATGATCTCGGCTCACTGCAATCTCCGCCTCCCAGTTCACACCATTCTCCCACCTCAGCCTCCCCAGTAGCTGGAACTACAGGTGCCCGCCACCACGCTCGGCTAATTTTTTGTATTTTTAGTAGAGACAGGGTTTCACTGTGTTAGTCAGGATGGTCTCGATCTCCTGACCTTGTGATCCGCCTGTCTCAGCCTCCCAAGGTGCTGGGATTACAGGTGTGAGCCACCACACCAGGCCTAAATACTATATATTTTAAAAGCATCAGGCTGCGGGTGGTGGCTCATGCCTGTAATACCAATACTCTGGGAGCCAAAGCAGGAGAATCACATAAGCCCAGTGGTTTGAGACCAGCCTGGGCAACAGGCCGAGACCTCATCTCTGAAAAAAAAGAGTAAAAAAAATTAGTCAGGTGTGGTGCTACACACCTGTAGTCCCAGCTAACTCTCAAGGCTGAGGAGGAAGGATCGCTTGAACCCAGGAGGTTGAGGTTGTAGTAAGCCATGATCATGCCACTGTACTCCAGCCTGGGCAATGGAGTGAGAGACTATCTCAAAAATTTAAAAAAAAAAAAAAGTTTTTAAAGCATCAGATAGGCTTGCTCTGCAAAGATCTTAGATTTTTGCAGTCAGAAATACCTAGAATTGTTTGAATTCCAATTGCGACAGTTGTAGGAACCTTAAACAAGTTATTTAAAACCCCAGTCTTGGCTAAAAATGGAATCTAAGGCTGCAAAAATGACAGAAGATCATAATATAAACTGTGTGGTGTACAGTCTAGAACACAGTCTTAGTTTCCCACAATTTACTAAACCCCAAAGAAAAGATGGGAGAGGAGGCCGGGCGCGGTGGCTCAAGCCTGTAATCCCAGCACTTTGGGAGGCCGAGACGGGCGGATCACGAGGTCAGGAGATCGAGACCATCCTGGCTAACACAGTGAAACTCCGTCTCTACTAAATATACAAAAACTTAGCCGGGCGAGGTGGCAGGCGCCTGTAGTCCCAGCTACTCGGGAGGCTGAGGCAGGAGAATGGCGTGAACCCGGGAGGCGGAGCTTGCAGTGAGCTGAGATCCGGCCACTGCACTCCAGCCTGGGTGACAGAGCAAGACTCCGTCTCAAAAAAAAAAAAAAAAAAAAAAAAAAAGAAAAGATGGGAGAGGAATGCACTTACCTTTAACTCCCTTCACAAACTGGTGAATGATGACACCCAGTGATGACTATAACATTCTCAAATGAGGGAAATTAAAATGCAGAAGAGAAAAAAAAACGGGCCCTACCAAAAGCTTTCACAACTAGGGACTTAACCTGAAAAACGAGATTTTGTTGTTGTTGTTGTTTAAGATGGAGTTTCGCTCTTGTTGCCCTTGCAATGGTGTGATCTCAGCTCACTGCAACCTCCACCTCCTGGGTTCAAGCGATTCTCCTGTCTCAGTCTCCCGAGCAGCTAGGATTACAGGTGCCCGCCACTACACCCAGCTAATTTTTGGTATTTTTGGTAGAGATGGGGTTTCACCATGTTGGCCAGGCTGATCTTGAACTCCTGACCTCAAGTGATCCACCCGCCTGGACCTCCCAAAGTGCTGGGATTACAAGCATGAGCCACTGTGCCCAGCTGAGATTTTTTAATAGATAGGGTTTTTTAAGAGAATGCAGGACAGGACTAACAAAAAGAAAAAAAGAAATACCCCTCTACTGCACACTTTGATAATGTGGTGGGAGTTACTAAGAAATTATTTTAGGCAAATAGAAAGGGAAAGTGGTCCTTGGAAGGTTTTTCGTAGCTCCAGAAACATTTCTTGTCTAGCATAAAACCCTGGCTCTTAAAGGCCGGCAACCTTTAAGATGCAAATGCAAGAGGGTCCACCCAACATGGCAATTCCCACTGTCATCATCTTGCCCTTGCCCCAACAGGTACCTAACAGCATGGCCGCCCCCACATAACCCCACGTGTGTAAAATGTCATGGCACGCTGCATTTGCAGTATTAAAGGACTAGAGTGGGAGGGCTAGTTTTCTCGAGGGCTAAATGACATGCCTGGTTAAACCAACCCTCTGAGCCCTATGCAAATAAGACACCACTCCCTCCAGCCATCACATAAAACCAGCTAGTATGTGAGGTCTCCTCTTTCAGCTTTAGAGCACCCCCACCCCGGCTCTGTAAGGGGGAGCTTCTTCCTTCTGCCTTCTCCCTTCTTGCCTATTAAACTCTCTGCTCCTTAAAACCACTCCACGTGTGTCCATGTCGTTTTACCTAACTCAACTCAAAACAAAAAATCTGATGTTCCTCTACTCCTCAAAGCCGTATCAGTAACAAGGCAGTGTCCCAGGCACAAAGCAAGAACAAGGACTCCATTCAGCTAGAATTCTGATATAACTTTAACAAAAACTATACATTTAATGGGGGTCCGGGTGTTGTGGCTCAACGTCTGTAATCCCAGCACCTTGGGAGGCCAAGGCAGGCACATCACTTGAGGTCAGGAGTTCAAAACCAGCCTGGCCAACATAGTGAAACCCTGTCTCTACTAAAAATACAAAAATTAGCTGGGTGTGGTGGTGGAAGCCTGTAATCCCAGCTACCCAGGAGGCTGAGACATGAGAATTGCTTGAACCTGGGAGGCGGAGGTTTCAGTGAGCCAAGATTGCACCACTGCACTCCAGCCTGGGCAATAGAGACTCAATTTCAATAAATAAATAAATAAATAAATAGGATATGATAATCCTCTTTTTAACCAACTTGTAGGTTGTGTACTCATCAAGTTTTAATTGGATTCAATTTTATCACACATATTTCCTCTCAAGCACCTGTTTTTTCACTGGATTTATTAAATTTCTTCATTTTTGTCATTAATGATCTATCTCCCCATGAAGACAAGAATCATATCTACCTTGACTACTACTGTATCTGCAGTGCCATCTCAAATGTATGGAATCTGGTATAAACTTAAATTATCTACGAATGAAGAACCTGCTCTCAGACCGAGCAAGAGCTCATTATGCCATCTAGTGGTCTACATGAGTAACAGCTCCATTAAGTACAGTAATTCTAGAGGGCAGGTATGTGTTCAAACAATCACTACTTTGGAAGAGAAAAATAAAAATACAGGAATTAACAAGAACAGGTAAAAGACTAGGATTACTACCACAATTGGTTCCATCTCCTACATCTTCTAGAGAACTATACAAGGATTACAAGGATTACTAATATCCAGAATAATGACCATCAACACTGCCATATTACCAAAAACTATATCCAATCCTTTGATTTCCCTGGACCACATTGGAAGAATTGTCTTGGGCTACACGTAAAATACACTAACAATAGCTGATGAGCAGGGAAAAAATTGTAAAAAAAACAAAAATAAAAAAAAAATCTCATAATATTTCAAGAAAGTTTATGAATTTGTGTTAGGCCACATTCAAAGCCATCTTGGCATATGGCCCACAGGGCATGGGTTGGACAAGCTTGTTTAAAGACATACAAAACAAAATATTCCATTTGTCAAGCATTCTTGTTAACAAAAAAAGATTTTACCAAACGTCTTTCAGTGACATCTCTTAAGAAATGCTGCTCGCTATTATTTTGGAAGTCTGTATTAATAATTAAAAAGTACTGATACTCTCCAGTCATCCATGCAATAAATCTGCATTTTTCTTTTTTCTTTTTTTTTTTTTGAGACTGAGTCTTTCTGTCACCCAGGTTGGAGTGCAGTGGCACAATCTCGACTCACTGCAACCTCCACCTCCTGAGTTCAAGTGATCCTCCTGCCTCAGCCTCTCGAGTAGCTGGGACTGCAAGCGTGTGCCACCATGCCTGGCTAATTTTTGTATTTTCAGTACAGACATGGTTTCATCTTGTTGGCCAGCTTGGTCTTGAACTCCTGACCTCAGGTGATCCACCCGCCTCAGTCTTCCAAAGTACTGCGATTACAGGCGTGAGCCACCACACCCAGCCCAGTATAAACCTGTATTTTACAGCATAAGTAAATAGAACTTACCTGATGTCTAGACCTATCTGGCAAATGTTAAGTTCAGACTATGTTGACTTTTTTGCTGATGGCTGTAATAGAAGATATTTTTACTCTAAATAGTCAAATTTGCCTTAAAATGCTAAAATATTTAACTGAACCAAATTTTGGGTTTTGTTCCTTTATTTCAAAATTCTCAAACAACTCTATGCTCCAATTTATTTGAATGTACTATTGGTGCAGTGGTCCACAAATATTCTCTAATACATACAGTGACACCGATAATTACTAATACTACTACTAATTTTACCAATACTAGTGTTACTCCACTATTTTCCACATTTCTCACAATACCTTGGGTTGAAGGCAGAGATCAATACAGTGGTTTTATTTTAAAGTAAAATTTAGCACCGTGTTTTGCATCAATCTCATAAGACACATGTACATTCGATCAGTATGCTTATTAGGACTGCCAGGACTAGAGTTTAACAGTAAGAGTCTCGCCTTACTTAAAAATGAGAACATTACCGGATTCGACGGCGTCCCTGTAGATTCACTGCTACTGCTTCTTTCACAACATATCTCCCTTATTACACACAGAGCCAGGCTTTCATCAAAGGAAAGGGAAATACTATCAGATTTGTGGCGTTTTCTTTGTCGTTCACCAGATAATTCATCTGAATTTTCTTCTGGATATGTAAGGGAAAAAAAATAAATTGCTGTACTGTGATTTAGAAAATTGAGCTGTTTTGAGTACCTATCTGTACAGAAACTTAGTTCCAATAAAATTAGCTTCAAAAGTTAACACTGTTTTATTGAATCTGTCCAACTACGAGTTACAACAGAACACTAGCTGTATATGTGTATTTGTTTGTTTGTTTATTTATTTTCTGAGACAGGGTCTTGCTCTGTCGCCCAGGCTGGAGTACAGAGGTGCAATCTCAGCTCACTGCAACCTCTGTCTCATGGACTTCAGCGATCCTCCCACCTCAACCTCAGCCTCCCAAGTAGCTGGTACCATAGGAACGCACCACCACAGCTCACTAATTTTTCTATATTTTGTATAGACAGGGTTTCACCATGTTGCCTAGGCTGAGAATACTATTTTTTTAAAGGTTTCTATTCTTCTTTCAGAACTCTATCTCCATACATCACAATTTAATCCATCTAATAAAGTTTTTATTAACCAAACAATCTAGGAATTTTATTTTCTGCCAAAACCAAACTTTAAAATATAAGAGTTCTTTTTTTTTTTTCTGAAAAGAGCCAAAGTGGTTAATTTACTTATAAGGTATTCTTAATGTTTCAATTTCTTCAGTACCCTACATTTTTTCTTTTGAGACAGAGTCACACTCGACCATCCAGGCTGGAGTGCAGTGGTACATTCTCGGCTCACTGCAGCCTCTGCCTCCCAGGTTCAAGTGATTCTTGTGACTTCAGCCTCCAAGTAGCTGGAATTACAGGCGCGCACCACCATGCCTGGATAATTTTTGTGTTTTTGGTAGAGATCGTTTCACCATGTTGGCCACACTGGTCTCAAACTCCTGGCCTCAAGTGATCCCAGTGCCTCAGCCTCCCAAAGTGCTGGGATTACAGGCCTAAGCCACTAAACCTGGCTCTTCAGTATCCTGTATTTTAAACAGAAATCAAAACCAGTAAAAATTTTCCATTTTATTTTAAATAATAAATTATCTCTGAATGGGTCAGAATGTTAGACAAATCTGTTAGACATGAGAATCCTACCTTACACTAGACATAAAAATGAATTCCAGGTGGATTAAAGATCTAAATATAAAGAACAAAACCATGAAAGTACCTATAACAAAATATTCTTATAACGCTGGGGTGGAAAAGTATTTCATAATACTGCAAAGCCCTCAAAAAAAAAGACTATCAAGATTAGATCACGTCAAGGTTTACATGGCAAAATAACATACCAAACAAAAGTTAAAAGGCCAAGGTCAAATTCAAAGATAATATCTGCAACATATATAATAAAAAAATACCCATATCATACATATTATACAAAGTCCTACCATATCAAGATAGACTGGATTTTTTTTTAAGGAAACAGGAAAAAGCAGGTCACAGAAGAAATACACATGACTAATAAACACATGAAAAATCTTGAGTCATATACTTGAGTAATGGAAAAAAGAAATCTCCTACCTCCTAGGGATCAAAGAAATGCAAAGGGAAATGATCTCATTTTTCACTCATGAGAATGACAAAAATTAAAATGAGACAATATCAATGATTTGAGAAAGGATTTACTTATTTATTTATTTATTTGAGACAAAGTCTCACTCTTGTCCCCCAGGCTGGAGTATAATGGCGCGATCTTGGCTCACTGCAACCTCTACCTCCCAGGTTCAAGAGAATCTCCTGCCTCAGCCTCCTGAGTAGCTGGGATTACAGGTGCTTGCCACCACACCTGGCTAATTTTTGTATTTTTAGTAGAGATAGGGTTTCACCATGTTGGCCAGGTTGGTCTCGAACTGACCTCAGGTAATCTGCCCGCCTCAGCCTCCCAAAGTGCAGGGATTACAGGCGTGAGCCACCGCGCCCAGCCAAGAAAGGACATTTTTATACAGTTAGTAAGAATATTAAATCGTCCATCATTTTGCAGGCAATTTCTCTATCCTAGAGAAATATATTCTATACTAGAAATATATTCTCTATCCTAGAGAAATAGCTCCATAATAATTTAAGAATATATGTGCAAAGGTGTTCACTGCAGCCTTATATGTAAGTATTTAATAGGCTTATGGTATTAAGTGAAATAAAATCCATATCCCTGAAACAGGTACAACTCTCACACCTTTGCTCATTTCATTTCCCTCTCTTGGCCTATCTAACCAAAAGTCATCTCCTCTTCCTCTCAATTCCCAAAATACTCTTACATCCCACTAAGAATTTTTATGTTTTATCTCCACAACTAGATCACAAGTTCTTCACATGAGCTCTTAATCCTGTTTGTATTCTCTATCTTAAAAAAGGTGATCTTGGCCGGGCTGCAAATTATAAATAATGCTGTAATTAATATCTCTACATATAAATCTTTGAATTTTTAACTACATCCTTAAGATAGATTCCTAGAAATGGAGTTACGAGGATAATGTTAAGAACTCTAAACCTTTTTTTTTTTTTTTTGAGATAAGAGTCTCATTCTGTAACCCAGGCTGGAGTGCAATGGCACGATTTGGTTCACTGCAACCTCCACCCCCTAGGTTTAAGTGATTCTCCTGCCTCAGCCTCTCGAGTAGCTGGGATTACAGGCGCCTGCCACCACACCCGGCTAATTTTTGTATTTTTAATAGAGACGGAGTTTCACCATGTTTGCCAAGTTGGTCTCGAACTCCCAACCTCAAGAGATCCACCCGCCTCAGCCTTCCAAAGTGCTGGGATTACAGGTGTGAGCCACTGCAGCACCAGGCCATTTAAGCTTTTTTATAATCTGAAAAATTTAATCAATTTTTACCAACTTATACCAACTTGTAGACCAACAGTTTATCAGTGCTAATACACAAGTTGTAAGGATGAGTAAAAAATTTATTTTTGCTAATTTGATAGACCAAAAGGACACCCTTTAGGCATTTTTTAGTATCTGTAAAGCTAAAATCACCAAAATTCACCCTTTCCCCCTATTTATTAGTCATTTGTATTTACTGTGGGAAATTTCTGTGAACTGTCTGCCCTTTTTGCTATTTGAAGTTTCAATGTTTTCCTTATTGATTTGGGGAGACTTTTACGTAATACAGATATTAACAGTCAAATTTAAAGTGACTATCTTTCAAATATGTTGCATTCTATTTTTATCTTTTAAACTCATTTGAAATTCATTTTGGCATAAGGTACAGATGTAACTTCACCTTTTTCCCAAGTAACTACCATTTGTTCTAGTTCCACCTCTGCCTAGACACCTCTGCCCTTCCTGTCTTCTGCCCGCATGTACAAGATTCTGGTCTGGGTTCATTTACTCTGTTTCACTGATCTGACATTCTCTTTCATCTGAATCATACGGTCTTAGTTACTGTGACTTCCTCAGGCTACAGTCTTCTCCTCTACTAACTGTTCTCAACTATTTTCTCTGTCTTTTTTTTCTTTTCTTGAGACGAGAGTCTCGCTCTGTCACCCAGGCTGGAGTGCAGTAGTATGATCTCAGCTCACTGCAAGCTCTGCCTCCCCAGTTCATGCCATTCTCCTGCCTCAGCCTCCTGAGTAGTTGGGACTACAGGCACCCAACACCACGCCTGGCTAATTTTTTGTATTTTAGTAGACACGGGGTTTCACCGTGTTAGCCAGGATGGTCTCGATCTCCTGACCTTGTGATCTGCCTGTCTTGGCCTCCCAAAGTGCTGGGATTACAGGTGTGAGCCACCGCACCTGGCCCTTATCTCTTCATTTCTAAAATGCTATTTACTTTCTGTTTTAAAACTCATAGGTATGTACTATCATTTATTAAAAACAACAATTTAAAATTTTAACTGTTAAGGTGACTAAGAATAAAGGCGAAAATGGAGTTTATATGCCTGCCTCCTATTATCTTTTTTTTAGACAAAGTCTTGCTCAGTTACCCAGGCTGGAGTGCAGTGGCGCAATTTTGGTTCACTGAAACTTCCACCTCCCGGGTTGAAGCAATTCTCCTTCCTCAACCTCCTGAGTAGCTCGATTACAAGTGTGCGACACCAGGCCCAGCTACTTTTTGTTTGTTTGTTTGTTTTTTAGTAGAGAAGGGGTTTCACCATGTTGGTCAGTCTGATCTTGAACTCCTTACTTCGTGATCCGCCGGCCTCAGCCTCCCAAAGTGCTGGGATTACAGGCGTGAGCCATCACACCCGGCCACCTCCTATTAGCTTAACAGAGAGTTGGCTAACTATAAACTCCAGGTGGGGCACAGTAAACTATGCCTGCTGTAGTCAGCCAGAAAAATATTGCTAAATAAGCAATTTGTAAATCTAATAAAATCAAGGATGAAAAAACTCAGAGGTTAATTCATCTCAACCAAAAAAAGGGAACAATTTAATTAAGTCTAAAAGCACTAATTTAATTAAAGAAAGAACATCAAAAAGCTGTGTGAATGTGTCAAATACTCATATATACCTGTCTCACTAATCGCTCTCCTTCTAGATGAGGTAGATGGTCTAGAAACCAAATGTGAAGACGAAGGTTTCTCTTCCTGAAGCTCTTGCACAAGGTCCTAAGCATTCAGGAAAAAAATAAAATACAACAAACTTAACATAACCAGTAAGCTAATTTGTTGTAAATAACCTTTCCAACTGGCAAATAATATTACATTAGAATGAGAAATTTACTTAAAGATTACCTTTTGATCACTCCCACCTTCAAGGTGACACCTGTTCTCACTCACAGATGTACCTGAGTCTGATGATTCTGAGAGAAAAGAAAAAGAATCAGAAACTTGGTGGGTGGGGGGAGGGCGGCTATTCAGTAGATATGTGATCAGTCTAACACAAACCCTTATGCAATTTAACCTTTCAATAAACATTAAACATGTATTTTCCAGGTGGCACCCTCATACTAAATGTTGCAGATGTAAGTAAAATAATTCAACTTTAATGTAGAAGAGCAAAGTATAATCAAGACATTAAAAGATTGTAAGATAAATTAGCAGAGAGACAGGACAGTCATTATTTGGTAGGGACAGGGAGTGTCTGAGGAGCAAAAAATCAGGAAATATTTTGTAGGACAATGTGAAAATAGGGCTAGGAAAGGCCATTCCAGACCAAGAAAACGCCATGTGAAAAAGTATCCAAAAGCAAACTAACAGTTTCTGTTGCAGGACACCACAAGCAGTTCATTATTACTGGAATGTAGGCAGGTTCAGATTGTAAAGGATCCTGTGCGTCTAGCCAAAGCAGGACTCAGGCTGTCATTCCCTTATCACTGCATTCTTCCCAGCAGATACTTCAGAATCTTCCCTAATGCGATGTTGCAGCCACTCACCATTAAAAAGGATTTAATCCAAGAAAGAAAACTGATTTCTAGCTCACAGAAAATATTACATCCAGAGAGCAATAATGAACTCCTAAATGGTAATTTTAAGCAGAGAGTGACAAATCACTCTGGCAAAATATAAGAAAAATAGGGCAGAGGCAGGAAAACCAGTATTAGACAATTGCAATACAAACTAAAAACGATTAAAGCCTAAACTAAGGCATGGAAGACAAATTCCAGAGAAATTAAATAGGTAAAAACCAACAAGACCTGGTATTTAATAATAGAAGGCAAAGAAGAAAGGAGTTAAGATGATTCCAAGACTCTGCCTTGGGTGAATAAATGAGTGGCACCATTCACGAAAAGAGAAACTTTAAAGATAAACAGACCGGATGGGAAGATAAAAAACTGAGTTATTCAGACACATAGGTTTCATTTGTAGTGGGATATACAGACTTGGAGCTCAAAAGTCAAAGTTTCAGATTTGGGATATACAGACAATCATCATCAAATACTCTTTACTACCCCCTTGGAAACATTTTCATCTTAACAGTGAACTTATGCCTGGACATTAACATTTTGAAATTATGCATTATCATATGTTAATTTTCTCTTTATACTACGGGTAAGGTATTACACTAATTTTCTTAAGTTGTACATAATAGGTTATATTGTCCAGGAAGTTTGGATTAGTATAAACAGATGCTACAAAAAAGATGTAATAAAAAGGAAGCCCTAGGCCAGGCACAGCAGCTCACGCCTGTAATCCCAGAACTTTGGGAGGCCAAGGTGGGAGGATCACCTGAGGTCAGGAGTTTGAGACCAGCCTGGTCAACATGGTGAAACCCTTTCTCTACTAAAAATACAAAAATTAACCAGGCGTGGTGGTAGGCACCTGTAACCCCACCTACTCAGGAGGCTAAGGAAGGAGAATCGCTTAAACCCGGGAAGCAGAGATTGCAGTGATTCGAGATCATGCCACTGCATTCTAATTTGAGTAACAGAAGAGACTCCATCTCAAAAAAAAAGTGACAAAGTTGAGAACATGGAATAGGAGTTCTGAAGTTAAATCTACTGGTATCTAAATCAAACTCAGACTGCAAATAATTTGTAAGTTTCCATCTCAGTAATATAATTTTTCTAGTAATGTGCCAAAGTTTATTTAAACAAATGAAGGAATTAATACATCAGGGATACATACTTCAGAAAATTCAAAATACTACTACAAATACTATAATTGTATATTTAGCTATCATACAATTTCTTAAAGAGCTTTAAAACAATAAAATGCCAAATCATCAGCCTAGTAACTACTTTTATTCTGGGATAAAATGGAGGTACTTTTCTGGGCTTTAAATCCTAACTTTGGAAGAATAAGTATTCAACACATTTATTAAATACCACATTAATAAAACACTATACTGTGTGATGCAGAATGCAAACCTGAATAGGACATAGGTAACAAAAATATAAACAAGTATAACAGCCAGGCGCGGTGGCTCACGCCTGTAATCCCTATACTTTGGGAGGCCGAGGTGAGAGTATCTCTTGAGCTCAGGTTGAGACTAGCCTGGGCAACAGAGCAAAACACCATTTCTACCAAACATACAGAAAAATTAGCCAGGCATGGTGGAGCGTATCTGTAGTCCCAGCAACTTGGGAGGCTGAGGGGGAGGATCATTTGAGCCCTGGAGGTGGAGGATGCAGTGAGCCAAGACCACACCACTGCACTTCAAGCAGGGTGACAGAGTAAGAGTCCCTCTCAAAAACAAAAAACCCACACGTGTAACAAAGCAATTTTACAATAAAATCTGAATATGGAATAGAGGAAGTACAAGGGAGTGGTCATTTCATTCTAGGAACTATATAAGCTCCTGACAGGTGTTTTTTTGTTTTTGTCTTTTTAAGAAATGAGGTCTTGCTCCGTCACCCAGACTGGAATGGCATGAGCACAGTTCACTGCAGTCCTGACCTCCCGGGCTCAAACAATCCTCCTGCCTCAGACTCCTCAGTAGCTAGGACTACAGGCATGCACCACTATACCCAGCCGATTTTTGTAGTTTTTGCAGAGGCAGGATTTTGCCATGCTGCCCAGGCTGGTCTTGAACTCCAGGGTCAAGTGATCCTCCTGCCTTAGCCTCCTAAAGCGCTGGAATTATAGGCATGAGCCATCACACCTGGCCTAACAGCATTTCTTAACTGTAGTTCGAGGATGGGCTTTAGGAAGGGTGTAGTGTGTTCAAAAGCAAACTGTGGGGCCGGGTGCAGTGGCTCACACCTGTAATCCCAGCACTTTGGAAGGCCGAGGCAGGCAGATTGCAAGGTCAGGAGTTCGAGACCAGCCTGGCCAATAAGCTGAAACCCTGTCTCTACTAAAAATACAAAAATTAGCCAGGCATGGTGGCATAAGCCTTTAGTCCCAGCTACTCGGGAGGCTGAGAGAGAAGAATTGCTTGAACGTGGGAGGCAGAGGTTGCAGTGAACCAAGATCGTGCCACTGCACTCCAGCCTGGGTGACAGAGCAAGATTCCTTCTCAAAAAAAAAAACCAAACTGTGTACATCTCTTCCCAACTCCATGTTTTTAGCCTTCAAATGAGAGTATTATACTATGGGAGTCAGCAAGCACATAAATCAGGGCTTTTCTCATGGAAAGAAGGTTGTAAAACACTTATTGACTTATCCATGTATATGTACCCACGTGCATCTTTCTGGAACAAGAACCCAATGCTTTTATCAGCTTATTTAAGAGAGATGTGACCCAAAAATAACCAGTTAAGAATCAGAAGTAGGAACATAAAATTCCACTTCCACAAATTGGTAAACAAAATTTTGTCTATAATCAAAGAAAAAGACCCATCCTTCATCCTCACACAATGTCCTACGTAGGTAACTGTATTATTTCCCAAAGCCTTTCAATACATTTTCAAGGTAGATCACTCCTAAATAGGAGCTTCTGAAATTATGGACCTTTCAAAACAAATCCTAACTCTGATATCCCAAGTCTTAAATTAATGTAACAAGGTATTTAACCTTACATTAGAACCTCAGTATAATGTGGTTTTAGTTCATATGTACTTCTAATAAATTTATCATATTTTTATTACAATATTAAAGCAACTTTTAAAGAGAATCAATTACAAAACATGCACATGAACAAAAATGTCTTTAAAATCTTTTTATGGTATTTATTCATGATGCTCAAAATTAACTTACCCTGCTGATTGACTACTACCAAGTTTCTGTAGATCATGGTATATATTTTCCTTGTAGACAGAAAAAAAAAATAACAAGAGATGTATATTTTAAAATAATTTGTATTAAGCTGGATTTAACCAGACTTTTACATACATACTTAGTATGAACTACTGCACACATTCAAAACCAAATTTATCATTGGCAAGCTTGTAGGCACATAAAAGCACAATAATTAGTAGCACAATGATTACGTACAGCTACTTTTAATAATTATTAAAGTCTCTCTAGTTGAAAGATTTCACACTGCCAATTCCTGAAATGTGCTTTGTTTGGACTTTACCAAACCTCAAAAAATGGGTGTGCAAGCAGGAAGCAGTTTAACGTACTTATTTTCAAACAGGAATGTTTTTAGCTATGTGCTTAGTAGCAAACTGCCAAAAAAAAAAGTATTGAGTTATGCAAAATCCATTAAACACAAACTGCCCAAAAAAGTATCGAGTTATGCAAAATCCATTAAATAGGAATTTGATTATAATCTTGACTTTCATCAAGCTTCAACTTCCTTTCTTGATCTTAACACTTATTAACAGAGGCTGGGCGTGGTGGCTCACACCTGTAATCTCAGCACTCCGGAAGGCCAAGTAGGGTGGATCACCTGAGGCCCGGAGTTCAAGATCAGTCTGACTAACATGGAGAAACCCCATCTCTACTAAAAATACAAAATTAGCTGGGCGTGGTGGCGCATGCCTGTAATCCCAGCTACTTGGGAGGCTGAGGCAGGAGAATCACTTAAACCCGGGAGGCAGGGGTTGCGGTGAGCCGAGATCATGCCATTGCACTCCAGCCTGGGCAACAAGAGCAAAACTCCAACTCAGGAAAAAAAAAAAAAAAAAAAACTTATTAACAGATAAAGCAGCACTCATTCATTCAATAAATACAGACTGAAAACCAACCATGTACCAGACACTGGGGAAAACAAAGAATCAAACAGAAATGTATATGCCCTGATGAAGTTTATATCCTAACAGGAGGATAATTCATTTACCCCAGTATTCGTTGATGTCACAATGGATTTTTCCTTTTCTTTTTAAACTAAGGATTTGAGAGAGTGTTAGTCACAAAATATTGCTCCTCACTCAATATTAAGAGGAAATATGATCCCAACTATCTTTTTTCACCCTTGGGAATAAGGATACGGCAACCTAAACCCACAACATTTTAAATTCATATCCTTTTCAAGTAAGTAATTTCTCCTATTTCTTATCTCTCAACATTTAGAATTCAAATCCAAGGAAATCATACTTCCAAACACTATCCGAAGATTCAATATTCAGACCAGGCACAGTGGCTCACGTCTGTAATCCCAGCACTTTGGGAGGCTGAGGCAGGCAGATCACGTGAGGTCAGGAGTTCGAAACCAGCCTGGCCAACATGGCAAAACCTCATCTCTACTAAAAATACAAAAAATTAGCTGGACATAGTAGCATGCACCTGTAACCCCAGCTACTCAGGAGGCTGAGGCAAGAGAATCACTTGAACCTGGGAGGCAGAGGTTGCAGCCTGGGTAACAGAGCAAGACATCTCAAAAAAAAAAAAAAAAAAAAAAAAAGAAGATTCAATATTCAATAGCTGAAAAATTCACCAATATACCCATATATTTTTTAAATTTATAAAATTAAATCATATATCCCAAGGCCAAGTTTAAAATGACAACATATATGGATATTAAACAAAGTGATTCATCAATGAAAAAATAATTATTTATAATATATATTAATTATATTATATAAAAATTATAATATATAATATTTAAAAGCTAGATGAAATTAAATACAGTACTATATAACTAGGTTAAAACACAGTTGCACATAATATACAAACGACTGGTAAAAATAACTTTTGGTAACAAACTATAGTCCTTTTATTCTCTACTTTTCTTAGTTTTCTGTCATTTCCTAATGTTCAATAATATAATATATACTATGTTTACAATAATGAGGTTGTTTTAAAATTATAAAATCCCTTGCTCAGTTGAGGAAGTTATCTATTTTAATAAAATAAAATCCCATTTAATTATCATCTTTTCAGCTATACTATTGAGCATTAAATACTAGCAGAAGCTAGTTAACTGTTCCAGGTGAAAGCATTCATTCTATTAATTAACAGAATGAATGCTAAGGCTCAATACCGATTGCCTGTGCTAAACCAAATGTGACAAAGAATTCCAAATGTAGGCCGGGTGTGGTGGCTCACACCTGTAATCCCAGCACTTTGGGAGGCCAAGGCGGGTGGATCACCTGAGGGTGGGAGCTCAAGACCAGCCTGCTCAACATCGCGAAACCCTGTCTCTACTAAAAATACAAAAATTAGCCAGGCGTGGTGGCGGGCACCTGTAATCCCAGCTACTCGGGAAGCCGAGGCAGGAGAATCTTGAACTCAGGAGGCGGAGGTTGCGGTGAGCCAAGATTGCGCCACTACACTCCAGCCTAGGCCACAGAGCAAGACTCCCTCTCAAAAACAAAACAAAAAAGAGAGTAATTGAGATGGAGTGTTACTCTTGTTGCCCAGGTTGGAGTGCAATGGCGCGATCTCGGCTCACCACAACCTCCACCTCCTGGGTTCAAGCAATTCTCCTGCCTCAGCCTCCCGAGTAGCTGGGATTACAGGCATGCACCACAACGCCTGGCTAATTTTTTATTTTTAGTAGCGATGGGGTTTCTCCATGTTGGTCAGGCTGGTCTCGAACTCCTGACTTCAGATGATCCACCCGCCTCGGCCTCCCAAAGTGCTGGGATTACAGGTGTAAGCCACTGCGCCAGGCCTAATTCTAGAATACCTGGGTTAAATTCTGCTGGTTAAGTGCCATAATGATAAGTGACCACGAAAATGATCTCCAAAATATCTAAGGCTCAAATTTAAGCCTTTACTACTTGGTGGTATACTGTTTCTGGGAGTGACTGGAATAAAAATTTATAATAGCTACGACTAATACTTGAATGCTTGGTATGTGCCAAAAACTATGCTTTTTTTATACAACGTCTCTTTTCAAGAGCTTTAACCTCCACATGAAGTATTTAATTATCCCTATTTTATAAATGGGGAAACAGGTTTATAGAGGTTAATCTACCTAGTCACAAAAGTAGTAAATGACTGGGCTAGGTTTCAAACACTGGTTTATAAGATGCCAGAGCTCAGGTTTTCAAATAATATGCCACAGAGCTAAAAAATTAAATTTCAGCATGTCTTTTATATGTTTTACCAGTTTTTCTCTGACAAAAGTGAATGAGGGTAGAGGTGAACTGAAATGTTAGCCCAACAGGCTTTTTACAATGGACTAAACTGAAGAATTACCTGTGCTCTTTCACAGAGAAGCTTGGCACACCAAACAAATCTCCTAGAAGATCATTTGAACAATATACAATATGTTGTTGCTTCTCATCATATAATCGTTTAGTCATAATATACTGGCCAAGATAAAAAAGAACCTGAAATAGAAATATGATTTCTGAGCATTAAAGAAAACTAAATGTTAGTTTTAAATACATTTAATAATATACTATTAATCTGAATGGGGTAAACAACCAGCAACCATATCCACAACTATGTAGAACAACCACCATTTTGTACTTAGAAGCTACTTTTGGCTGGGCGCAGTGGCTCACACCTGTGATCCCAGCACTTTGGGAGGCCGAAGCGGATGGATCACCAGGTGAGGCGATAAAGACCACCCTGGTCCCATCTCTATTAAAAATACAAAAATTAGCCGGGCATGGTGGCAGACACCTGTAATCCCAGCTATTCCGGAGGCTGAGGCAGGAGAATGCTTGAACCCAGGAGGTGGTGGAGGCTGCAGTGAGCCGAGATTGCGCCACTGCACTCCAGCCTGAGCGACAGAGAGACTTCTCTCAAAAAAAAATAAAAATAAAAAAGAAGAAGAAACTGGCCCCAGCTCTTCTGACTCTTAATCCAATGCTCTTTTTACTACCCATACTAGCTTTCTCTACCTTCCTGTGTGCCCCAGAACAAAGATCCTATAACTGAGAACTACATCAGACAATACATACATTACTGTTACACAGTTTAGCATAAGCATTCTAAGTCTTTATGATGGCCTTGGCCAATTTTCTCATTTCTATCTACTGCTAAATCCATACTTTTTTGTTTCCTTAACTGATTATACAATGATAGTAAGGTCAATCCCAAATTAGCCCTAAAAATACCATTTAACCTGGCACTTCCCTACAAGCACTGTCTTTGGATTTAACTGGCTAAGCAGGCATCAGTCTTAAAGGAATATTCTTATGTGACTGGACAGATTGTTGTCCAGCAGTGGGAAAGGAAAAAGGAAGAGAACTTAGATTTATTCCACCAAATATCCCTTAAGGAAGTTTCTAAAAGCATAGCTGGAGAGGAAAAGGATACGGAAGCTCTTCCTGCCCCACTATACTGTTGTAGGAAAAAAACTTTAATGTTTTAAGTAATCTGAGTCCCACAAACTAAGTAGGAGAGAGAACAGGCATATTTCAATCACACTGAAATTTTGCCTAAGGTGGCTCAATCTCTCACTGAAAAGCATGAAAATCATGCTTCTGTGCACAAATTTAAAGCTGGGGAATGCACTAAAATGCTAGATCCATTAAATAGAATATATGGTCATGAATCAGCTCACCTCTATCCCAGAAAGGTCAGTATACTGTACTCATGTATCTCTAGTGCAGAAGTTCTTAACCTGGGATCCAGGGATGCCCAGGAAGTCCTTGGATAGAATTCAGGGGGTCCATTAATTTGGATGGGAAAAAAATTCTATCTTTATTTTCACAAACTTCTAACTAGAATTTAGCTTTTCCTTCGATTATAAATGTAGGCAACAAATCACAACAGTATTAATACCTGTGATTTCATCACCAACAAAAATCACAGGTGTTTTCATATCATACTGTGCTTATGGCAAACATTTCAAAATATGACTTATATTCCTCACTAAATCAAAATTATATTTATTGGCCATGTATGGTGGCTTATGCCTATAATCCCAGCATTTTGGGAGACCAAGGCAGGTGGATCACCTGAGGCTAGGAGTTCAAGACCAGCCTGGCCAACATGGCAAAAGCCTGTCTCTACTAAAAATACAAAGGATTAGCCAGGCATGGTGGCAGGTGCCTGTAATCCCAGCTGCGTGGGAGGGTGAGGCAGAAGAGTGGCTTAAATCTAGGAGGTGGAGGTTGCAGTGAGCCAAGATCCCGCCACTGCACTCCAGCTTGGGTGACAGAGCGAGACTCCATCTCAAAAAAAAAAAAACAACAAAACACTATATTTATTATAGCTGCTTCTAAATCTTAGTACTTATTGTGTTAATAAAAAAAGCACATATATCACAAATACTATTTTGGTAACCGTATTTTAGTATGTTTCCTTTGTAATTCTATACATTTTATTTCATATATTTAAAAACATGATTCTTAGAAGGAGTTACCAGTCTAAGAAGGCTTTCACCAGTCTACCAAAGGGTTCACAGCATAAAATGGTCAAGCGCCCCTACAGGGCTTCTGCTTATCTGAGTTCCTAGCTGAGAAATGAAACTCGAGTATAATTAGAATTTTCAGCTTTAAAATATAGTCCAAATGACCACAAAATTAAATGTTGCTGCTTAATGAAAAATCCTTCTATATGGCCAATTTCTCCCCACAGTCTTGAAAACTTTAAGTATGGCTACATGTAACTAGTAAGATGCTAGTTATCTCTTGATTCAGCTTACCTCTTTCATAGTATAAGTGTCTTTTTGTGCACCAACAGACTTTAATAACTTCAAAAGCAATGGCTTTGGTCTAACCTATAAAGAGAAAAGAGCTGTTATTATACTTCCAAAATTATCCCAGAACTATAGGCCCTGCAGCAAACATATCGATCAACTTCAATAAAGGGGGTTTGGAAAAAATGCTGGGGAGGATCTAATTATTATGCAAGTATCATGGAATCATCAAGTATCATTAGTTGTGATCACAGATAGCATCCAATCCAAGACAGGAAAAATTACTTTTTCCTTCAGCTATTTATATTACCTGCTTACTGCCTTACAAACAACCATAAATTCTTAAGATCCAATGAGCTTACGGTACTGATCCAATGAGCTTCTTGCAAGCTAACTTAGAGAATCAAAGAGAAATGAATAAATCTTTAGAGTGGATCCTGTTATCAATCTTCTCTAAAGATTAGGTTCCTGAAAGCTAGAGAACTTAACTAACTAACCCAAGCTGACAAGAGTAATTAAGAACAGATCAGACATACCAACCCAGGTCCCTCAACTACAACTCACCATTTTCTTCCTACTATATCATGCTGCCTCTTAGTTGGTCTACATTTCAAATATCTACTTGACAAACATTTACTGAGCTAATACTATGCACTGGACAGTAGTAGGTACTGCAAAAAAAATTACAAATAAGACATATGACCTATATTCAAGGAGCCTGCCAACTAGATTACAGGTCAATTTTTTTCTGTAAAGAGCCAGACTGTTAAATATTTTAAGCTTTTCATACAAATGGTTCTATCCAAGTAAAAAGTATAGTTACTATGTAAACCAACAGGCATGGTTGCATTCCAGTAAAATTTTCTTTACAGAAAGAAAGGAAGCTGGCTGGGCGAGGTGGCTCATGCCTATAACCCCAGCACTTCGGGAGACTGAGTGCTAGAGGTTCGCTTAAGGCTAGGTGTTCAAGACCAGCCTGGGCCATACTGAGAGACCCCACCTCTACAAAAAAATTTTAAAATTAAAACAAAAACAGGCAACAGGGCAAAGCTGGCCAACAGGCTAAAGTTTGCCTGCCACTTATCTAGAAGTTTTACAAATGGTATTGAGAAAAATAACTGCCATGGGGGAGGGGAATGTAATGTACTTACATGCATTTTCTCTCTTCCTTTTATCAAAATCTGCAAAACTCAGTATCTTTACAGCTTGCCACCACCCACACAAACTGGTACCTCTGCACCTCTCTTTGATATGCCCCAGTCCTGTGTCTAAATCTGACAGCTGTTTAAAATCTGACAGCACCCCCACTGGGAGTGTCTTAAAAACAGATTTTTAAAAAATTGCCTATTTCCAGCTAATCAATAAAACAAATATTAAACAACTGAAAAATTTAAAATACATATTGAATTATTAATTTTTCTGATTGCACTTTTTTTTAACTGTGCGTATATATGCACTTTACTTTCAGGCAAAATAATGAATTCTCTCAAAAAAGATTTAAAAATTATCTTTTTTCTTCTGAATTTTTAATATATGCTATATTAGCTTCAAATTAGATAAAATAACTCTAAGTAAAAATCTGTAATGGAAGATGGGTGTGGTGGCTCAGGCCTGTAATCCCAGCACTTTGGGAGGCTGAGGCAGGCAGATCACCTGAAGTCAGAAGTTCGAGACCAGCCTGGCCAACACAGCGAAACTCTGTCTCTATTAAATACACAAAAATTACTTAGGTGTAGGCCAGGCACAGTGGCTCACACCTGTAATCTCAGCGCTTTGGGAGGCCAAGACAGGTGGATCACGAGGTCAGAAGTTCAAGACCAGCCTGGACAACATGGTGAAACCCTATTTCTACTAAAAATACAAAAATTAGCCGGGTGTGGTGGTGGGTGCCTGTAATCCCAGCTACTCAGGAGGCTGCAGCAGAACTGCTTGAACTCAGGAGGCAGATGTTGTAGTGAGCTGAGATCATGCCACTGCACTCCAGTCTGGGCAACAGATCAAGACTCAGTCTCACAAAAAAAAAAAAAAAAAAAAAAAAAATTCTGTAATGGAAAGCCATCAGTATATTAGTGACTTAAAAGACATGTATTAGTGAGAAATGGCTATAAAAGATAATAGCATTCGTAATCTTACATTGAAGAACAGGAAGATAAATTATAGGTAAAGATCTAAATATCTAAAAAATTTAAATCTAGAAGAAAATATAGGAATATATTTGCAAGATAGGAGAGTTCTTCCAAAGCATGATAAGAAATTCAAAAGCCAACAAATTTTACTTCAAAGAATTGTTCTCAATGGGGAAAAGACAACATAAAAGCAAATGCTACATTAGTAAGCAACAAAAGTTAAATATACTTGAAACACATAGAGCTACTCCAATTACTAAGAAAAATTTTAAAGAACCAAAAGGAAAATGGCCAGAGAAGACGAGGCAAATCCCAGAAGAAACAAATGACAACAAAATGGAGGCCTGCTGCAGTGACTCACGCCTGTAATCCCAGCACTTTGGGAGGCCGAGGCAGGCAGATCACATGAAGTTGGGAGTTCAAGACCAGCATGACCAACGTGGAAAAACCCCATCTCTACTAAAAATACAAAATTAGCTGAGCATGATTGCGCGTGCCTGTAACCCCAGCTACTTGGGAGGCTAAGGCAGGAGAATCGCTTGAACCTGGGAGGCAGAGGTTGCAGTGAGCCAAGATCTCGCCATTGCACTCCAGCCTGGGCAACAAGAGTGAAACTCTGTCTCAAAACAAAAGGAAAGGTGCCCAGCCTCACCAAGAAACTAGGGAAAAATGAATTTAAACAATGGCACAGTACCTTTTATCAAAAAAAAAAGTAATAATAATTAAAGATTGGTAATATTCAGTGTTGGCAGGAGTGAAACTGTTAGAGCCTTTTGGTGAGCAAGTTACCAGCAGCAATCAAATATGAGTAAAATTTAGGACTCATCAAGCCTGTAATCCCAGCACTTTGGGAGGCCGAGACGGGCGGATCACGAGGTCAGGAGATCGAGACCAGCCTGGCTAACACGGTGAAACCCCGTCTCTACCAAAAAAATACAAAAAACTAGCCAGGCGAGGTGGCGGGCGCCTGTAGTCCCAGCTACTCGGGAGGCTGAGGGAGGAGAATGGCGTAAACCCGGGAGGCGGAGCTTGCAGTGAGCTGAGATCCGGCCACTGCACTCCAGCCTGGGCAACAGAGCAAGACTCCGTCTCAAAAAAAAAAAAAAAAAATTTAGGACTCAGGAGTTCTAATTCTATAAAATATTTTTCTTTTTTCTTTTTTTTAATACAGTTTCACTCTTATCGCCCAGGCTGGAGTAAAATGGCGCAATCTTTTTTTAATTTTTATTTTTATTTATTTATTTATTTATTTATTTTTTTTTTTTGAGACAGAGTCTCGCTCTGTCACCCAGGCTGGAGTGCAGTGGCCGGATCTCAGCTCACTGCAAGCTCCGCCTCCCGGGTTCACGCCATTCTCCTGCCTCAGCCTCCCGAGTAGCTGGGACTACAGGCGCCTGCCACCGCCCGGCTAGTTTTTTGTATTTTTTAGTAGAGACGGGGTTTCACCGTGTTAGCCAGGATGGTCTCGATCTCCTGACCTCGTGATCCGCCCGCCTCGGCCTCCCAAAGTGCTGGGATTACAGGCGTAAGCCACCGCGCCCGGCCTAAATGGCACAATCTTGGCTCACCGCAACCTCTGCCTCCCAGGTTCAAGTGATTCTCCTGCCTCAGCCTCCTCAGCAGCTGGGATTATAGGCACGCACCACCATGCCCGAGTAATTTTTGTATTTTTAGTAGAGACAGGGTTTCACCATGTTGGCCAGGCTAGTCTTGAACTCCTCATCTCAGGTGATCGGCCCGCCTTGACCTTCCAAAGTGCTAGGATTACAAGGGTGAGCCACCGCATCCAGCCTATAATTCCATAAAATCTTTCTTACAGAAATAGTCACACGGGATGGATGTACAAAGCAGCACTATCTGTAATACTCAAAAACAGGAGGCAATTTTTAAAAAGCTGTCAGTAAAGTCATAATTTTTATCATGCTATGGAATACCATGCAGCCATTAAAAAGAATTCTGTAGACTTTATTGACAAGGATGCAAGTCACAGAACAACTATAGTTTCATCTTGTTAGTACAACAAACAGGACAATAACATAGATTTAAATTCAAATGTAAATATATGTGGGTATGCACACAGAAAAAATCTAAAAGGGAACATGCAGCAAAAAGACTGGAATTTTCAGGTTTTACTTTAAAATTTCTCTAATGACAAAAATCTTTAAAACAAGCATGAATAATTTTTGTGACTTTTAGAAATCATTTTTAAAAATTAAATACTGGGAGGTCAAAAAGGAAAAAAAAAATCAGTCACATAACAAACATAACTTCAACCACGCTTAACAATGTAATGGAACTAATTTTTAAAGCCTATGTGGCAAAGGGCTAAGAAAATACTGACCAGTTCTTAACAGTTTTTAACTCCACGCAGTCATGCCCGAGGTAGCACACTTTAAGTTATGCACATACAATGTCATTTACAGAGCCATGCCATAATTGAGGTATATGAAATTTAGTTTATCACTTCATAAAATAAATTATTAAAATTACACGAGACAAAAATACTAACCAGGGTCTCTTGTTCAGAAGCTGGAATCTGTGAGGTGGTTACAGCACCATCAGTAGGTACAGACATGTTGGTATTGCACATTTGCCTACAAGAAGGAAAAAAAAGACGATGAAAACTGGAAATCATGAAACATCTGCGAAAAATTAATCATATATAAAGAACATAAACAACGCCTTTGTTAAAACTAAAGCTACAAGCAAGTCGGTGCTTACCTGGATCAGCAGAGAAAAAGTGGTGTGCGTCTGTGCCCACAGGTCTACCCTCCAATCGCCACTGAACACAGCTGGGAAAATGCATGGTTTAAATAGCCCCAGCTGGAGACAAGTCAGGACTTAACTCCTTTTACTGCAGTTTCGGAACGTGTCTGAACTTGACCAGCTCAAGAGGAAAAGCTGAGTCAACCTGCCCATGGAACTGGCCCAATCCCGCCCAGACTATGCGCAGCATTCACAAGACCGACCCGACAGGCCCCTGCGATTACCGGGACCCCGCCACCGAGGCGGCCCCGCAGCCCCCAGCCCACGTGACCTTTACCCTGGACTCCCGCGGAGACCTCCGAACCACTCCCGCCCCCCGCCGCCGCGAGAGCCGTCCGAAACCCCGCCCTCCTCCCTGGCGGCTACTGCCTAGCCCCAGTCCAACAAAACCTCCGCAAAGCCACGTGCCCCGCGCCCCGAGCCCCCAGCCACAAACCGCACAAAGGCTGCGAGCGGGCAGAGGCTGGGAACCAGCGATGCAGGGGACACCGTCACAGCCCAGAACCAGAAGTGACCGGTCGCTGCCGGGCCAGTACCTGCTCCTCACCATCCGGGGTTTTCGCGCTTGGAGTCGGGGGTCCCTCGAGACTCCCCAGTTTCCTTCACGGGGCCCGCGGAAGCACGACGTCCTGGGCCTTGGGAACCATTCCACTCTCGGGGCCAGGGCACTGGGCGCTCGAATGCACTAATCCGGGGAGGGACGGGGCTCCTGGCTGCGAAAGCAGCAGGATCTCGGTCAGAGGGGTCGACGCCGCCCCTCGGGCTCGGCTTCTTGCTCCATCTTCCCGACACACAGGGCCGGAAAGGCCCCACGAGCAGCCAAGCTAGCCGCGGTGCCGCGGTGCGCGCCCCCTACCGCCGGAGGGGAGCGTGCGGGGCGTCGCGGCGCATCCGGGCATTTGTGCGCGCGCACACACCCGGCCCCGCTTCCGCCAATTGGGTCAGGGGCTGGGCCGCACCGCCTCCGGGAAGATGGAGTTGGGAGTGTCGCCCCGCGGGCGCGGCGTACTCTGAGGCGGGGTGGGAGTCTTGGACGCGAACTGGGCGGGTGGGGCTCGGCCCGGGCGCGGCGCCTGCCTGGCTTGGCACTGGGAACACTCCTTTAGCCGTTGCGCTATTTTTATATTTCTTGTATTTACGCTTCCCGCCCGTGGTGGAAACTGCGACAAATGCGGATCTCCGTGTCGCTGTTACCAAAAAGAAACCAAAATTAACAGCTGTTTAATACGTTAAGCCCACTGCACTAGCCGCTGGAGTTGTACACAAATGAGTCAAGGCTTGTTTTTAATAAAGATTTAAAATAGCACTTAAGGCAGGCTTATACACCGGTGCATACAGCTGCTATGGTTGGAGAACAAAGACGCTGGTTACCGTTGGTGGGGAGGGGAGCGGTTACTTTTAGAATGTTTGGGTTTGGCCAGGCGCGGTGGCTCCCGCTTGTAATCCCATCACTTTAGGTAGGCCGAGGCCGGTGGATCACTTGAGGTCAGGAGTTCAAGACCAGCCATGGCCAACATGGGAAACGCTGTCTCTACTAAAAACTACAAAAATTAGCCGGGCATGGTGGCGGGCACCTATAATCCCAGCTACTCGGGAGGCTGAGGCAGGAGAATCCCGTGAACCCAGGAGGCGGAGGCTGCAGCGAGCCAAGATCATGCCACTGCACTCCAGCCTGGGCGACAGGGCAAGACTGTTTCTCAAAAAAAAAAAAAAAGTTTGGGTTTGTTAATCTACACATTCATTATCATTAAAATATATATTTATATGTTATGCACTCATTCTGACTCACCTACTTGCCCACAGAGGTGTGGCAAAAACGTTTTTGATGCAGTCTCATAAGTTGAGGACATAAAGAATTGAGTTAGCTAAACCCAAAAACACAGCCGTTGCAAAGAAGGAACACCTTTCTTTGGCCAGTAGGGTGATTAGCTCTTTGTAAACAAGGGCCTTTTTTAATAAAGTTATATCCTTCCCTTCTGCAGCTTTTTTTATAAAGTTATATCCTTCCCTTCTCCTGCTTCCCAGCCTACCAGAAAGTAACCTTCCTTAAACATAGTGGTCACTCAGTTGATTGAAGTTGATTGTCAATATTATTAACTTAAGAGATTTAATATGTGGCTTTTAAAAAGGTAATCTCCATCAGATCAAATACAGTGGGGTTTCTAATTGTTAGACTCAGTGCTTGAAATTGGATGAAAGAAAATCTCAAGCAGTGAGAAAATGTTAGCATGAAAAGAAAGATAAGTGATAACGCTGGGCACGGTGGCTCTCGCCTGTAATCCCAGTACTTTGGGAGGCTGAGGTGAGCAGATCACAAGGTTAGTAGTTCAAGACCAGCCTGGCCAACATGGTGAAACCCTGTCTCTACTAAAAACGCAAAAATTAGCCGGGCCCAGTGGTGGGCACCTGTAATCCTAGCTACTCGGGAGGCTGAGGCAGAAGAATCGCTAGATCCTGGGAGGCGGAGGTTGCAGTGAGCCGAGATCGTGCCACTGCAGTCCAGCCTGGGTGGACAGCAAGACTCCATCTTGGAAGAAAAAGAAAAAGATAAGTGATAGAGGTTGATATTTGTTAAATATCAAGTGAGCGAATAGGTTTGTGCTATAAAAGTTAAGAGACATAATTAATTGCTTAGTGAACGCTGGAGGCAGTTCACAAAGGCCTCAGAGAAGATCACACATATTTTGTGTCTTGAAAGATGGTGAGGGCCGGGCGCGGTGGCTCAAGCCTGTAATCCCAGCACTTTGGGAGGCCGAGACGGGTGGATCACGAGGTCAGGAGATCGAGACCATCCTGGCTAACACGGTGAAACCCCATCTCTACTAAAAAATACAAAAAAAAAACTAGCTGGGCGAGGTGGCGGGCGCCTGTAGTCCCAGCTACTCAGGAGGCTGAGGCAGGAGAATGGCGTAAACCCGGGAGGTGGAGCTTGCAGTGAGCTGAGATCCGGCCACTGCACCCCAGCCTGGGCGACAGAGCAAGACTCCGTCTCAAAAAAAAAAAAAAAAAAAAAAAAAAAAAAAAAAAAAAAGAAAGATGGTGAGACTTAAATAAACGCAGAAAATATTCCAGGCACAAGAAAACTATCAAAAAATACAGAAAGGAAAATATAAAGAGGGCTGTTTGAGTTACAATAAATCAGTTTGACTTGCATGAAAGTCAAGAAGAAGTTTTAAGAACTTGGAGTCTTCTTAAATGCCAAGCAAGGAAATTTGGGCTTTAGACAGAGTAGATATTAGGAGCATAAAAACAGGTGATTTGCTTCAAACTGTATTTTAACAGGACCACCAGGAGTTGATTCAAACTCAGAATAGTCGGGCCAGCTGCCTTCTGGACCGACTTTCCCCCTTCTCATTGGCCTTGTGCTTTGAAAAAATTCTCTTCACAAAGTTATTAGAGTAGAAACAAAAGGCAGAACTGATAAGATTAGTCCTTTTCTAATGGAACCAGAAAAGAAGGGGCAGAAATGAAGGCAGAAGGGAGAAGCGGGGGTGGGGGAGAGAGAAGCAAAAAGGATTCACTCAAGAACCTGGTATTCAAAACTATGTGTACCAGCACTACCACAGCGGTATGACTCAGTGTCCACCTAAAGCATGATAATACTGCTTACCAAAAAAAGTATGGAGGGAATGAAAAGTTGGGTTAGTTTTAAGTGATGCGTCACAGAACAGAATTCAGTGGTAAAAAGCTTAGGCTGGGAACAGAGCTTGAAACAGCAAAGAAATGAGAGGAACGACCAAAAAGCCAAGGGCCATATAGTGATGTCTGAAAAATCAGAATCAAGTAATAATATTGAATACTGCAAAAGTCAGAGAAAATGCGGAATAAGAAAGCAAGCGATCTGGAAAGTGGCGAGTAAGATGGAATATGAGGAGGTCGCTGAGAGCTGGGAGGAGGCGGTAGACAGCGGGGAAATAGACGTCTGGAAAAAAAAAACTGAAGATCACACAAAAACAGCAGGAAATCCAAATCTCCCAAAGTGCCCATGGTGATTCAGGACGATAGTTTTCCCCAGGTACCCCCTCCACCGCATCCTCAAGAGGCCCACCAGCAAGGGTGTGGTTAACAGCCCCAGGTCCGCTAGCAGACCCGCCCTTCCAGACAAGTCCATGGCACAGCGGGAGGCCGAGTACGCCGAGACTCGGAAGCGGATCCTGGGCAGCGCCGGCCCGGAGGAGAAGCAGGAGAAACCCATCCTCGATAGGCCTTTCTCTGATCTTTTTCCCTTCAGGCTAACCAGGATCTCCCAACCCGAAGACAGCAGGCAGCCCAATAATGTGATCAGACAGCCTCTGGGTCCTGATGGGTCACAAGACTTCAAACAGCGCAGATAAATGCAGGCAAAAAGATATGGCGCGACTGCCGCGTCAACGCTTCCTGCGTCGTCCGCCAAGGGTTGCACTTTCGTGGCGGACAGCTGGACTTGAGCAGCGGGAACCTGACTTACTTGCCCGGTGATCCCCGTTGCTCCGCCACTGTGACCTTGAACCCCATGCACTGTGACCTCCCCCCTTCTCCCCTTCCCACTGTGATTGGCACTTCGACAAGGACTGTCCCAAGTCAATGGAAAGGGAAAGGGTGGGGGTTAGGAGAAGGTTAGGGGGAACCCACCAAGTACTCAGAGAGTCAGACAGGGCCAGAAATAACGGTTTATCATGCTCATTAATTTGGGATTTCAAAACACAAATGAACTCACACCTATCCACCCCAAGTGCATGTCTTCATCACTTAAAAAGTGAGTTCCCTTTGAAAAAAAAAAGAAAGCAAACCATCTGCTCACTCTAAAAGCAGTTGCTATTGTTTATGACTTTACCATTTAAAAAAATACAGACCAGCTGCTGCTGTTTGCTTGCATTCCACAGTTATCCTGTGTCACTTTGCCCTTTGTTGTGCTTACTTGAAGTTTCTCTAGAGGCAAACTGCTTATTTTTAGTAGCATTGTTCTTGATGCCCAAGAGGTGTTTCAAGAGGTTGAGATACTTCGAGTGTCTTTATATTCTTTGGGACATAAACTCTGCAAAACAAGGCTCACACCTGTAATCCCAGCATTTTGGGAGGCCAAGGTGGGAGGATCTATTAAGGCCAAGGGTTTGAGACCAGCCTGAGCAACATGGCAAAACCCTGTCTCTACAAAATGCAAAAAAATTAGCCAGGCATGGTGGCACTCACCTGTAGTCCTAGCTACTTGGAAGCCAGAGATGGAAGGATGGCTTGAGCCTGGATAGGTTGTGTGTGATCCTGCCACTGCACTCCAGCCTGTGTGACAGAGTGAGACCATGTCTCAAAGGAAAAAAAAAAAGTCTACAATAGACTTATCTTGACCCAAGGGCCATTTCATACTTTATTAGTCACAACTAATCTTTTTTCTTTCTTGTTTTTTTTGAGATGGAGTCTTACTCTGTCACCCAGGTTGGAGTGGTAGCACGATCTCAGCTCATTGCAGCCTCCACCTCCTGGGTTCAAGTGATTCTCCTGCCTCAGCCTCCTGAGTAGCTGGGATTACAAGCTTGCACCACCATACCCGGCTACTTTTTGTATTTTTAGTAGAGGCAGGGTTTCAGCATGTTGGCCAAGCTGGTCTCGAACTCCTAGCCTCAGGTGATTCACCCACCTCGCCCTCCCAAAGTGCTGGGATTACAGGCGTGACCCACTGTGCCTGGCCACTACTAATCTTTAAAGCATGGTGAAAACGAAACAAGATTTAGCTCAGAAACCGTGTTTAGAATGCTGAGTTTCACAATATTTATGAGACTATCTAAAATTACAGAAGTAGTTCAAATTCCATATGTCTTTCCAAACATCTGGAACTGAATAGTGTTATTTAAAAGGCAAAATCTGGGCTGGGCACAGTGGCTCATGCCTGTAATCCCAGTACTTTGGGAGGCCAAGACAGGCAGATCACTGAAGGTCAGGAGTTTGAGACCAGCATGTGAAACCCCGTCCATGCTAAAAATACAAAAATTAGCCAGGCGTGGTGGTACAAGCCTGTAATCCCAGCTACTTGGGAGTCTGCGGCAGCAGAATCGCTTGAACCTGGGAGGCAGATGTTGCAGTGAGCCGAGATTGTGCCACTGCACTCGAGCCTGGGCAACAGAGCAAGACTCTGTCCTGGAAAATAAAAAAGTAAAAAATAGGCCAGGTGTGGTGGCTCACGTCTATAATCCCAGCACTTTGGGAGGCTGAGGCGTGTGGATCACGAGGTCAGGAGTTCGAGACCAGCCTGGCCAGCATGGTGAAACCCTGTCTCTACTAAAAATACAAAAAATTAGCCGGGTATGGTGGTGCACGCCTGTAATCCCAGCTACTCTGGAGGCTGAGGCAGGAGAATTGCTTAAACCTGGGAGGCAGAGATCGTGCCACTGCACTCCAACCTGGAAGACAGAACGAGAACGAGACTCCATCTCAATAAATAAATAAATAAATAAACAAAAAGCAAAATCCCAGCAAATAGTGGATACAAAGACTTTTTGTTTTTACTTTGAAAATTAATCAACTTTTTGTTTAATTTGACTGAAACATGCAGAAACATTCACAGAACAATATTCAACAAAAGAAACCACCACCTCAAGTTCTGCTCTTAAGAAAAAAAAAAGAAAAAAAGAAACCACTACCCAGAATTCACATTTGTCATTCCTGCATCAAACATATTTTTTTCATTTTTATTTATTTATTTTTGAAACAGAGTCTTGTTCTGTTGCCCATGCTGGAATGAAGTGAGCCGAGATTGTGCCACCATGCCTGGCTAATTTTTAGTATTTTTTAGTAGAGACGGGGTTTTACCATGTTGGCCAGGCTGGTCTCGAACTCCTGGCCTCAAGCAATCCACCTGCCTTGGCCTCCCAAAATGCTGGGATTACAGGTGTGAGTCACTGAGCCTGGCCTAAATATATTTTTTCAATGAAACTGCTTAAAAAATTAAAATTTCACTGTTATTCTTTATCCCATTCCCCTCCTCTTGATAATGATCAATTTGATGCCTGTCCACTAAGTCTGTGTTTTATACATTCACTGTAAATGTATGAATCCATAAACAACAGGGACAGTAGACTGCATACCTATAAGAGAATAGTCAGCCTTAGAGTAAGTTTCAATATGTAACAGGAAAAGCTCTCCTTATCTTTTTCAGTATTGTTTTGGCTCTTCCTGGATGTTAACTTTTAGAACCAGTTTGTCTAATTCACAAAAAAAATCCTCTTGGGATTTTGCTTTGCGTTGCATTGGATTGTTAGACTAATTTGACTTCTTTTCAGTATGAATTCTTCCCAGATAAGAACATGATATATCACTCCATTTTTTAGGTCTCTCTTAACATCCTTTAATAATGCTTTATCGTTTCCTCCTTAAAGCTCTTGTATGTTTGGCTAGCTTTTTTCTGAGGTGCTTAAGTTTTATTGCTGTTTATACCTTTTAAAATTTTATTTTCTATTTGGTTATTGCTGACATATGAAACAATTACTCATTTTTGTGTTTTGATCTTATAGCCAGCCAGCAATACTACTTTTTTTTTTTTTGAGACGGAGTCTCACTCTATCACCCAGATGGGAGTGCAGTAACATAATCTCCGCTCACTACAGTGTCTGCCTCCCTGGTTCAAAGAATTCTTCTGCCTCAGCCTCCTGAGTAGCTGGGACCACAGGCACGTGACACCATGCCTGTCTAATTTTTGTATTTTTACTACAGATGGGGTGTTGCCATGTTGGCCAGGCTGGTCTCAAACTCCTGACCTCATGATCCACTCACCTCGGCCTCCCAAAGTGCTGGGATTACAGGCTGCATTTTCTTTTATTATACAGTACTATTAGTTTTTCAGTAGATACTCTTGGGTTTTCTTTGTAGGTAACATCATTTGCAAAAATCACTAACTTGTCTCTTCCTTAAACCTCTTTTTCATTTTCTTACAACCATTAGAATGGAATAGTAGCAATGATAGTGGACATTCTCATCTTATTCATGACATTAGTAAAAATGCTTTTAAAATGTGATGTTTGCTGTAAATTTTAGGTAGATGCTCTTTGTTACATAAAAGTTTCCTTCTATTCCTGGTTTTTTGAGGTTATAAAAAAGTATGAATGAGTGTTCAGTTTTGTACACTGCTTTTTTATGCATCTAGAAATCACCATGTGGCTTTTCTCCTTTAATCTGTCTATGTGGTGAGATTATATTGATAGATTTCTAATACTGACCTTCCTTGTTTTACCCAGATAAAATTCCACTTAGTTACAAAAGATCTCTTTTTTTGGACATTTATGAACTGAATTTTTTTTTTTTTTTTTTTTTTTTTTTGAGACGGAGTCTCGCTCTGTCACCCAGGCTGGAGTGCAGTGGCCGGATCTCAGCTCACTGCAAGCTCCGCCTCCCGGGTTCACGCCATTCTCCTGCCTCAGCCTCCCGAGTAGCTGGGACTACAGGCGCCTGCCACCTCGCCCGGCTAAGTTTTTGTATTTTTAGTAGAGACGGGGTTTCACTGTGTTAGCCAGGATGGTCTCGATCTCCTGACCTCGTGATCCTCCCGTCTCGGCCTCCCAAAGTGCTGGGATTACAGGCTTGAGCCACCGCGCCCGGCCTATGAACTGAATTTTTAACAGGAAAAGTATTACATGATGATATGGGGGCATAATTGAGTTCCTGCTCTTAGAAGATAAAAAGTATTTCAGAGATTTTAGTAAGAATATTGCCCCATTAAGAACATTCAGTTCTCTAAAGCTAAGTTCAAATAAGGCCCAGTTCTTGGCCTGAGACTCTGGTTCCCACAGAGGCAATACAGGCTGAACTGGTTTGATAACTTTTACCACTGAGAGCTTTTTTTTTTTTTTTTGAGACGGAGTTTTGCTCTTACTGCCCAGGCTGGAGTGCAGTGGCGCGATCTCGGCTCACTGCAACCTCCGCCTCCCAGGTACTAAGCGATTCTCCTGTCTCAGCCTCCCAAATAGCTCGGATTACAGGCATGTGCCACCATACCCAGCTAATTTTTTTTGTATTTAGTAGAGACATGTTTCACTATATTAGGCTGGTCGTGAACTCCTGACCTCAAGTGATCCACCCACCTCAGCCTCCCAAAGTGCTGAGATTATAGGCGTGTGCCACTGCACCCAGCCATGACTGAAAGTTTTAAGAAAGGACAAGTAACAATAGAAGTCATCCTTTGGTGGAATGAAGCGTTTATAATCTCCCAGCTGACCGAAATCTGAGATCTGTGATCATATCTTGTCTGATAGTTACAGAGCCACTCAGCTGGCAGAAAAAAGGTAGTGAGGTTGAGCAGCATCCCCACTCTTTGGGGTGAAAAGGTTGTTGGAGTTTCCCCCAGATTAAGTGGTTCCTGGAGAAGATGGAAGGAGTATAAGCAGTTCTGCTGGTAACTCCTAAGATGGCCACTACCTGGGTAATAGAACCCTGGAAACAAAAGACATAGGATATCTATTGGTAGTATGTGCTGGACTAGGGCAAAAGAAGTTGAGCTTCATTCACATACCCTTGCTCAACTTCCTACTGGGACCATGCCACAAGTCTTTGGAGAAATATCATTTGGACACCTGCCAGATGGAGGGAACTGATGGCCAATTGGTAATAATCAGAGAAACTGGGACAACCAGTAGAAAGGGGCAGAAATGTTTCCCATCATCTAGCTGAGGTTGTTCATACAATGAACCACAGTTATGTCCTGCTAATAAAAGGGCAACTAATTTTGAAGGGCAATTATGTAAAGAAATGTAATTTTCCTCTCCTTCCTCCTTGCCACCCCAACTGGTATTAGGATGGCAGGAGTCATGTGTGGTTTTCTATTGCTATGTAACAAATTACCATAAATGTAGTAGCTTAAAGCAACACAAATTATTAGCTCACAGTCCATATATCAGAAATCCAGGTAGGCTCACCTGGTTCCTCTGCTCCAGGTGTCATAAAGCCTAAATCAAGGTGTGGGCCAGCTTGGGCTCTTAGCTAGAGGATCTAGGGAAGAACCTGCTTTCTAGCTTATTCAAGTTGTTAGCCAAATTCAGTTCCTTGTGGTTGTAGGATGGTAGTCCCCTTTGTCTTGCTGGCAGTGAGGACCACTCTCAGCTCCTGAAGGCTTCCTGCATTCCTTGCCACATACTCCCCTCCATCTTCATGCCAGCAACAGGGTGTTGAATCGCCCTTGTGCTTCGAACCTGACTTACTCTCCTGCTACCAGCCAGAAAAAACTCTGACTTTAAAGGCTCATGTGATTTGATGAGGCCAACCCAGATCATCTCCCTTTTGCCATGTAATGTAACAGAATCATGGGAGTAATATCTCCTCATAGTCACAGGTTCCTCCCACACTTAAAGGGGAGGGGATCATCCATAGGCAAGGTCACTGGGAGTCATTCTTGGAATTCTGAGTACAAGTAATAATTGGGAAGACAGAATGGGATGTGACAAGAAGACCTATGCCCTACATCCCACACCCCCATTCCCAGTTCCAGGTCACCAGGGCCACAAGTCCAGCCTGCTCTGGTGAGAGGAGGAAAGCTTTGAACCAAATATTACTTGAAGTTTCAAAATGAAGAAGTCAATATTAATTACTGAAATGAGACTGCTTTAAAAACTAAAAGAACTGGCTGGGCGCGGTGGCTCACACCTGTAATCTCAGCACTTTGGGAGGCTGAGGCAGGTGGATCACGAGGTCAGGAGATCAAGACCATCCTGGCTAACACGGTGAAACCCCGTCTCTAATAAAAAGATACAAGAAAATTAGCCGGGCTTGGTGGTGGGCGCCTGTAGTCCCAGCTACTTGGGAGGCTGAGGCAGGAGAATGGCATAAACCTGAGAGGCAGAGCTTGCAGTAAGCCGAGATCATGCCACTGCACTCCAGCCTGGGCGAAAGAGTGAGACTCCGTCTCAAAAAAACTAACTAACTAAAAGAAGTGAAAGATTATGGATTTGGATTAGATGTCATTGTGGGAGGCTGCTTCCCAGTGAAAAAGGGTATTACATGGTACAGTCACCAAAACACATTTGATTGCAGTAAAACTCCAATAAGGAACCCTTTATATTGATCTTTTTAAATTAGGGCTTTTTTGTGTGGGTTTTAGAGATTGATCTATATTGTTCTTTCCTTATATACTCTTGTCCAGTTTTGAGATCAAGGTTTTAATAGTATCATAAAATGAGTTGAGTAGCTTTTTCTATTTTCCAAAACAGTTTGTATAAAACTGGAATGATCTGTTCATTGCAGGTTTGATGAAACTAAGCTTGAAGATGTCTTGGTATTAGAGATTTTTGACTACCATTTTTAATTTTTTAAATAATTATTGTTTAGGGCCAGGCATGGTGGTTCACGCTTGTAATCCCAGCACTTTGGGAGGCTGAGGCAAGCGGATCACTTGAGGTCAGGAGTTTGAGACCAGCCTGGCCAACATGGTGAAACCCTGTCTCTACGAACAATGTTTTTGAAAAATTAACTGCTGGGCCGGGCACAGTGCCTCACACCTGTAATCCCAGCACTTAGAGAGGCCAAGGCAGGCAGATCACCTGAGGTCAGGAGTTCAAGACCAGCCTGGCCAACATGGTGAAACCCCATCTCTACTAAAAATACAAAAGTTAGCCAGGCGTGGTGGCGGGCGCCCATAATCCCAGCTACTCAGGATTACAAGCATGAGAATCACTTGAACCCAGGAGGCAGAGGTTGCAGTGAGCCGGGATTGTGCCATTTTACTCCAACGTGGGCAACAGAGCAAGACTCCATCTCAAAAAAAAGAAAAAGAAAAAATTAGCCAGGCATGGTGGTGGGCGCCTATAATCCCAGCTACTTAGGAGGCTGAGGCAGGAGAATCACTTGAAGTCAGGAGGCGGAGGTTGCAGTAAGGAGAGATAGCGCCACAGCACTCCAGCTTGGGCAACAGAGTGAGACTGTCTCAAAATAATAATAACTATAATAATTATTATTATTGTTTAGATTTGTTTCTCTTGAAGTCAATTTTATGTTTTTTCTAGAAAATTATTTATCACAACTTTCTATTTTTTAGATACGATCTTTTGATGTATGTGTCTACTATATCTGTAACTATGTTGTCCTTTTCAATCTTACTATATGTCATTTAATATTAGGGATGTCAGCCAGGCATGGTGGCTTATGCCTGTAATCCCAGCTACTCGGGTGGCTGAGGCACGAGAATAACTTGAACCCAGGAGGCAGAGGTAGCAGTGAGCCGAGATCACACCACTGCACTCCAGCCAGGGTGACAGAGTGAGACTCTGTCTCAGAATAATAATAATAATAATAGGGATGTGTTCTAATAAGCTAGAGTGAGTGGGTGATCATAGTCCTAATGGAGGCCTATTCCCAGCAATATGGAGAGATATTTATGGCCCAAATACAATCATGCACCACCTAACAACAGTTCAGTCAGTGTGGACCACATATACAACAGTGGTCCCATGAGATTATAATGGAGCTGAAAATTCCTATCACCTGTTGCCATTGTAGCTGTCTTGATACGGTAACAAAAGGCATTACTCATGCATTTGTGGTGATGCTGCTGTAAACAAACCTATTGTGCTGCCAGCTGTATAAAAAAATAGCACATACAGTCCAGGTGCGGTGGCTCAGGCCTGCAATCCCAGCACTCTGGGAGGCCGAGGCGGGCAGATCACGAAGTTGGGAGATCAAGACCATCCTGGCTAACACGCTGAAACCCCGTCTTTACTAAAAATACAAAAAATTAGCTGGGCGTGGTGGCGGGCGCCTGTAGTCCCAGCTACTTGGGAGGCTGAGGCAGGAGAATGGCGTGAACCCGGGAGGCAGAGCTTGCAGTGAGCTGAAATCACACCACTGCACTTCAACCTGGACGACAGAGCAAGACTCCATCTAAAAAAAAAAAAAAAAAAAAAAAAGCACATTCAATTATGTGCAGTACACATACTTGATAATGATAAGAAGAAGCCACTGTTACCAGCTTATGTATTTACTATACTATTTATTGTTGTTTTAGAGTGTACTCTTTCTACTTATTAAAAAAAAAAAAGGTATTCCAGAGGAAGGCAACTGCATGAGTGGAATTGCCCATGAGGACATTCCAGTGGAACCAGACATGGAGATGGAAGACAGTGATACTGGTGATCCTGACCTGGCATAGGCATAGGTGTGCATTTGTGTTTTAGTTTTTAACAAAAATGTTTAAAAAGAAAAAAAAAGTAGGCCAGGCGTGGTGGCTTACACCTGTAATCCCAGCACTTTGGGAGTCCGAGGTGGGTGGATCACCTGAGGTCAGGAGTTCGAGACCAGCCTGGCCAACATGGTGAAACCCTGTCTCCACTAAAAAAAATTAGCTGGGCATAATGGCACATGTCTGTAATCCCAGCTACTTGGGAGATTGAGGCAGGAGAATTGCTTGAACCCGGGAGGTGGAGGTTGCAGTGAATGGAGATCACACCAATACATTCTGCCCTGGGCGACAGAGCGAGACTCTGTTTTAAAAATGTAAATAAATAATAGAAAAAGCTTATAGAATAAGGATATAAAGAAAGAAAATATTTTTGTACAGTGTATTCATGTTTTAAGCTAAATGTTATTACAAAAAGTTTAAAAAATTTTTTAAAGCTTGTAAAGTAAAAATGTTGGCCAGGCATTGTGGCTCACGCCCGTATTCCTAGCACTTTGGGAGGCTGCTTGAGTTTAGGAGATCAAGACCAGCCTAGGCAATATGGCAAAACCCCATCTCTACAAAAAATGCAAAACTTAGCTGGGTGTGGTGGCGTGTGCCTGTAATCCCAGCTACTCAGGAGGCTGAAGTGAGAGGTTGGCTTAAGCCCAGGAGACAGAGGTTTGTAGTGAGCCAAGATAGTGCCACTGCACTCCATCCAGCCTGGGCAACAGAGCCAGACCCTGTCTCAAAAAAAAAAAAAAAAAAATAGTTACAGTAAGCTAAGTCTAATTTATCATTGAAGAAAAAAAAATTTTAAATAAATGTAGCCTAAGTGTACAGTGTTTCTAAAGTCTACAGTAGTGTCCAGTCATGCCTTAGGCCTTCATATTGATTCACCTCTCACTCACTGACTCACCGAGAGCAATTTCCAGTCTGCAGGCTCCATTCAGAGTAAGTGCTTTATACACGTGTGCCATTTGTTTCTCTTATACTGCATTTCTGCTGTACCTTTTCTATGTTTAGATATGTTTAGACACACATACTTACCGTTGTGTTACAGTTGCCTATAGTATTCAGTACAGTAACATGCTGTACAGATAGTAGCCTAGAACAATAGGCTACACCACATATTCCAAATGTGTAGGCTCTACCATCTCAGTTTGTGTAAGGACACCTCTATCATGTTCACATAACAATGAAATCACCTAAGCAGAACATATTCCTGTTTTAAGTGACACATGACTGTACTTACTTTCCCAGCCTCCCTTGAGGGAGGGGCTGTTACCTAGACTTAAAATTGGGAACTAGTGGTATAAAAGCCAAGATCTAGTAGCTCCATTCTTGTCGGGGGGATGGGTGCCTGAAGGTAGTTGGGAGTTGCAGCATAGCAGGTCAGCGATACTGGAATAGTCCAAGCTGTGGTGCCCAGTGTCCTGCAGAGGTCAGGATGTCCTCACTGGGCTGCTTGGGGGCATGATTTGAGGAAACAGCTGCACCCAGCCTCCGCCGTACCTGCTCATTTTCCAAGCTGCTGCTTCAGCCTTTCCAATAGTTCTTTAAGTCAATATCATTTAAATACATTTTCTCCCTAAAGCATACAAGGTCGGTGTTACGGGTTGAACCGTGAACCCCAAAATTCTTATGTTGTCCTAACCCCTCGTATCTCAGAATGTGACCGTATTTAGATTGTTACAGATGCAATTAAGATGAAGTCAATCCAATGTGATTATGTGACCTATGTCAGATGTTTGGGGTCAATCTGTTCCCTAGAACCCAAAGTCAATGGCAGAAAGTTAAGCCAAAGAAGCACAAATGACCCGTTTTGCAGGGCATGCCTGGCTGAGTACTCTCCTGAGTACTCATTGGCTGAGAGTCTTAGCAACATAGTACATTTACCCTCATTGGCTGCGGCAAACAGTGCAGCTGCCTTACCAGCCCTAATTGGTCGTGACCATAGGTGGCACTATGAACAAAAGTGTAAGAGATTATTATATACAGAGTGGGGGTTGCACATTTAACTCACTCCAGCTCAGAGAGGCAGATAGAAAAGTCGCACTTTAATTTTGCCTATAAGTGTTCCTGAGGCTGTACCTGCAGTGTAATAGGAAAAACTAATTAAATGTCCAATATTATTTAAATCTGGATGGATCTGTTTATTTAATCAGCAATTTAGGCAGTGTCTCTTAAATAGAAATGTCAGTCTTTTTTCTTTAAGATTTCCCTGACCCTCTGCTTTTCTTTTCTTTTCTTTTTTTTTTTTTTTTTTTTTTTTTTTTTTTTTTTGAGACGGAGTCTCGCTCTGTCGCCCAGGCTGGAGTGCAGTGGCCGGATCTCAGCTCACTGCAAGCTCCGCCTCCCGGGTTTATGCCATTCTCCTGCCTCAACCTCCCGAGTAGCTGGGACTACAGGCGCCCGCCACCTCGCCCGGCTAATGTTTTTTGTATTTTTTAGTAGAGACGGGGTTTCACCGTGTTAGCCAGGATGGTCTCAATCTCCTGACCTCGTGATCCACCCATCTCGGCCTCCCAAAGTGCTGGGATTACAGGCTTGAGCCACCGCGCCCGGCCCGACCCTCTGCTTTTCTAAGTCAGTATCCTAGTATTTTAGCGGGGAGGGACCTTCTGGCCATGTGCTGTCCTGTCAATTCTGCTCACATCTACTGCTTTCCAGCCCCAAGTCTTTTATCCACCCTTTTACTCTCCATTCTGTTAGCCTCTGATGCTGCAGCCCGGAGGTTCAAGCCCAGTCCCCAGTAATAAAGTCTAATCCTGTTTCCTTTGCTCTGTGAGTTTTGTTAGTTTAAAATTTTAGATGTTATGAATCACGGTCATTTTCTTCCCCATAATATTACTATGTAAATGATTTGTTTCTGCAGAGAGTTATAGGCAGACAGTTTGAAGTAGAGCTAATTATATGCAAGGCAGATTTTAAACATCTCATTCATTTATTCACTCATTCAGTAAAAACTTGCTAAGTGCCTACTAACTTGGATGCTCTGCCCTGGGGAATACAATAATCATAATTTTTAAATTTTTTATATATATATTTTTGAGATGGAGTCTTGCTCTGTTGCCTAGGCTGGAGTACAATGGTGTGATCTTGGCTCACTGCAAGCTCTGCCTCCTGGGTTCACGCCATTCTCCTGCCTCAGCCTCCTGAGTAGCTAGGACCACAGGCGCCCACCACCACACCTGGCTAATTTTTTGTATTTTTAGTACAGACGGGGTTTCACCATGTTAGCCAGGATGGTCTCGATCTCCTGACCTCGTGATCTGCTTGCCTCAGCCTCCTAAAGTGCTGGGATTACAGGCATGAGCCACCGCACCCAGCCAATAATCATAATTTTTAAAAGAAACTGTCCCGGCTACTCAGGAGGCTGATGTAGGAAGATCACTTGAGCCAGGGAGTTCAAGGTTGTAGTGAGCCGTGATGGTGCCATTGCACTCCAGCCTCGGTTGACAGAGCAAGACCTTGTTTCAAAAATCAAAACAAAACAAAACAAAAACCATAGTTCCTTTTTTTTTTTTTTTTTTTTGAGACGGAGTCTTGCTCTGTCACCCTGGCACACGCCACTGCGCTCGACTAATTTTTTTTTTTTGTATTTTTAGCAGAGATGAGGTTGCACCATATTGATCAGGCTAGTCTCACACTCTTGACTTCAGGTGATCCACCCACTTTGACCTCCCGAAGTGCTGGGATTGCAGGCGTGAGTCACCACGCCCGGCCCAAACACTATAGTTCTTACAGTGGAAGGTGAAAGAAGTTCCAGTTGAAAATAGTTAGATGTTCTAAGCGCATATTGATAAAGGTGGGGAAACCAAGCGGTGTGTACTTAGAAATGGGAGAAGACTAGTAATCATTAACTAGAGAGGTCTATTGGTCTCTAGGGCCTCACTTATCCAGCAGAGGTTTAGGTGGCAAGCATAAGGTTAAAAATCCCAGGCCTTTCCAGAAGACTGGGGAGTCACACAGATGGGTGGACCAAGAACTGTTGGACATTTAATTGCTTTCCCATTTTTTTGCTGTTATCAATAATGTTGTTTTTCGGCATGATGGTGCAAACCTACTCAGGAGACTGAGTCAAAAGGATTGCTTTAGCCCAGGAGTTGGAGGTTGCAGTGAGCTATACTCGCACCACTGCACTCCAGCCTGGGCAACAGAGCAAGACCCTGTCTCTAAAAATGATAATAATAATGCTGTGATAAACTTCTCTGCACAAAAATCTTTATGCAGGGCTGGACGTGGTGGCTTACACCTGTAATCCCAGTACTACAGGTGGCCGAGGCTGGAGAATCACATGAGGCCAAGAGCTCAAGACTAGCCTGGGCAACAAAGAGAGACTTTGTCTTTACAAAAAAATTTTAAAAACTTAGCCAGACTCAGTATCATAAGCCTGTAGTCTCAGCTGCTCAGGAGGCTGAGGTGGGAAGATGGCTTGACCATGGAAGTTTGAGGCTGCAGTGAGCTGTGATCTTGCCACTGCACTCCAGCCAGTGTGACAGTGAGACCCCATCTAAAAAGAAAATCTTCTTGCACATCTTTGCTTTCTTAGGATAAACTCCTGAAAATGGGTTTTCTGGGTTACAGGGCATGAGCATTTTTGTGGCTACACAATTTATGGTCTCATGATGAATGTGAGAGGGTACTTGTTTTCCCATACCCTTGAGAGGACTAAATTTGGGAAAACATGGATTTATAGGTCTCTATTAAAATGTTCCCCAATTTTATAAGTTTAGAAATTTCACTTAAGAACCATTTCAATCCATTGGAAAGTGCTGTAGAAAAAGGAATTTGCTCTGTGTTGTATATCAGTAAGTGCTGGGTCTTTTTTTTGTATTAATATTCCTGAGTTGAAGTAGAAGTGTTTATCAATGCTTTAACTTGTGGGCTTAATGGAGAGGTGTGATACAAGGAAAAAGGGGTGGTGGGAAATATTTTTTTTAAAAACATAACAGGCTGGTTGTAATGGCTCACTCCTGTAATCCCAGTACTTTGGGAGGCCGAGGCAGGTGGATCACATGAGGTCAGGAGTTCGAGACCAGCCTGGCCAACATGGTGAAACCCCGTGCTAACTAAAAATACAAAAATCAGTCGGGCTTGGTGACACGCGCCTGTAATCCCAGCTACTTGGGAGGCTGGGGCAGAAGAATTGCTTGAACCCAGGAGGAGGAGTTTACAGTGAGCCAAGATTGTGCCACTGCATTACAGTCTGGGTGACAGAGCGAGACTCCATCTCAAAAAAAAAAAAAAAAAAAGAGGAACATGATAAGAGATCAAGGTGAAAAGAACAAACATAGGAAAGGAAAATGATGAGAGAGCAGAGGGGCCTGGACTCCAGCCGCCACACGGGCTTTTGCCTGAACTTGCCCATTTTCCTATGTCATTGCTGTCTGGTGTTTTCAGTTCACAAGTTGAGCAACTGCAGCTTCCTTTATCATTAGAAGAGGAAATGAAAGAGCAAGGGTACAAGTAATTACTGGGGCCAGCACATAATGTTTTTTGTTTTGTTTTGTTTGCCCGGCTTGTTTTGTTTTTTTACAGGGAAAACCCATGTGTTGCAACATGTTCAATCACCAGGATTTTAGTCCTCTGACCTTCAGACGTTAGTCATTCCTTCCTCATAAACAGTTCCCTCCCTAGTGTTTGAACTGGTCTTTAGATTAAACACAACAGGGCCCTTCTAACCTCTCAGAAAAGTCTGAGAAACAAATTCAAATTCTAATAAGCAGCATTTCTGAATGTTAAAATGTGTATGAATTGGCTACATATTTTATATGTTTCATTCTCTCAGGATCTTACCTATTTAGTGAAATTCATTGAGCTAAAATGTAATGTTAAATACTTACAAGAGGCTTTGGTTATAAAATGACTGAAGAGGAATTTCTCTATAAATAGGGTTAGGGTTAGGAAACCTGCAATAGCAGTGGCTCCACCTAATGACCAGAAAATGACACAGTCTAACTGTGATGTTTTCAAGCTTAGAGGCGGTCGTTCACTTTAAAAGTAAAGCGACATGGTTTTTATCTCTCACCACCTTACTTAAAAGTGATGCAGATAACTTAAAAAGTGATTTAAAAACATAAATTCAGCACATAAAACACATAATCCATAAAACACAGCACATAAAAATATGATAGAAAATTAATAGAGTAATTTTAAAAAGTAAATTGCAGTTATTCTTAAAAGAAGACTAGAGTCTTTGCCACAGTTAAAAAGTAAGTAAGGTTAGGCTGGGTGCGGTGGCTCATGCCTGTAATCCCAGCACTTTGGGAGGCCGAGGTGGATGGATCACGAGGTCAGGACTTTGAGACCAGCCTGGCCAATATGGTGAAACCCCATCTCTACTAAAAATACAAAACTTAGCCGGGCGTGGTGGCGGGCACCTGTAGTCCCAGCTGCTCGCGAGGCTGAGGCAGAAAATCACTTGAACCCGGGAGGCGGAGCTTGCAGTGAGCCGAGATCGTGCCACTGCACTCTGGCCTGGGCGACAGAGCAAGACTCCGTCTCAAAAAATAAATAAATAAATAAATAAATAAATAAATAAATAAATAAATAAAAAGTAAGTAAGGTTAAAAAGAAAGAAAGAAAAGTAAACTAAAGACCAGGCCAAACTAGACCAGAACTTTTCTAGCAAAATTGAAAACAGTTATTTAGCTGAGTGTGGAAAGGTAAATCCTATGCGTCATGTCACAAGTACACACATCATTGCCAGGCGGGACGGCTCATGCCTGTAATCCCAGTGCTTTGGAAGGCTGAGGCAGGAGGATTGCTGGAGCCCAGGAGGGCGGCTTGAAACTGCAATGAGCTGTGATTGTGCCACTGCACTCCAATCTGGTGATCAGAGACCCTGTCTCAGAAAATAAAAAACAAACCCCACAACAACAACAAAAAGGTCACCATCAACCAGTTGATTGATTTACCACCACTATCCTCTTGGCCAAGTATCAAAATATTTTAAGCATGAATTTGGCTGTGACCCTTAATTAATTAATTCATTCATTTTCTTGTAGAGATGGGGTCTCACTATGTTGGCTAGGTTGGAGTGCAATGTCTATTCGAGGCATGACCGTAGTGCACTACAACCTTGAACTCTTCCTGGGCTGAAGTGATCCTCCTACCTCAGCCTTTCAAGTAGCTGGCACCACAGGCTCACACCATCATACCCAGCAATTCATATATTTAACGAATATTTACTGGCACAGTGCAAGGCGTTTAAAATACAGCCTGATTAAAACATACATAACCTTCGCCTTTTTTGAGCTTGCAGTATAGTAAAGGAGAAATACAAGAAGCCAATAAATATATAACTGCAAACTGGGATGAGGCATTAGAAGGAAAAGAACTGGGTTCCTAAAAGACAGACTAGCAAGGCTGATCTTGCTAGTCTGAAATCTGACTGAGATACCGTGAGTAATGATCACTTGATTACTCAGAGAACTGCAGCATTTTGGTACAGTTGGTGGTATATTAATATTTTCTTGTTCATATCTGTGTCCTTGCATAACCTTTTAAAATTTGGCCATGCTCTTTGGCCTGTAAATTGAGAGTTCTGTGGTAAAAGGCACTATTTTCCACTTCTTCCTACTTTTCAGAGTATAATACAGGGTGCTTTATGCAGGGGGCCCTTAACTCATGCTCCTGACTGAATGAAGGGCTATTTTTTTTGAGTCTCATTAGTTGGGAAAGTCCCCTTGCTTAGATTGCTTTGCCTAAGAATTTTGTATCCTAGCATCTCAGAGTGCCTGACAGCCGGGTGCAGTGGCTCATGCCTGTAATCCCAGCCCTTTGGGAGGCTAAGGCGGGCAGATCATCAGAAGTTTGAGACCAGCCTGGCCAACATGGTGAAACCCTGTCTCTATTAAAAATACAAAAAGTAGCCGGGCGTGGTTGTAGGTACCTGTAATCCCAGCTACTTGGGAGGCTGAGACAGGAGAATCACTTGAACCCAGGAGGCGGAGGTAGCAGTGAGTTGAGATCACACCACTGCACTCCAGCCTGAGCAAGACTCTATTTAAAAAAAGAAAAAGAAAAATAGTGCCTGACATAATCAGTGCTCAATAAATATCTGTGGAATAGTGAACAAAAGACCAAATGGATGATTAATTTTTTCACTATACTGATACACCTATTTTATTTTATTTTATTTTATTTGAGATGAGGTCTTACTGTGTCAGCCAGGCTGTAGTACAGTGGCACAATCATGGCTCACTGCATCCTTGACCTCCCCAGGCTCAGGTGATCCTCCCACCTCAAACTCCTGAGTAGCTGGGACCACAAGTGCATGCCACCATGCCCAGTTAATTTTTGTATTTTTTGCCATGTTGCCCAGGCTGGCCTTGAACTTTTGGGCTTAAGTGACCTTCGCATTTTAGCCTCCCAGAGTGCTGGGATTACAGGTGTGAGCCACTGTGCCCAGCTGATATGCCTGTTTTCGTGTCCGGTTAAATCACTCATTTAATCATTTATTCAACAGATAATTATTGAACACATACTAAGAACCAGGCATTGTGCCAGTACTGGGGATACAAAGGTAAATAGAAACAGACAAGATCCTGCCCTTGTGGAGCTTATACTCTAGTAAGGACTTTAAAGTCAGAGGTAGACTACTGATCAAGCAGATATAGCACCCTTCTTGTTGTCGAGAGAGAAAAGGAATGTGTCCATACCTTAATGCAACCATATAATTCCCAGAAGTTCAGAGCAGGGCTCCTTCATGAGCAGAAGGTACAGTCTGTAATTAGGGCTGAGATGCAGGTGGCTACGCCCTGGACTGGGGTTAGTCTCTTGGGTTTAGTCTCTTGGAAAGCAATGTGGTTTGCAGTTCTGTTGCAATCCAGATGATGGAATGCCTACTACGAAGGAGCAAGCCCGACCTCAAGCGATGGGAACCTTTTGAGCTAAATTCCATCCTTCACCCAGTGCCTGTGGATTGGAATGAGTGGAGTGGGTGAGAGCGGGCTGAGAGGAAGCAAAGCCGTGGCGATTCCACAATGTTAAGATTAAAGGGAAGGATCAGCACAAACACCTCAAGAATGTGACGTGGTGGGTGGTCTCACTGCCCTTGTTTGGGAGAAGGTTGTGTTTTCCTACTAAAGCTGACAGCTGGGTTCCCTCACCCCTGAGGGTGATTGATGTTTGTTCCTAGAGAGGGAATTACATCCTCCTTGCCTCTCCATGTAGATCTGACCATAGCCATCATACCCTTGTAACCCCCTTTTGGGACCATTATGGAAATTAGAAAAGTCACACAATGACCAACCTATACAGAGGAACTTGTCACAGAGTGGACTGTTCAGTTCCACAGTTCATTGTTTTTTGTTTATAACTCAATTAGAATAAGACAGAGCTTCAAAAAGAAGCAATGCATCTATGACTGCTCAAATTGAGAGAGAAACTTTTCAGGGGAATTATTCACAAACTCCTTTTCACTGAGCTTATGGCTACTGTTCCTCCCTCAAGTGATAGATTCCATCAAGGTGTCAGAATGGCTTTGATAGCTTCCAGTTCCCCAGACCTAAGGCAAAGAGGGATAAATAAGGTCACACACACACACACACACACACACACTTTTATATGCATTAACAAGGCAGTTTTAATTCATTGAGTGATTTTCTCTGAAAGAGGCTTTAAAGATTATGAGTGTAGGTTCTGTGGCCACACTGCCTTAGTATTCTAGCTCTGACACCAGTTTCTGCATCTGTAAAATGGGTTGTTGCAAGGATTAAACATGTTAATATCATTTTTAATGATAATAACATGGAATCCTCACTGAAGGCAGTTTTTTTTTGTTGTTCTTTTTGTTTGTTTGTTTTTCTGAAACGGAGTCTCGCTTTGTTGCCCAGGATGGAGTGCAGTGGCGCGATCTCAGCTCACTGCAACCTCCGCCTCCCAGGTTCGAGCAATTCCTCTGCCTCAGCCTTCTGAGTAGCTAGGATTACAGGCATGCACCACCATGCCCAGCTAATTTTGTATTTTTAGTAGAGATGGAGTTTCACCATGTTGGCCAGGCTGGTCTCGAACTCCTCACCTCAGATGATCCAACTGCCTTGGCCTCCCAAAGTGCTGAGATTACAGGCGTGAGCCGCAGCGCCCGGCCTTGAAGGCATTTTAAGGGCCATAAAAATACTGCTGTTATCTAGCCTGATTGCTCTCATTCTTGTCTCCCAAATGCCAAGATCATTCCTGCCTCAGACTTTTTTCCTTGCTGTGTCATCTTTCCAGAAACTTCTTCCCAGTTTTGTGCATGGCAGAACTAGTTTTTCATCCGGGAGCTTTGGGCTCAGATGTCACTTCCTTAAGGAAGTCTTTCAAAAGCTGCCCCCGCCGCCCCCCAACCCCGAGTTTATCCATCACATTCCCCTTGTTTATTCTCTTCATGGACCTGATCATACTCTGAAGTCATCTTAGTCCCTTCTCTACTTGTTAAATGTTTGTCTTCTTAAGCTCCATGAGGGCAGGGACCTTGTGATCTTCTTCACCATGACATCCTAAAAACTTAGGGCAGCCATTCCCAAAGTGTAGTTCATGGACCCCCAAAAAGGTCTCGTGGGCTCAGAGCTCTTACAACAATACTAAGATTTTACTTGCTTTTTGCACTTTTTGGACCTTTGCATGATGGCACAAAAGCAATGGTAGGTAAAACTGTTGTTACCTTAGCATGAATCAGAGCCATGGCACCAGCTATATTAGCAGTCATTGTTCATCACTATGTACTCAACAGTTTATAAAGCCAGTTTTTCTTAAAATTCACTGAAGAATGTCCTTGAAGAAGCAGTCACAGTTATTAATTTTATTTAGTTTTGATCCTTGGGTGCACATCTTTTTAGTATTCTGTATGATACAATGGAAAGCACATATAAGCACTTCCACACACCAAAGTATATACGTTGGTTATCTCAAGAATAATCTTTCTAGAGATTGAATTCTGTGCTGCAGTATACTGCTTTTTTCATGGGACACCATTTTTACTTGAAAGAACAGCAGTAAACTATGGTCAAGAGCATAGAACTGAAGATTTGGATACGAGAATTATCAGCTTAGAGATGATAAAGACAGTGTCTAAACTATGTGCCACACTGTTTTACCCACTGGGGAGAGACTAGTATTTTGCTCTCACGGAGCTACTAAGAGAATAAAGAAAGAGTAGAGGTCAGAATCATAGTTTGTTGAATATCTGAAGCTGAGGGGCTTCGAGGAGAAAGGCAGGAATGAAACAACTTTAGAAAACACAGTAATGAGGCCGGGTATGGTGATTCACTTCTATAATCCCAGCACTTTGGGAGGCCAAGGCAGGCAGATCGCCTGAGCTCAGGAGTTCAAGACGAGCCTAGGCAACATGGAGAAACCCCGTCTCTACCAAAAAAATACAAAAAATTAACTTGGCATGGTGGCGCATGCCTGTGGTCCCAGCTACTTGGGAGGTTGAGGTGGCAGGATCACTTGAGCCTGGGAGGTAGAGGTTGCAGTGAACCGAGATCATGCCACTGCACCCCATTTTGGGCAACGGAGTGAGACCCTGTCTCAAAAAAAGAAAGCAAGGCAAGGCAAGGCAGGGCAGGGCAGGGCAAGGCAGGGCAAGGCAGGGCAAGGCAGGGCAAGGCAGGGCAAGGCAGGGCAACACATTAATGAAAGAAACACCTCTGTAGCACAGTATTGGTTTATTATTAGTAAAACAGAGTAGTCATGGGGGCTCCAAGCTAAAATGTAGACACAATCCTGTTATAACAGTAGCTATAAAGGTTTTATTCAGCAAACTGTACTTATACAAAGAAAGGATCTTGCTTTTCCCCTTTTCGAGAGAATCTTCAGCATGAGAACATTCAGCATTAATTGCCCAGTGCCAATATGACAGATATTCCTAATTACAAATAATTTGCCAAATTTACAATGAGAATAATGATTAATTTGTGTCACATAGATTTTATTATTTATTCCCAAAGTGATTTAAGTTTATATTACAATCACAAATCTTATACTTTCAAAAATAATGTTCTTAATAAACTCATCCTGAATTTTTCTTCCCCAAAGGCATCCACACCAACCACAGAATAAACAAGGCTTTCCCACTTTTCCCCTTACTGCTGTGAGTAGCATTGATTCAGTATCAGCCCCAGGTCTGCCTCTGTTCCCTCTGAATCAATGTTCTGTCTAAAAGGTAGGCATTGGAGAAAACAGACCTCCCTGTCATAGACTGAAGGGCAGCAAACTACATTCCTTCAGCCTTAGGCCTGATGGAGAAAATGCTTCAAATCACAAGAGAGGTAAGGCTCTCAGAAAAGCATGCAGACATTTTTAAAAACCTTGACTAAAAAGTGTGACTAGCTGGGCACGGTGGCTCATGCCTGTAATCCCAACACTGGGAGGCCAAGGTGGGCAGATCACCTGAGGTCAGGAGTTTGAGACCAGCCTGACCAACATGGAGAAACCTGTCTCTACTAAAAACACAAAATTAACCAGGCATAGTGGTGCATGCCTATAATCCCAGCTACTTGGGAGGCCGAGGCAGGAGAATCGCTTGAACCAATGAGGCATCAATTGCGGTGAGCCCAGATCATGCCATTGCACTCCAGCCTGGGCAACAAGAGTGAAACTCCGTCTCTTAAAAAAAAGTGTGAGTAGGCCAGGCAGGATGGCTCACGCTTGTAATCCCAGCACTTTGAGAGGCCAAGGCAGGCAGATCTCTTGAGCTCAAGGTTTCAAGACCAGACAGGACAATACGGTGAAACCCCGTCTCTACAAACAAAATATTTGTTATTTTTTTTTTTTTGAGACGGAGTCTCACTCTGTCACCCAGGCTGGAGTGCAGTGGCGCGATCTTGGCTCATTGCAAGCTCCACCTCCCAGATTCACGCCATTCTCCTGCCTCAGCCTCCCGAGCAGCTGGGACTACAGGCGTCCGCCACCAAGCCCGGCTAATTTTTTGTAGTTTTAGTAGAGACGGGGTTTCCCCATGTTGGCCAGGATGGTCTCGATCTCCTGACCTCGTGATCCGCCCGCCTTGGCCTCTCAAAGTGCTGAGATTACAGGCATGAGCCACCGCGCCTGGCCACAAAATATTTTTTAAAATTAGCCAGTTATGGTGGTGCATGCCTGTAGTCCCAGCTACTTGGGAGGCTGAGGCAGGAGTATCACTTGAGCCTGGGAGGTCGAGGCTGCAGTGAGCCATGTTCGTGCCACTGCACTCCAGCCTGGGTGACAAAGTGAGACCCTGTCTCAAAAAAATACAAAATAAATTAAAAAGTATGATTTTAGAAAATGTTAAGATTTAAAAATAAAATTTTTAAGCAAATGTAAATAAAAAGAATAACCGGTCTGGGATAACCAGATATCCTGCATTTTAGAAATAACATTTCTAAAATGGGAACTGGGGTCAGAGAAGTGACTTAAAATGTCCCTCTTGGTCCCTCCCTCTATGCTTCACAGCATAACCCATATTTATCTACTTATTTTTAATTTAATTTAATTTTACTTTTAGAGTCAGGGTCTCACTTTGTTGCCCAGGCTGGAGTGCAGTGGCACAGTCATGGCTCACTATAACCTCAAACTCCTGGGCTCAGGCAATCCTCTACCTCATCTTTCCAAGTAGCTGGGACTACAGGTGTCTACCACCATGCCCGGCTAATTTTATAAATTTTTTTAATAGAGATGGGGGTCTTGCTGTGTTGCTCAGGTCTTGAACTTCTGGCCTCAAGTGCACCCCCTGCCTTGGCCTCCCAATCCAATCTGGGATTGCAGATGCAGGCCACTGTACCTGGCCCCCATATTTATTAATCACATTTTATTCATTCATTCATTTAACTTTCCTGTGAAGTTTTGCAAATGGCTTCCTCAATTCCCCCGTTAAGCTTTTTTTTTCCTTCTCAAACCATGCTTATATCCTTTCTGGTTCCAGTCACATATTTTGGGTCAGCTAGTCTAGTCCTACCACTGTAGTTTTAATATCACCTGTAGTGATTTCAGAGACTTCTCTGAAGCCACAAGACCATCTGATTCAATACCAATATTTTGAAATCTAATGACTTACAATTCTAGAACATTCTCAACATTAAGTTTCTTAAAGATGGTTTAAATACTTTTTACATTTAAATACATGTACAGAAAACAAAACTCTTTTCATTTAAAATCTACCAAATACAGCCACACATGGTGGGGTATACCTGTAGTCCCAGTTACTCAGGCGGCTGAGGCAGGAGGATTACTTGAGCTGAGGAGTTCAGGGCTGCAGTGCACTATGATTGTGCCCGCAAAAAGCCACTGCACTCCAGCGTCGGCCACAGAGAAAGACCCAGGTTTTTATTTTTTTGGGTTTTTTTTTCTGAGACAGAGTCTTGTTCTGTCGCCCGGGCTGGAGTGCAGTCTGGAGTGCAGTGGCTCATTGCAACTTTCACCTCCTGGGTTCAAGCAATTCTTCTGCCTCAGCCTCCCAAGTAGCTGGGACTACAGGCACGCGCCAACACACCCAGCTAGTTTTTGTATTTTTAGTAGAGATGGAGTTTCGCCATGTTGGCTAGGCTGGTCTCAAACTCCTGGGCTCCAGTGATTCTCCTACCTTGGCCTCCCAAAGTGCTGGGATTACAGGTGTGAGCCACTGCATCTGGCCACAAGACTCAGTTTCTTTTCTTTTTTTTGGAGATGGAGTTTCGCTCTTTTGCCCAGGCTGGAGTGAAGTAGTGTGACCATGGCTCACTGCAACCTCTGCCCTCTGGGTTCAAGCAATTCTCCTGCCTCAGCCTCTCAAGTAGCTGGGATTATAGGCACCCACTACTATGCCCGGCTAATTTTTGTATTTTTAGTAGAGATGAGGTTTTGCCATGTTGGCTAGGCTGGTCTCAAACTCCTGACCTCAGGTGATCCACCCACTTCGACCTCGCAAAGTGCTAGGATTACAGGTGTGAGTCATCGTGCCTGGCCAGCAAGACCCATTTTCTAAACAAAATAAAAAATAAATCTTCCAACTATTTGTAATATGATCTCTGTTCATCTTTACTGTTATAAACGTTCCTCAGGTACTTGAAAGGAGTGTGTGTTCTATGCTTGTTGAATACAGATAACCTATTAGACAAGGTTACTAACTTCCTGGCTGCCTGCTCTATCACCTCTACTAGAAGTGTTTAAAATCTCAATTTTCCTTTTAATTTTCTTACTGTTTTCTGGGTTGTTCATGATTGCTATGTTCGTGGTGGATTGTTCTTTTTTTTAAAAAAAAAATCACAAAACCCTCTTGATCCTATTAATACTTTTTGCCTCAAATTCTATTTTGTCTGCTATTGATATTACTACCCTAAATCCCCTACCCTAACCTTTTTTTTTCTGAGACAGGATCTCACTCTGTCACTCAGGCTGGAGTGCAGTTCACCATCACCACGGCTCATTGCAGCCTCGACCTCCCTGGACTTGGGTGATCCTCCCACCTCAGCCTCCTGAGTAGCTGGGATTACAGGCACACACCACCATACCTGGCTAATTTTTGTATTTTTTATAGAGATGGGGTTTCACCATGTTGGCCAGGCTGGTCTTGAACTCCTGATCTCAAATGATCCACCCACCTTGGCCTCCCAAAGTGCTGGGATTATAGGCATGAGCCACCACACCCAGCCGGCAGCCAACTGTTTATGGACTGGCACTGGGGCCCAGACCCTACCTTGAGTGGTACTGGTCTAGAGGACTTATTAATTGCATGATCTAGGAGTAGTTCATAAATTCTGTGATGGTCATTCTTTGGGTGAACTTCATTTCTAGCAGATTCTAGATAAGCAGCGTGGCTTCCTCTGATTCTGACACCTGAGGGTGGGGAAATCCAGACTGTCTCACTTAGGTTGTGCATCTTCACACTGGGAAGGAGGGTGAGGCTAAAGTTGTGTTAGGAGATAAATGATGAAATTCAAGAGCTCCATGGTAACAGCCCTTGTCTTTCCTCTCTGGGGCCACACACTGCAGTGTGGGGAGAGGAGTGGACAGAAGGAATGTCAGCGTTTCCTTGGCAAAATCTCTTGAGTTTCAGAACAGCAGTGAGATTTTGGAGGTATGAGAGTCACAGGTTTGACATCCCTGTGAGGAATGCTATTTGAGTACAAGCACTGGATGTCCTCATGATGTTGTGATTTCAGAAGAACAGTCCTGTGTTTGGCTGAAAAGTTCTGCATCCCATAACTCCATGCGAATAAGCAGCCATTTCCTCCCAGCACACAGTTGCTCACCAATGTCCATGGTCCTATGGTCCCATGGCACTGGGAGGCCTCTCATGCAGCTGTCTCCCACTGTGGTCTTAGGAAATTTCTGGAACATTATTAGAGTGAGTTTTTCCTAGATCTGCTTACTGAATACCTGTAGAACTTTCACACTGATGGCCAGTTCCAAGACTTAATATATGACCTTGCGACCATTGGTGATAGTGCTTTCTTGATCTGCTGACTCAACTTGAAGCAGAACTGGGGGTACTACTAGGAATGAGGGGTGACCAAATGGTGCAAGGCTAGGGGTTGGGGCTAGGGCAAGGGGTATATTGGGTAACTGGGGATGACCAGTGTAAGAGAGCACAAAGACGATGGTGAAGGGCCGGTAGGCCACCTCCTACTTGGTGGGAAATTCTGTTCCTGGCTGGAACTGGTTCATTCATTCCAAGCCAGCAACAGCTCCAGGTTTGGACGCCATTTGTGAATCTACGTGCCACCAGACCAGTCCCTGTCTGCCACACACCCCACTCTCTGGAGTTTGGAAAAATGGAAGGGGTGGGGCTAGCTACTAGTCTTTTTTTTTTTTTTTTGAGACACAGTTTCATTCTGTCATCCAGGCTGGAGTGCAGTGGCATGATCTCAGCTCACTGCAACCTCCGCCTCCCGTGTTCAAGCGATTCTCATGCCTTAGCCTTCAGAGTAGCTGGGAGTACAGGTGCACACCATCACAGCCTGCTAATTTTTTTTTTTTTTTTTTTTTTTTTTTTTTTTTTTGAGACGGAGTCTCACTCTGTCTCCCAGCCTGGAGTGCAGTGACATGATCTCAGCTTACTGCAACCTACGTCTCCAGGGTTCATGAGAGTCTCCTGTCTCAGACTCCTGAGCGAGTAGCTGGGATTACAGGCGCCCATCACCGTGTCCAGCTAATTTTTGTATTTTTAGTAGAGATTGGGTTTCACCATGTTTGTCAGGCTGGTCTCCAACTCCTGACCTCAAGTGATCCGCCTGCCTCGGCCTCCCAAAGCACTGGGATTACAGGTGTGAGCCACCATGCCTGGCCTTTTTTTTTTTTTTTTTTTTTGAGACAGAGTTTTGCTCTTGTCACCCAGGCTAGAGTGTAATGGCACTGTCTCGGCTCACTGAAACCTCTGCCTCCCGGGTTCAAGCGATTCTCCTGCCTCAGCCTCCCGAGCAGCTGGGATTACAGTCGTACACCACCATGCCTGGCTAAGTTTTGTATTTTTAGTAGAGATGGGGTTTCACTATGTTGGCCAGGGTGGTCTCCAACTCCTGACCTCAGGTGATCCGCCTGCCTTGGCCTCCCAAAGTGCTGGGATTACAGGCATAAGCCACCGTTTTTAATGGTGCTGTTTTTAAAGTTTTTAACCAGTGCTGTAGTTTGAATATTTGTCTCCTCCAAAACTCATCTGAAACATAATCCCCCCATGTGGCAATATTGAGAGATGGTGCCTTTAAGAGGTGATTGGGTCATGAGGGCTCTGCCCAGTGAGACTGGTAGCTTTCTAAGAAGAGGAAGAGAGACCTGAGCTGTCACGCTCAAGCCCCTCACCATGTGAGGCCCTCCACCACCTCGGGACTCTGCAGAGAGTTCCCAGGAACAAGAAGTCTGTCACCAGATGCGGCCCCTGTACCTTGGACTTCTCAGCCTCCGTTACTGTAAGAAATGAATTCCTTTTCTTTATAAATGACCCAGTTTCAGGTATTCTGTTCTATGCAACAGAAAATGGACAAGACAATGAGTACACTTAGTTGTTGCTTCCTGAGTTCTAAAGACTAACAGAGCAGGTCCTCCATTCTTGCCCCTTTTTACCCCAAATGCTCACTGGCATTCTTGCAGCTGCAAGTAATAATTAAAAGTGGCTAAGCCAGGCTGGCGTGGTGGCTCACGCCTGTAATATCAGCACTTTGGGAGGCTGAGGCAGGAGGATCACTTGAACCAGCTGGGGCAACATAGCAACACCCTGTCTCTAATTACTATTATTTTTTTGAGTAAGCCAAATAGGGGTTTACTTTTCATCTAGAACAAGAAGCCATGTTGGCCAGTCTGGTCTCGAACTCCTGGGCTCAACTGATCCATCCACCTCAGCCTCCCAAAGTGTTGGGATTACGCATGAGCCACCGCACGCAGCCACAAGACCCAGTTTCTTTTCTTCTTCCTTTTTTTTTTTTTTTTTTTTGTTAGAGATAGGGCATCTAACGGCATTGTTTTAGCTGCTCAACACTTTGTGGTTTTTTTTTTTTTTGAGACGGAGTCTTGCTCTGTCACCCAGGCTGGAGTGCAGTGGTGCAATCTTGGCTCACTGCAAGCTCCGCCTCCTGGGTTCACGCCATTCTCCTGCCTCAGCCTCCCCAGCAGCTGGGACTACGGGCCCACGCCACCACGCCCGGCTAATTTTTTTTTCTTTTGTATTTTTAGTAGAGATGGGGTTTCACCGTGTTAGCTAGGATGGTCTCAATCTCCTGACCTCGTGATCCGCCCACCTCAGCCTCCCAAAGTGCTGGGATTACAGGTGTGAGCCACTGTGCCCAGCCCACTTTTTTTTTTTTTGCTTGTTTTTGTTTGTTTTGTTTGTTTGTTTTTGAGACAGGGTCTCCCTCTGTTGCCCATATAGTACAGTGGCATGATCATGGCTTACTGTAGCCTCGACCTCCCAGGTTCAGGCAGTCCTCCTGCTTCAGCTTCCTGAGTAGCTGAGACCACAGGTGCACACCAATATACCTAATTTTTTTTTTTTTTTTTTCGAGATGGAGTTTCACTCTTGTTGTCCGGGCAGGAGAGCAATGGCGCAATCTCGGCTCACTGCAACCTCTGCCTCCCTGGTTCAAGCGATTCTCCCACCTCAGCCTGTGAGTAGCTGGGATTACAGGCATGTGCCACCATGCCCGGCTACTTTTGTATTTTTAGTAGAGATAGGGTTTCTCCATGTTGGTCAGGCTGGTCTCGAACTCCCGACCTAAGGTGATCCACCCACCTCGGCCTTCCAAAGTGCTGGGATTACAGGTGTGAGCCACCACACCTGGCCACCTGATTAATTTTTAAGTCATTCACAGAGAACGGGTTTTGCCATGTTGCCCAGGCTGGTCTCAAACTCCTGGGCTCAAATGATCCTCCTGCCTCAGCCTCCCAAAATGCTGAGGTTCCAGGTGTGCCACTGTGCCTGGTCAGCTCACCACTTTCAGATCTGGTTCTCTTCACCTCTCTTTTATAGTCATAAGCTTATTAGCACAATTCTAGACATCCACAGCTACATTTAAGGCAGGAAGGAGGTGGTAATAGACACTACCAGCCACATCTGTCCCTTTTAATTAGGATACCCTAGAAGTCCTCAGCAGACTTTGAATTATGTGCCATTGGTAAGATGTCATATGATCATCCCTCTACAAGGCAACAAGGTAAAAAAAAGAATTTAGCATTTCTAGCCTCGAGTGGAGATGAACAAAGAATAGGAATGGGCATTTGCTTAGGAAACCAACTGTGCCTTAGAACATTTTTGCACTTTTTTCTGTGTAATTTTGTGTTAAATCATATAAAAATGCTGATCCTAACAAATATGGTCAATGAGTCGCACCATAATTCTCTAAGAACTCCAGTCCAAAAAGGTTAATCTTGCTTTTAAACTCCAGGCGCGGTGTTTCACAGCTGTAATTTTAGCACTTTGGGAGGCAGAAGCAAGAGGATCACTTGAGGCCAGGAGTTGGAGACCAGCCTGGCAACATAGCAAGACCACGTCTCTACAAAAAATAAAATTATCCGGGCCTGTTGGTGCACACCTGTAGTCCCAGCTACTCAGGAGGATGAGGTGGGAGGATCACTTGAGCCTAGGAATTCGAGGCTGCAGTGAGCTGTGATTACACCACTGCACTCCAGTCTACCTAGGGTGGAGGTAGAACCCATCTCTAAAACAAAACAAAGTAAAAACAAAACAAAACTCCAAGCAGAGAAAGACCTGAAGAGTCAGATGAGTCTAATGATTCCTAAAGGAAATCCTTATTGAGATTCCAGGAGATTCCATCTCCTCAATAGAGTAATTGATTTTGAGCCTCCCACCTCCTGAATTAAGGCCCACTCATCCCTATCCTGCACTGAACTGTAGACTCTTTTTTACTTCCTTACAAAAGTGTATTCTCAAATGTACAACAGACTCCAAGACGACACTATTGTAGCTATAGGTGGCAAAAGATGTTATGGCAGAGAATCCAGATGTTTAAATAGGAATGGAATCAAGGGTCACCGCCCCAAGCACAGATTAACAAAATTTATTTTTGCCATATGTATTTAATGTGGCTGGCGGGGGCGGGGTGGGGGGCTTTCACTTTTAGCTCCTCTTTTTGTTTCTGCTTGAACGTCTCATCTTCCTTATCCACCCCCTTGACCTGCTTCTCAAGCTTTCTCAGGGCTTCTTGCCACCTTTGCAGCTGTACATGGCACCTGCTATAGGGCTCTAATTTTAAACTGACAAAAGGACAATTGAAAAAACAGGAAACTGACGTTTTTGGGGGGAAGAGTAAGACAAACAGGAAAAGGAAAATGAAGACATATGGTTGATACAGACTGTTGGATTTCAAAAGGAAAAGTCTATGGATAACCGAAAAAAATATTTAGAAATGCATAGTCTTGGCTGGTTAAATAAATATCCATGCTTGTTCTTGTGGCACAGTAGTTATGAGACATTTTTAGTTAAATGGAAAAATGTGAATTACTATAGTTTGAGTGATATGCCGCTTTTCAAATTAAAAGCAGCATAACAAATACATTTCCCAAATACTTATAATTCATTGAATTGGCAATAATTCACCTCCTAATGACTTCATATGAAGTATAAAGTAACTTGGATACATCAGAATAAATCCTATCTAATATAAAAAAGTAATATGATTACATTTAATGCATCTCATATCAGTTATAAAAATGGTATCTATGAGTAAAGAAATGCTTGTGAACAAGAAAATTAATCTTATAAAGGTCAAACAGGCCGGGCGTGGTGGTTCACACCTGTAATTCCAGCACTTTGGGAGGCCGAGGTGGAGGATCACCTGAGGTCAGGAGTTCAAGACCAGCCTGACCAACATGGTGAAACCTTGTCTCTACAAAAATACAAAAAATTAGCCAGGCATGATGGTGGGTGCCTGTAATCCCAGCTACTCGGGAGGCAGAGGTGGGAGAATCGCTTGAACCCGGGAGGCGGAGGTTGCAGTGAACTGAGATTGAGCCACTGCAACCCAACCTGGGAGACAGAGGAAACTCCGTCTCAAAAAATAAAAAAATAAAAATAAAAAAAAGGTCAACAAACCAAACCCTTCTAATTTATTCAAATCTGCTTTTAATATAAGCAAATGATAAATTATAATTGTAATCTGAAAAAGCAGAATTAGGGGATTTTGGAGCTGGACAGTCCCCTGGAAATTATTTGGATCAAAGCCCTCATTTTATAGGTGAAGAAACTGAGAAGTAGGATTTGAGCAACTTGCCCAAAGGCTTTGCCAAAGGCTATACCAGTGAATGGCAGTCTGGACTGGAAGTCCCAGTGCTGCCGTCCAGGCTGGACCTGACCTGTTCCACTTCACGCTACTAGCTCCTGGGCGGAGACCGACCTTTTTCTTGGCAGGTTTTTTTCTTTCAAAACTACTAATTACTGTTATTTTTTGTAGAGATGGGGTTTCGCCAGGATGCCCAGGGTGGTCTTGAACTCCTGAGATCCACCTGCCTTGGCCTCTCAAAGTGTTGGGATGACAGGTATGAGCCACAGTGCCTGGCCCATTTTCCTCTCACCTCTTTGTTCCTTCTCTCTTTCTTTAGCAGCGTTATGTTCTATCATCGTATACCAGAGTTCCTGAACTTCAGTTATAGTCTGTTCTTCTTGCTTTATGCTATCTTCTTCAGCAAGCTCATCTTGGTCTGTTTTCCTCCTTATCAGGCATACCCCAGAAACTCCGAAGTTTTATCTTCACTCCAACTAAACATTTTCCTGAGTTCTGCACGTCTGTAAACTGATTATTTAACGTTTGTTTTTTTTTTTTTTCCTGAGACAGAGTCTCTCTCTGTCACCCAGGCTGGAGTGCAGTGGTGCAATCTCAGCTCACTGCAGCTTCCGCCTCCCAGATTCAAGTGATTCTCCTGCCTCAGCCTCCTAAATAGCTGGGATAATAGGCATGTGCCACCACACACAGCTAATTTTTGTATTTTTAGTAGAGATGGGGTTTCACCATGTTGGCCAGGCTGGTCTTGAACTCCAGATCTCAAGTGATCTGCCTGCCTCGGCCTCCCAAAGTGCTGGGATTACAGGCGTGAGCCACTGTGCCTGGCAACATCTGTAATTGGATATCTCAATATCAAGAAGGCCCATAATCTTCCTCTGCCTCATCCCTCTCCTAACTCAGTCCTCTTTTTGTGTTTCCCAGTTCAGAGAATGGCACCATTCTCTATCAAGCTGTGCAAATCAGACATGTGTGATTTTCTGTTGTTGTTGAGACAGGGACTCACTCTCACCCAGGCTAGAGTGCAGTGGCGTGATCATGGCTCACTGAAGCCTCAACCTCCTGGGCTCAGGAGATCCTCCCACCTCAGTCTCCTGAGTAGCTGGGACCACAGGCCCACACCACCATGTCCAGCTAATTTTGTATTCTTTGTAGAGACAGGGTTTCATCATGTTGCCCAGGCTGGTCTCGAACTCCTGGACTCAAGCAATCCACCCACCTTGGTCTCCCGAAGTGCTGGGATTACAGGCGTGAGCCACCGCGCCCAGCTGAAGTGTGATCCTTAACTTCAGCCCTTCTCATGCCCTCCATTTCCAATCCATCTCCAGTCCAGTTGATTCCAGCCACTCAATTCTCTTGAAGATTTCCACTTATCTCACTCCACTACTTTTCAAGCTACCACCATCTCTAACTACAGTCATCTCTCAATTCACTGGTCTCCTGGCCTCTCTGGTTCTCCCCCACTAATTTCAAAACAAATTTACTGTGACAGTGCTCATAACACTCCCCCTTGCTCTTACTAAAGATGCTTACCATAGCCTCCAGGTATTGTATGGTCTGAGGCCTATCTTTCTAGGCGCATGACACACCGTATCTCCCCACTCTCAAATTTAGTCTCCAGACTCCATCCTTTTTATAGTTCTTTAAAATCATCACAATTCCTCCAACCAATGGGCATTTGCATGCGCTATTGCCTCTTTCCAGAATGAAACACCCTCCCTCTGCCTAGCTAACTTCCATATATCTACGACTGCAGCTCAGTCAAACTTTCTCGATGGACTCCCTCCACAACTGCCAAGCCTGGGCCAGATTCTTTTGTTATGTGCTCACAGAACCATGTTCCCTTTAGCATTCATTGAGCTTGCTGTTTAATTATTCCTATTTTGTTTTTGTTTAATTAGTCCTATCATGGTAGACAAATGTTCCTTAAGATCATAGGACATACAGGACTGTCTCTACATAAAAACTGTTTTATATCCATAATGCCTAGCACAGTACCTGGCGCACAGTATACGCTCAATAAATTTTTGTTGAATTAATGCAATTATCATTATATTCCTGATATTAGCAGGTATAATCCAGTTTAAGTTTGGGAACAGAAAGACAAAACAGACTACATCTAATAAATCCAGTCTCCTTTTTTATTTATTTACTTTTGAGACGGAGTTTTGCTTTTGTTGCCCAGGCTGCAGTGCAATGACATGATCTTAGCTCACTGAAACCTCTGCCTCCTGAGTTCAAGGGATTCTCTGGCCTCAGCCTCCCAAATAGCTGGGATTACAGGTGTCTGCCACCATGCCCAGCTAATTTTTTTTGTATTTTTAGTAGAGATGGGGTTTCACCATGTTGGCCAGGCTGGTCTCGAACTCCTGACCTCAGATGATCTCCCCACCTCAGCCTCCCAAAGTGCTGGGATTACAGGCGTGAGCCACCGTGCCTGGCTAAGGTCTCCTTTCTTTTAATCAGACTTTCACCTTTGGCCATTCTGCATAGTCATTCACTCAACAGTATTTACTGATGGACTGCATATAGAGTGCTTGATTAATGTTGCTGCTTTGTCATTATTATTATTATCATTATTATTAAGACAGAGTCTCACTCTGTTGCTCAGGCTGGAGTACAGTGGTGTGATCTCTGCTCACTGCAACCTCCACCTCCCAGGTTCAAGCCATTCTCCTGCCTCAGTCTCCCAAGTAGCTGGGACTACAGGCATGCACCACCACACCTGGCTAATTTTTGTATTCTTAGTAGAGATGGGGTTTCACCATATTGGCCAGGCTGGTCTCGAACTCCTGACCTCAGGTGATCTGCCTACCTCGGCCTCTCAAAGTGCTGAGATTACAGGTGTGAGCCACTGTGCCCAACTTAATGTTTCTGCTTTGAAATAAACATTTAAGAAGTCTTTAATCGGTTGAAAACAGCAAGATTTTAAAAGTATTTTAAAAAGTGAAACAAAAGAATGCTTACTTCATTTCACAGAGAGAGGTTTCTCTTTTATGTTATTTTTAAAAGGAGATGGAATTTTGTTTCATTCATTTCTGTTTATTTGGACAGGCCAAATATGAACAACTGAACACGCCAGCGTTACCATACACATGTTACACAGATGCCATCCTTCTTCCATCGGCTCTCATATGCAATACAAAAGTAAAAAGAGGTTCTCTTTTAACAGGTAAAAATTGAAGTTCGGTCACTTAACACAGAGTAAACAGTAATTACAGTTATGCTGGTAACAAAAGACAGCATGTTCTCTTTGAAAGCACCGTATTTGGTTTGTTTCCGCGCTTGGTTCCACTATCTGGCACATTTTCCCCGGGAGTTTTCTTTTCAGTGGGATGATTATCTTCAGGGCAAAAAAGTTTATCAGACTCAAGTTTTAGCAGTACTTAGTTTATTCATTTATATACACGTAACTGTAACCCCATCCTGTCTTCCTCCAGTCTTCTTACTGCATTCCTACTGACACGTATATTATAACACCCTCCACAAGTTCTATTTACAGTTAAGAATTTCTTTTTTTTTTCTTTTTTTGAGACGGATTTTCACTCTTGTCACCCAGGCTGGAGTGCAATGGTGCAGTCTCGGCTCACTGCAACCTCGACTCCCAGGTTCAAGTGATTCTCCTGCCTCAGCCTCTCGAGTAGCTGGAATTACAGGTGCCTGCCACCACGCCCAGCTAATTTTTGTATTTTTAGTAGAAACAGTGTTTCGCCATGTTGGCCAGGTTGGTCTCAAACTCCTGATCTCAGGTGATCCACCTGCCTTGGCCTCTCAAAGTGCTGGGATTACAGGCGTGAGCCACCGCACCCAGCCTGCAGTTAAGAATTTCTAAATGGGCCGGGCGCGGTGGCTCAAGCCTGTAATCCCAGCACTTTGGGAGGCTGAGACAGGCGGATCATGAGGTCAGGAGATCGAGACCATCCTGGCTAACACGGTGAAACCCTGTCTCTACTAAAAAATACAAAAAACTTGCCGGGCGAGGTGGCGGGCACCTGTAGTCCCAGCTACTCGGGAGGCTGAGGCAGGAGAATGGCGTGAACCCGGGAGGTGGAGCTTGTAGTGAGCTGAGATCCGGCCACTGCACTCCAGCCTGGGCAACAGAGTGAGACTCCGTCTCAAAAAAAAAAAAAAAAAAAGAATTTCTAAATGGCACAAATTAACTCAGCTGTTCTCAGTGCAGACGTCAAATCCTCACTGTGCTGAAACACTTTTCTCAGCTTTTGGGAAATAATTACAATTTAAACATCCACAGAGAATGTTTCTTAGACAAACATAAGACAAACATACTCGAGGCTTATCTGGTAAAAAATAACTGCTCTGTCCTTCTTAGCACAAAAAAGACATATCTTTGTAAAATGAGAAGAACCAAAGAATATTTAAAACAAAACAGGAAGCCACATGTACTAATTACACAAGAGACTGACTGACAGATTGGAATTCTCCAAAACAGATTTTCAGTGAGGCTTCTCATTTCAGAGTCCAGGGAAAAAAAAATCCCAAAAACCCCAAAGGTTGTGTGTATACATATTTTTATTGTGTTAAAATACACAAAACATAAAATTTACTGTCTTACCAAAAGGTATATTTTGTGGCTCTTCCCCCACTTTTTTTGTCCAAGACAGAGTCCAGTCTGTCGCCCAGGCTGAAGTGCAGTGGCATGATCTCGGCTCACTGCAACCTGCACCTTCTGGGCTCAAGCAATCCTCCCACCTCAGCCTCCTAAGTAGATGGAACTACAGGCATGTGCCACTAGGCCCGGCTAATTTTTGTGTTTTTTGCAGACGGGGTTTTACTATGTTGCCCAGGCTGGTCTTTGTTCTCTTAAGAGTTGCTTTCTCCATCAAAGTTGATAAATAACATTTAGAAAATGAATTATTTACTACAAGAGTAATGATATGTCTCAATTTATTATATGAAATTATCAACACTGCTTTTAATATTCAGATGTCAAGAAGATGAAAAGCAGAAATACATTTTGCAAACATGTGGCACTCCATAGGTGGAAATCATATATTTCCTCTAATATCCCAATTTTTCTGCCTAGTGTCTATATGGCTTTTGTCCCAACTTGCTGTACAAGAATTTTCCCCAGCCACCTTAGAAAGGCTGGACGTAGTTCACTCCAAATCCACAGTTCACTCCAAGTGTGTCAGTACCACAGAAAGCTCCATGGAAGCCTCAAATGTACGGGCTAGGCAACAGAAGCAGGGAGGCAGGATTAAGAAATTACTGGCCAGGTGTGGTGGCTCAGGCCTGTAATCCCAGCACTTCAAGAGGCCAAGGCAGATAGATGGCTTGAGCTCAAGAGTTTGAGATCAGCCTGGGCAACATGGCAAAACCTTGTCTCTACAAAAAATATAAAAATCAGCCAGGTGTGTTGGTGTGCGCCTGTAGTCCCAGCTACTGGGGAGGCTGAGGCAGGAGGATTGCCTGAGCCCAGGAGGTTGAGGCTGCAGAGAGCCATGATTGTGCCACTGCATTCTAGCTTGGTTAACAGTAAGACAAAAAAAGAAAAAAAAAATTACCAATATAAAATGCTTACACAGCTAACAAACATGTTCAATTCCATTTATAGTCTTTTCTTTGAGCCATTTACACATAGGGCTTTTTTTTTTTTTTTTTTTGAGATGGAGTTTCACTCTTGTTGCCCAGATTGGAATGCAATGGCATGATCTCGACTCACTGCAACCTCTGCCTCCTGGGTTCAAGCGATTCTCCTGCCTCTGCCTCCCGAATAGCTGGGATTACAGGTATGCGCCACCATGCAGGGCTAATTTTGTATTTTTAGTAGAGACGGAGTTTCTCCATGTTGGTCAGGCTGGTCTTGAACTCCCAACCTCAGGTGATCCACTCGCCTCGGCCTCCCAAAGTGCTGGGATTACAGGGATGAGCCACTGCAATGGGCCGCTATTGTTTTTTAACTCCATATAGTTTCTATAGTTCACCAAAAACTCAAAGAGATGACCTATAAATGTATGAATAATGTATGATTTCTTACACCGATTTTCTACTAGAAAAAAATCATACTTTTAGAATTGGATTTTGTCTTACACTCATCTTTATTATACTTTATAAATGAGATTTCATTTACATAAATCATCAGGAAGCTAAACTAAAATAGAAATGCTAGATTTAAATTCTAATTTGAATACTCTGATCAAAATAACAAATCTCACATTGGGAAACCATCTATCAGCAAGCAAAGAGCTACTACTGTGTGTCCTTCCTTAGAAGAATGAACACTGAGAACCCATAGCACATTTGCAGTACAGTAACAGCAATTCCTTTGTCATTATCACAGAACTTTAATTTTTATGTACTTTGCTGGGAATAACCAAACCATCCCATATATATATGTCCCACATATATATGAGATGGTGTATATATATATATATAGAGAGAGAGAGAGACAGTCTTGCTCTGTTGCCCAGGCTGGAGTGCCGTGGTGCTATCTCGGCCCATTGCAAGCTCCGCCTCCCAGGCTCAAGCGATTCTCATGTCTCAGCCTCCCAAGTAGCTGGGATTACAGGTGTGCACCAGCACACCCGGCCAACCATCCCATACATTTCATACAATCATTTTTAAAAAGAAGCATGAACCATTTTGGTTTTAGATAATTAAGTTTTTTTTAGAGAGACACTTTAAAAAAAGTCATTATATGAATAAAATTTCCTTTGTGTTAATTCCGACAAATCATTCAATCATTGAATCAGTCACAAATTTTTTTGAAACGGAGTTTCGCTCTTGTTGCCCAGGCTGGAGTGCAATGGTATGATCTTGGCTCACCGCAACCTCCGCCTTCTGGGTTCAAGCGATTCTCCTGCATCAGCCTCCTGAGTAGCTGGGATTACAGGCACCCGCCACCACGCCTGGCTAATTTTGTATTATTAGTTGAGACGGAGTTTCTCCATGTTGGTCAGGCTGGTCTCGAACTCCTTTTCTCAGGTAATCCACTGGCCTTGGCCTCCCAAAGTGCTGGGATTACAGGCATGAGCCACCGCACCCGGCCCCAATTTTTTTTTTTTTTTTTAGTAACTTGCACACTTAACCATATTTTTTATCTTCTTGGGACAACATTCTTTTCTCCACAAAAACCCAATTAAGGACGTTGTGCCAGTTTACTCTTACTTCCTTCCTGTTCACTGAGCTTAAAGTGGGTATAGGCGAGAATGCCAAATAATGTACATAAAATGCCAAGAGCCTGATTAATGGACAGTGGATCCTTAAATAAAACGTATCCTCCAAATAAAGTAATGCAGAACTTGAAGTGTCCAAACATGTTATAGCTGAGGTTTTTGGATAAGGATAAAAAGGAAGAATAAGATAGATGGTATATTTACACACACACTCACGCTACATAAAACAACTCAAAAGCAGCCCACCCCATGTAAAGAACAATGGGACCAGGCGTGGTGGATCATGCCTGTAATCCCTGCACTTTGGGAAGCTGAGGTGGTGGATCTCTTGATCCTGGGAATTTGAGACCAGCCTGGCCATCATGGTGAAACTCTGTCTCTACAAAAAATACAAAAATTAGCTGGGTGTGGTGGCACATGCCTTTAATCCCAGCTATTCAGGAGCCTGAGGCAGGAGAATTGCTTGAACCCAGGTGGCGGAGGTTGCGGTGAGCCGAGATCGTACCACTGCACTCCAGCCTGGGCAACAAGAGAGAAACCCAGGAGTGAGCCAAGAATGCACAACTGCACTCTAGTCTGGGCAACAGAACAAGGCTGTCTAAAAAAAGAGAATAATGGGAACTTCTTAGTTTCTTCAGGTAGGTTTTAGCGATTGATTAATCAGAGACACAAGACTGCCTCAACCATTCCTACTGACCTCCAAAAAAGAAAAGGGATACAATATAAAAGGAAAGACATTCAGAACAAGGTCCAGGGAAGATATTTTGTATAGCAATTTATAATTATGTTTTACAGTGGTGTTTCCTTGGGAAATGAAGTGAGAATAAGGTACCAGAGAGCTAACTTGAGTTTAGGAGGGAAAAGCGGGAGGGGGAGAGGGAGCAATACTGAGCACCAACTACACACCAAACACCATACTGGGCGATTTACATGAAATCTTCGAAGTTAGGCATCACGTTTACCTTCACTGCAGGCTCACTCTTCCTATTTACAGTTGTAGAGGCTCAGAGATTTTAAGTAACATGCCCCAGATTACAGAGCTAGTAAGTAGCAGAGTTGGAGTCCGCACATAAACAGGTCTATTTAACTCCAAAGCCCATGTTCTAATCCAAAATACTGCCAGTAACATGCCGCTGGATTAAGGTTTTTCCAAATCACTGTATATTTAAAAAGCAAACTAAATACACACACACCCCCTTTAAAAATTACCTGTGGCCATGCACGGTGGCTCACGCCTCTAATCCTAATCCCAGCACTTTGGGAGGCCAAGGTGGGTGGATCACCTGAGGTCAGGAGTTTGTGAGATCAGCCTGACCAACATGGAGAAACCCCATCTCTATTAATAATACAAAATTAGCTGGGCGTGGTGGTGCATGCCTGTAATCCCAGCTACTTGGGAGACAGGCAGGAGAATTGCTTGAACCCAAGAGGTGGAGGTTGCAGTGAGCCGAGATCACGCCACTGCACTCCAGCCTGGGCAAGAGTGAAACTCCGTCACTCTCACACACACACACACACACACACACACACGCACTTACTTATATTTAAATATAATTATTTTTTCTATATAAATGAGTACTTTCTTGTTCTTGAGATGTATGAGGTGTGCCTATGTGCTTTTCCTAATTACAACACTAGAAATAGCTACCACTCTGTGCCTCAGTTTCCTCACTATATAAAAGGGGAACAAAATAATACCTCCCAGGGTTATTGTAAGGATCAAATAATATACATGAAGCTTCTAGCATATAGTAAGCACCACATGTGCTAGCTATAATAATAGTTACCAAAAGCAGTACCTATGTGTCATAAACACCTGCTTGGAGCTTGACACATTCTCTCACATACAACCATCCAACATCATAGATCGCACTTCCTCCACTTCATACATTTCATAAGTGATCAGAGTGAGACCCTGAGAGTTCCCACACTAGTCAGGCCCACAGGTAGTGGCAGAGCTTGGTGTTCACACCTGGACCTGTCTGACCCCCAAGCCCACCTAAGCAGCCTGGAGGTTCCTGCTGGGCAGCAGCAGTGCCTCGGGAGAGCACGGGCCGTGTCCCCAGGTGCATGTGGTGGCTTGATCCCATGGAGGTGACTTCCTGAGACACAGAGGATCTTCCCAAGGTTACTGGCAATAATCATAATAAAATATGTTTTATTTTCAATTATGAGCTATCTTCATGTGCACTGGCTCTAACACTTTAAATTTCTTTACTCCTAGGCTTCTCTTTTAAGCATATTTATACTAGAAGGAAGTCAAATTTAAAGAAACTATTCATGAATCCTTTTGTAAAAACAACAAAAAAAAGAGCAGTCTACATGTGGTATTTCCAGTTCTGCACTTTACTCCAGGCAGGCTGTCACCCCAACCTTCAGAATGTTCTGGTCAAACCCAGTGCCCTCCACCTCACTCAGCCCCTCATTGGTGACCAGTCTCCTTGAACTTGGCCTGCTAGCAGCATCTGACGCAGACACCGACCGCTCCTCCTCCTCCTCACTCTGGTTCTGTGCCACCCTCCTCCTTCCTTCCACCTCTAACTGCTCCTTCTCATCCTCCAGCTAGTTCCTCTCATCTCTCTGAATTCCGAATACTGGACTCAAACCCAACGCTCAGTCTTTGGACTTATTTTCTTCTACTTGTTTGCTTGGTAATCTCAACCAGTCTCACCACTTTAAACCACAGCTTCATACTTCTGACTCCTTGTGATGCCTCCTGCTGAGACGTCACCTTTGAACTCTGACTTGTTTATCCAAAACTAAGCACCTAGCTGGGCTCACACCTGTAATCCTAGCACTTTGGAAGGCCGAGGTGGGAAGAATGCTTGAACCCAACAGTTCGAGTTTGCAGTGAACCATGATCGTGCCACTTCACTCCAGCTTGGGTGAAGAGCAAGACCCTGTCTCAAAAACAAGAACAAAAAAATACTCCCCAAACTGAGCACCTGATCTTCCTCCCCAGCCCCAAACCTCCTTCTGGCTATCCTACCTCAGTTGATGGCAACTCTACTCTACCAGGTGCTCAGGTCAAAAACCATGTAAATCAGCCTTGTTTTCTCTTTCTCCACATCCAACTAGGCAGCAAAACCTGTTGGCTCTTCTTAGAAATATATCCAGAATCCAATCACTTCTCACTATATCCACTGCTACCACACTGGTAGCCACTATGACTTGTACATTGGAATATTGCAGCAGTCTCCTGACAGTTTCCTGTGCCTCTTACAGTCCAGTAGTTCTCAACCACGGGTGATTCTGCTTTGTGGGCAATCTTTGGAGGCATTTTTGGTTGTCACAATTGGGCAAAGGGTATGTATGCTACTGGCATCTGGTGGTAGAGCCCAGGCCTGCTGAAAACATCCTACAGTGTACTAAACAGGCCTGCACTAAGAACCGTCCAGCCCAGAAAGTCAACAGCCCAGAGGTTGAGAAATTCTTCTTTATTCTATTCTCAACACAGGAGCCCTGAGTGATTCTGTGATTTATTTTAAAAAACTTTTTGTAGCATCAGGGTCTTACTATGTTGCCCAGACTGGTCTCGAACTCCTGGGCTCAAGGGATCCTCCTGTCTTGGCCTTCCAAAGTGTTGGAATGACAGGCGTGAGCCACTGCGCCCGGCCCACTGAGTGCTTCTATTAGAATGTATGTAAAATCATGTCGCTTCTCTGCTCAAAATGCTAATGGCTTCCCATCTTACTCAGTGGAACAGTCCTTACATAAACGCCCTACTCAATTCAGTTCTGTGTTACTTCTCAGCCTACCACATTCCCTCCTTTGCTCAACCTGCTCCAACCACACAGGCTTCCTTGGTTTTTTTAGGGCCTCGCACCTGCTGTTGCCTCGGCCTGGAATATTCTTCCCTCCTGATCTGCATGGAGCAACCGCATTTCCTTCAGGTCTTTACTCAAATGTCATCTTCCCACTAAGGCCTTCCTGACTAGCCCTGCCTAGAACTTCAGTGCTGTCTATGACATTTCACATTCTCTTCCCTGCCTTATTTTTACTCCTTGGCAGTTAACACTATCCCACACTGTAGTATATAAATATTTAATTGTTTTCTATTTCTAATCTTCCTCACCAGAATTCAAGCCTGTGAGAGCAAAGACTTCTGTCTATATGGTTCATTACTGTATCCCTGGTGCCTGGCACATAGTAGATGTTCAGTATATAAATATTTTTATATCAATGGTTTAGTGGGTATTCAATACTTACTGAATAAATTAATGTTTTAAATCAGAGCACACATTTGGATGTCTTGATTGGGTAGCATGATGTACAAATTTTGGGACTAGACTGCATGGGTTCAAATCTGGACATCCCATTTGTCAGCTGTGTGGCCTTAAGTGAGCTAGCTAACCTCTCTGTGCCTCTATTTCTTCTATAAACTAAAATGACAGACTCCACCTCACAGAGCTGCTGTGAGAATTAAATGGACTAATACATACAAAATATTTCTGACAGTATCTGACACAAAATAAATATTTGTTAAGTATTGGTTTTCTAAAAAACTTATCGTCATTGTTTTTTATTGATAGTTGGCAAATATCCTACTTATTTACTTCCTGGGGAAATTCATTCTCTGCATTTGCCTAAGGGTGGGGGCAGAGTGAAATGTGAAGAGAAACAGAATGACAAGCAGAATGGTATAAATGGACAGTTGAATTTGACCTTTAACATATAACTTCATTTCTTTTTTTTTTTTTTTTTTGGTAGAGATAGGGTCTCCCTATGTTTCCCAGGCTGGTCTTGCACTCCTGAGCTCAAGTGATCCTCTTGCCTCGGCCTCCCAGTGTTGGAATTATAGGTGTGAGCCATAGTGCCCGGCCAATGACTTCATTACTTGACTTGAAATAATATTGAGAAAAACAGGCACACCCATATCCAAATAAGTACAAACACATACTCCATAGCCAGATGCCAGTGGCCTGAAATTATCTTTTGTTATTTGTTAACCATTCCTTTACTTTGTTACTATAAATACCTGAACATGGTTTGAAAATCCAAACCTCCACCTCATTATTCATTCAAAAAATATTTATTTAATCTCACTGTCTGTAAGAAATGGTACTCTGAATTAATTTTTGTAAGGGAAAAGGTCATCTATTACATAAGAAAATTCAAAAACATTCATGACACAAAAAGCTAACCCATTTCCTCAGTTCATATTTCTTTCTTTTTTTTTTTTTGAGACATAGTCTTGCTCTGTTGCCCAGGCTGGAGTACAGTGGCACAATCTTGGCTCTCTTTAACCTGCGACTCCCCAGTTCAAGCAATTCTTGTGCCTCACCCTCCTGAGTAGCTGGGATTACAGGCGTGCACCACCTTACCCAGCTAATTTATATATTTTTTGTAGAGACAGGGTTTCACCATGTTATCCAGGCTGGTCTTGAACTCCTGGCCTTAAGTGATCCACCTGCCTTAGCCTCCTGAAGTGTTGGGATTACAGGTGTGAGCCACCACACTCACCCTTTCAGTCATATTTCTTTAAAATCCTATTGTGTGTAAAGATACAGTAAAAGGCTAAAAATAACTCTCTCTACTCAATGTAGGCCGTGCAATAGTGTGAGATTCAAATAAGGTAATGAATGTGAAAGTTTTGGAGAATATAAAAGACAATGCATTTGTAAGTTATATGAAAAGGATACGTGACAGGTGAAGTGTTCCCAATGATCCAATAAATTGATAAGTTCACCATGAAAGCTATTACTCCAGATAGCAGCACCATAAGCTACAAATAAAACAAAAGAACCATTAATGCAAAGCAATCCAATCATTATAGTCATCAAGCAAAGATACATTTCATTCGGCATTTTAAAAAATTCAAATATCAACCATTAATAAATAAGATTAGAAAGAGAATTTGGGAGACAGTAAGAATTGCAAGTAAAAAGGCAGAATGAACAGTGTTTAGAAAAAAATGTAATTTTTTCCACAAGAATCAATGAAAAATACTGCAATAACATCCTTTCTGTGATTGTGAATTTCCAGGTTAATTTTTCTTATTAATCTAAAGAAAAGTATACATATGCATTATTATTATTATAAATCAGACAATAAAGAAAAGCAGAAAGAATATAAGGAATTCTTATAATCCCAACCATCCACACATTAACATCTTAATTGCTCTTTTTTTTTTTTTTTTTTTTAATGGAGTCTCACTCTGTCACCCAGTCTGGAGTGCAGTGGTGCAATCTTGACTCACTGCAACCTCCGCCTCCCAGGTTCAAGTAATTCTTCTGCCTCAGCCTCCCCAGTAGCTGGGATTACAGGCCCATGCCACCACACCCAGCTACTTTTTTTTGTATTTTTTGATAGAGATGGGGTTTTACCATGTTGGCTAGGCTGGTCTCGAACTCCTGACCTCAGGTGATCTGCATGCCTTGGCCTCCCAAAAGTGCTGGGATTACAGGCCTGAGCCACTGCACCTGGCCTCATTTTTATTTTTATGTAACTCAATAAGCATTCATTGGATATCTACAAAGATAGGCCAGGCCTTGTGAGGAATGCAATATGTACAAAGTTCCTGCCCTCAAAGAGCTTAGAAACTACTTGAGGACATAATAAAAATCACGATGATCACAGCTTACACTTACATAACACTTATTATGCACCAATAATTGTTCTGTTTTACATATATTCACTCATTTAATTTTCACGTACATCCACAAAGTAGATGTAAAAATATTATTCCTTTTTATAGATAACTTGGCTGGAAACAGGGGGACAAATGGGTTGGAACACTATATACACATACAATGTTCTGTTCAAATCTATCCCATAATTTTATCCAACAAATTATAGAATCATTTTGTTTCTGAATTTAGATAAAATAATATCCATGATCTAAACTATTAAGAAGTTTAAGTTCTGAAGAAAACATGTCATATTTGAAGATGCTTTTTGTCTTATGTAGGGTTTTGTTATTTTGTTTTGTTTTTTGTAAAGACAGATTTTTACCATGTTGCCCAGGCTGGTCTCAAACACCTGGGCTCAAGCGATCCTCCCATCTTGGCCTCCCAAAGTGTTGGGATTATAGGCATGAGCCACTGTGCCCAGCCCCATCTAGGTTTTATCAGTGTTAAAATCAGTGCAGTCTTAAGAAGACCAGAGGAATTGGATTTGTGTCCTACTTAGGTAAATATAGTAATACCTCATTTAATTTACAATAGTGAGGTCTATTAAATAGCCAACATAGAGAAATTTGCTTAGAGATTTTAAAAAGAGTTTCTAGAAATATATCTAAAATATATCATTGCTAATTTTATTGAGTTCACAGAATGCTGCATACCTATTTCTTGATACTTGGCACATCACATCACTAAAAACACAATTACTCTACTTTGTTAGGGACTTTGAAGAATATAAAGTAGTTCCATGTTGAAGAGGAGTGGTAAGAGTGGGCATCCTTGTCTTGTTCCAGTTCTCAAATGGAATGCTTTCAACTTTTCCCCATTCAGTATTATATTGACTGTGGGTTTGTCATAGATGGCTCTTATTACATTAAGGTATGTTCTTTGTATGCCGATTTTGCTGAGGGTTTTAATCATAAAGCGATGCTGGATTTTGTCAAATGCTCTTTCTGCATCTATTGAGATGATCATGTGATTATTTATTTATGTATTATTTATTTATGTATTTATTTATTTTGGAGTCTTGATCTGTCGCCCAGGCTGGAGTGCAGTGGCACGATCTCAGCTCACTGTAAGCTCCGCCTCGCGTGTTCACGCCATTCTCCTGCCTCAGCCTCCCGAGTAGCTGGGACTACAGGTGCCCGCCACCACGCCTGGCTAATTTTGTTTTTGTATTTTTAGTAGAGAAGGGGTTTCACCGTGTTAGCCAGGATGGTCTCGGCTAGTCTCGATCTCCTGACCTCGTGATCTGCCCGCCTCAGCCTCCCAAAGTGCTGGGATTACAGGCGTGAGCCACCACACCTGGCTGATCATGTGATTTTTGTTTTTAATTCTGTTTATGTAGTGTATCACATTTATTGACTTTAGTATGTTAAACCATCCTTGCATCCCTGGTATGAAACCCGCTTGATCATGGTGGATTATCTTGTTGATATGTGACTGGATTCAGTTAGCTAGCATTTTGTTAAATTTTAGCATCTATGTTCATCAAGGATATTGGTCTTCAGTTTTCTTTTTTGGTTGTGTCCTTTCCTGGTTTTGGTATTAGAGTAATGCTGGCTTTATATGCAAAAAAAAAAAGTTAGTTGACACAATGCTCTACTTTGAGTCAAGGACGCCTCCTAGGGACATTAAGGAATGAAGATGACTTTCCCTTACACTAAATGGCCTCAGCCTTCTGTGGTCTTGGTTTCTTTGACTTTTTTTTTTTTAAATGGCTTTTCTGCTGCTGTCCTCATTTTACAACCTGTTAGAAGGCGAACAAAAAAATCCTCTCTCCTTGTAGCATAAGGTCTCCAGGATGCAATGGTTTGAAACCAGATAACCAGGATGGCTATTTTGTAAAGTAAGTGGAAGTATTATCTGACAGATGGTCCAATGACTTCTACTTTAGAAAAAAACTGTATATGCTAAAATATATAAATTTGAAACCACTGCTGGTCTACTTAACAGGAAGCAGAGCAGAGCACTGGAGAATATAGACTTTGGACCCAGAAGGCATGGATCCAAATTGTGGCTCTGCTTATTAGCTGTGGGATTGCGAGCCAGTTACTAACTCTCTATCTCTCGGTTTCCTTATCAGTAAAAATAGTAACAATAGTGATATAGTTTGGATGTCTGTTCCCTCCAAATCTCATGTTGAAATTTGATCACCAATGTTGGAGGTGAGGCCTAGTAGAAGGTGTTTGGGTTATGGGGGTGGATCCCTCATGAATGGCTTGGTGCCCTCCCCACGGGTAATGAGTTCTTGCTCTATTAGTTCTCATGAAGGCTAGTTGTTTAAAAGACACTGGCATCTCCTCCCCTCTCCCTCTTGCTCCCTCTCTCGCCATGTGACATGCCTGCTTCCCCTTCGCCTTCCACCGTGATTGTAAGCTTCCTGAGGCCCTCACTAGAAGCAGATGCCAGCACTAATGCTTCTTGTACTGTCTGCAGAATGATAAGCCAAAATAAACCTCTTTTCTTTATAAATTACTCAGTCTCAGGTATTATTTTATAACATCATAAAATGGACTAATACAAATAGTATTAGTATAGCATCAACCTAATAAAGTTATGAAAATTAAATAAGTTAATATTTACACAGTGCTTTGAATAGTGCCAGGAAGAGAAGAGGGGCTATATAGGTGCTTAATAAATTGATGCGACCAACAAAAAAAACATTCCCACTAACTGTGTTCCAAGAGTTGTGGGAACTCTTGTCGGAAGCAGGAATTCCTGATAAGTAAGGTGTTATGGACTGAATGTTTGTGTCCCCCCAAAATTCCTATGTTGAAATCCTCACCCGCAGTGTGATGGTATTGGGAGGTGGGGCCTTTGGGAAGTGACTATGGCATAAGGGTAGAGCCTTCATGAATGGGATTAGTCCCTATGATAAGAAGAGATACAAGAGAGCTTGCTTCTCCTCTTCCTTGTTGTCAGATGAGCATACGGCAAGAAGAATGCCATCTATAAAGCAGGAAAAGGGCCTTTACCAAGAACCCAACCATACCGGCAGCCTGATCTCAGACTTCCAGACTTCAGAACTGTGAGAACCGAGTATCTGTTGTTTAAGCCACCCAGTCCATTGTAGTTTTGTTATAGCAGCCTGAACTGAGACATAGGAGGATTATACATTCTAACTTAAAATGTCCCCAAAGTATTAGTCCCAGCTGCGCGGGAGGCTGAGGTTGGGGGATCACTTGAGCTCAGGAGCTTGAGGCCAGGCTGGGCAATATAGCCAGACCCTGTCTCTAAAAAATAAAAGTCCCCAAAATACATATGTCCTTGATTTGCCAATTCCACTCCTGGGACTCATTTCCATAGGAAAAAAGGTATCAGTACATGAGGACACATGATGTACAAGGATGTTTATCACAGTATTGTTCATAGTGGTAAAGAACTGGAAAAAAGTGAATATGCAAAGGGGCTATTATACTGACACTGGCTGGGCGCGGTGGCTCATGTCTGTAATCCCAGCACTTTGGGAGGCCCAGGTGGGTGGATCACTTGAGGTCAGGAGGTTAAGACCAGCCTGGCCAACATGGTGAAATCCCATCTCTACCAAAAATACAAAAAAATTAGCCAGGTGTGGTGGCTCACACCTGTAATTCCAGCTACTTGGGAGGCTGAGGCACAAGAATCACTTGAACCCGGGAGGTGGAGGTTGCAGTGAACAGAGAGCATGCCACTGCACTACAGAGTGAGACTCTGTCTCAAAACAAAACAACAACAAAACATACAGACACTGAAAAGAATGCTTTAGAGAGATTTTTAGGAGATATTATTAAGTCAGAAAAGCAAGATACAGAAAAGCATATGTGATAGGATTCTACTTTTGTCAAAGAAACAGATGTGGCTGGGTGTGGTGGCTCATGCCTGTAATCCTAGCACTTTGGGAGGCTGAGGCGGGAGGACCTGAGATAAAGAGATCGAAACCATCCTGGCCAACATGGTGAAACCCCGTCTCTATTAAAAATACAAAAATTAGCTGGGCATGGTGGTGTGCGCCTGCAGTCCCAGCTACTCGGGGGTCTGAGGCAGGAGAATTGCTTGAACCCGGGAGGTGGAGGTTGCAGTGAGCCAAGAATTGCACCACTGCACTCCAGTCTGGGTGACAGAGTGAGACGCCATCTCAAAAGAAAGAAAAAAAAAAGAAATAGATGTTTAATTGGGGTGTGTGTGTGTGTGTGTGTGTCTGTGTGTGTGTGTTTATATGGATATATATGGCATGGAGAAAAATATGGAAGAACAAGCACTTAGAATATTAACATGACTTCAAGGGACATGGATTAGGGAGTAATGGAATGTGGAAAAGTGTATGGCTAGGAAGGCTGGGGAAGAGGAATCCACAATAAAAACAGCATCTATGATATCATTCCATATCTAAAATTATACACACATGCATGTGTACCTATGTGTTTATACAAAAGAGATCCATGAAATGATGCTCACCAAAATGGTAACGGTAATTACTTTAGTGTGATAGCGTTCCAGGGGCCCTTCACTTTCTTTTGTTGTTGTTTTGGTTTGGTTTTCTTTTGAGACAGGGTCTCCCTCTGTTGCCCAGGCTGAAATGCAGTGGTGCTATCTTGGCTCACTGCAGCCTCGACCTCCTGGGCTCAAGTGATCCTCCCACCTCAGCCTCCCAAGTAGCTGGGACCATAGGCATGTGCTACCATGCCTGGCTAATTTTTTGATTTCTTTTTTGAGACAGAATCTTGCTCTGTGGCCCAGGCTGGAGTGCAGTGGCACGATCTTGGCTCATTGCAACCTCCACCTCCCAGGTTCAAGCAATTCTCGTGCCTCAGCCTCTTGAGTAGCCTGCCTTGGTCTCCCAAAGCGCTGGGATTATAGGCATGAGCCACCGCACCCAGCCTCAGCTAATCTTTTTGTATTTTTAGTAGAGACCAGATTTCGCCATGTTGGCCAGGCTGGTCTTGAACTCCTGAGCTCAAGTGATCCATCCGCCTCAGCTTTCCAAAGTCCCGGGATTACAGGCATGAGCCATCACACCCAGTCAATTTTTAAATTTTTTTGTAGAGATGAGGTCTTCCTATGTTGCCCAGGTTGGTTTAAAACTCCTGAGCGTAAACGATCTGCCCACCTTATCCTCCCAAAGTGCTGGGATTACAGGAGTGAGCCACTGTGCCTGGCCCCTTCACTTTCTTTATATTTTTACATGTGTTCAAAATCGACATAGTGATTATAAAGCTATGTTTTCACTGTAAAAAAAGTTTAACTTAACCTAAATGTCCAAATTATTTGTGGGCTCTAGCTTGACATGGTCAGTACAGTAACCAGGCATCAGAAGACATTAATTGTAGTTCTGCTTTTGCCACTAAGTAGCTGCCTCACTCTAGGCAAGTACCTTCACCTTTGTGTGCCTCAATTTCTTCATCTGAAAAAGAATCCTTACCTTACCTCCTTATATGGTGATTACGAAGATAAATGTGAGAATGGATCGGACATAGTGCTCTGAAAACTAAAAATTATATTAATAATGGAGGAGTTATTATTATACTGTTTCTTAGATATCAAAACAATTAGAACTTACCAAAGCAGAAACTGACCAGGGACCAAATATTCCTCCTTCTCCAAACACCGGCTCAAAGAAGGGCACAGCGACCAGCAACATAGCAGATGACATCGGAGCCTGGTAGTACAGCAGCTGCATTGAGTTCACTTGTAATTCATGCTGTTTGGCTCCTACCCACTGAAAATTAGGAGATAAAACATGTCTGGCACAAAAGAAATAGTATCACTTAATCAAAGATGCAACAACTAGAGTCACAAAGATGGGAATGTGGGGTATAGACTAGGAGAAGATAAAATGTCTATTATTCTACAGGATTTCAAAGACCAGTAAGCTATATGAATGCCCTTTAAGCACCATGGATGAAAATAGCTCTATAAATTTAATTTCTGATAATCTAGCTTCTTCTCAATTCTTAGAAGGGGGAGAAAAGTCCTCTATTTCCTTCTACCTGATCCTAGTAAACAGGGAAAAATAAACGCACATGAGGGCCTACAAGGATAAAAGATCTTGGGAAAATAAGCGAAAAATGGAAATTCAGGTGCTTAGGAATACAGATGCAGTGTTGGACTTTATTTCTTTCTAAAAATGGCAAAAATTTAAAAATGGAAGACAGGGGCCAGGAGCAGTGGCTGACACCTGTAATCCCAGCATTTTGGGAGGCCGAGGCAGGCAGATAACCTGAGGTCAGGAGTTCGAGACCAGCCTGGCCAATATGGTGAAACCCTATCTCTACTAAAAATACAATTAGCCAGGTATGGTGGTGCACGCCTGTGGTCCCAGCTACTCGGGAGGCTGAGCAGGAGAACCAAGGAGGCAGAGGTTGCAGTGAGCTGAGATTGCGCCACCGCACTCCAGCCTGGGTGATAGAGCAAGACTCTGTCTAAAAAAAAACAAAGGAAGACAGAGGTTGGGGGGACAGGATGACAATGGGGCATGGGGCAGGTTAGAGATGGCTGCCAATGTGTGTGGCTTGAAAAGGTATGTGGTCTTGTCAGTTGCTTTGGAGAACCCAATCAATGGTAGAAGACATTGTCCTCTCTCTGGATGACTTTTCTGTGGATACTATTCCTCATCCCCCACCAATACACCTAGATACATTGGATAATCACTAACCCTAAAATACCGTACCATTCAGTAGAAACAACATCTCAAGACCTCAAATCCCATTTGTCCACAAAATGCTTCACAAATATAACTGAAAAAGAGGCTCTGAAGAAGCTCTAACAGGACTGTTTGGATCACATCTGGCAAGAACAGCTAGGCTTTTGAATGACTTCTACATACGTCTTGTTCCTGTAGGTCTGGGTATCTTGTTACATAAACTCTAAGTCTATAGAAATTCATCAAGACAAAAATAGAAGAGCAGGGAATTTGAACCATACTCCTGCCAGCTTTAACTAAGAGTTCTCTGTGAATGTGAAGGACAAAGAACTGATTCTTCTAAGCTGCCTGCTCCTCGGGGCACAGCAACGAGCAAAAATGGATACAGAGGGTGTGTGCTCACCCCACTTTCCTTTCGCAGCCTCTCCAGGCAGCTGTGTGTCTTGGCCACAGGACTGCCTGGAACAGCAGGGGCTCTCAAGCCTCCACTGTTCCTCAATGCAGCACAGCCTGGCTCCTGCCAACACCCCTCCAATGCTCTCCTAAGGGCACCATGACCTCCATGGCCATGTCCAGACTCCCTGTGGCCCTTCCTGCGAGCCCTCTTTGCAGAACCTGCAAATTTTGCTTGGAAGAACTACCCTCCGGTTTACACTCCTCCCTCACTGCCTCCTGCACTAGGCAGATGTCTGCCTTCCTCTTTATTGCCCTGACTGATGTCTTTTACTATTTGCTGAGATCTACTGTTCTTCCCTCATCCCTTAAGCATCCTTAACCTTGTATTAGCCAGTCTCCTGGCCATCTCTACTTATATAATCTGCAGGAACTTGTTTAAAATCAACTGGTGCCTTTCTTCCACAAATGGGCTCCTCTTGCGTGGTTCCAATAATTGATGATATAATCCCCCTCAGGGATCAGAGCCTTACTTTCTTCACTCTCACATTCAATCAGGTTCTCCCATGTGTTCCCCAAAAGGCCCCTGGAGTGCCTTTTAACCTTTCCCTGTCCATTCCCACTGCCCTAGCCCAGGCCCTTCCTGCTTGTCCCGTGAAGCACAGGTAGGTTCCTGACTGCTCTGCCTTTCACCCTTCCTTCCCTTTTACCCACCCTTCCTTGCCACCAGTTGCTTTTCTAAAGGGGAACGATCAAGTCAGTCCCTGTCTGAACCCCTCTCCTGGTGCGTGCTCAATAAAGACACACTTCCTTAGTATGCCTTCACGACCCTGACATCTGACTGCCTAGCCTCACCAAACAAATCAAGTTCTCCGAAACTGCTCCAGACTTTCACGCACACTGCAAGGAAAAGACCAGCTGTCCTTTACTGCTGAGCTCATTTCTGTGTGCCCTTCCATTTAAATGGTTAACTTTTCCGTAAAGTCTTACCTCACCGCCCCTCTTTTAGAGCTGCCACTTCCTCCTTGGTGTTCCTCAGAACTTTCCTCCTACCTTGGGGTACATATGCTATTGTGACCAGCTGTCTCCATGTGTTTCTACACTGCTGGACTGTAGCTGCTTTTCATCTTTGTATCCTCAACAGTGAACATAATGCGGAAAAGATGTCTGCTGAATGAATGAGTGAGCCAACTATCTTTCTACAACTCAAGCTAATAGCTGGTCACTTGTCTTTTAACTCCTTTTAATGTCTCCAGCAGTATAAGAGAAACAACATAGAAATTATGCCAAGATACATTGGGCAGATACAACTTTAAGAGGAATGTTTTGGGAATATACCTATTTTGTAATAATACCTTTACCATTTACTGATAAGAAACCGTCCATTAATCTACAATCATTCCTTGGTCAATCTCATTTCAAATATCTACCTTAGGGATATAGAACCTTTGATTCTAATCTATAGCAATTTTGAGACTTGTGTGAACAAAAATGGTCATAGTGACAGAGATGGTGAGTACTCTGAATCCATTACATATAAGGAGTACAATTTCTTGCTCTGTTTAATAGCCTATACTAGGCAAAAACAAGTGCATTTAACAAGAAAGATGAATAGGAATGTTCACTAGCCTCTTCTTTTATTTAAACTGCTTCTCTGTCACTAGAAAATGTATTTCACTGCAGAATATTTTCAAACACCATCTCTGACATGATCACTACTAGAATGTTTAAGATGCCAGGGCTCTATTACTGAACTCCTAACATTTCTAACAGGAATGCCTTAGTTTAATAACCAGTGGATGTTTGTGAAAAAAGTAAAATTGGTTACACATTTTGGCTTTGATTTCCCATACAGGCACACACAGAATTTCCAGACCAAGGTTTTCAGTATAGAGAGAATATCGTTTCACTGTCCCCTACAGCAAGTTATTTTTTCTCCACTACATAAGAAACAAAAACCATACTTGTTAGGTTTTATGGTAATGAAGTAACTGAATCCATTAACACATTTTTAATGAATATCTGCTATAGGCAAGGCACTGTGCTTGCACAAATGGTAAAATATTCATTGATATAAATTACTCTATTATATTAATATAATAATAATCTATATTAGACAAATTATTAAAAGCCAATAAACAAGTACAACAGCAGTATAATTTTTGAGGCAAAAAAATCTAAAAATCTGAAATTTTTCTTTACTGTTCAGATTTCTGGAAGTATACTCACTCCTTCACAACAATGTTAAAAGTAAAGAGTACACAAAAAACATAAACAAACTTAGGAAGTATAAAGTCTTACTACATATTTTGTAAAGATTTCCCAGAAAATAACTTCACCCCAAGCTGAGACTGTTAAGCATGGATATTATACACTTACAAACAGGTAGGTATTTGGTCAGCATCACACACCCAAGTTTCTCTGTCTCCTTTCTTCTCTTCACCTTGAGTCAACTTAAGCAATTACGCTTTCTTCCCAACAGTCTATTGTCTCTATACTGTATTTTCTAAACCTTGGAATACAGCTTCAAAATTTATGAAATCTGCTAAAAAGGCACATAAAGAAAAAAAAAATTACCAACCACTTGATAAAGGGATGTAACTAAAACACCAAGAGCAGCAAACACCATTCCAAGGAAATTAAACTTCACATCGTAATAAGAATTTAGGATTACACCTAAAGTTATAGGAATCTGTAACGAAAAAGAGGTAAATGTTGTTCAGATTAAATTCAAGAGACAAAAATTTAGTATTCCTTTCACAATGTCTTACAAGGCTAATGATAAACACATAACTGGGAAACAATGAACCTGTATAAATGTTTTCTTTTTTCACTTGGGAAAACTGGTTGTTAATCCTATTTCCTAAACGTGAAATATGATAAATCTATATTGATATTCACATTTAATTCTATTTTAAATTTGTGGTAAATATATTGCACTTTGCAAGAAAATACCACATGAATACAAAGGTGAGTAAATGGATCCCCGAAATAGTGTCTAAACAGCATAAGCATAAATATAAAACAATAAAAGCATAAAGACTTTAAATATAAGGCCGGGCACGGTGGCTCACACCTGTAACCCCAGAGCTTTCGGAGGCCAAGGCGTGCAGATCACCTGAGGTCGGAGTTTGAGACTAGCCTGACTAACATGGAGAAAACCCGTCTCTACTACAAAGTTAGCCCGGCGTGGTGGCGCATGCCTGTAATCCCAGCTACTTGGGAGGCAAAGGCAGGAGAATCGCTTGAACGCGGGAGGCGGGGGTTGCGGTGAGCCGAGATCGCGCCATTGCACTCCAGCCCGAGCCACAAGAGTGAAACTCCGTCTCAAAAACAAACAAACAAAAAAAATAAAAAAAAAAGAAAGAAAAAGGAAGAAGACCTTAAATATACTAAGTTACTAAGTGCTAAAATTGAGTCCACCTCCTTTTATTTAAAGTTGCAGACAGCTCGGCAGTATGGTGCTGCAGACATTTTGAGACCTACTTTATGCTAAATCTCTTCACATTTTATCATACACGATTTGATTCCCCTAGGGGAGAAAGGCTGTTTTTCAGTTTGAGCTTTTGCAGATACTCTGATAACACTGGACTGTACCACACAATAGTTTTTTCTTATCGATCACAGCATTTAACGATTTCCATCAAATGGCAGCTACTAAAACTCACACAAGCCCACTCTTCTGGGTTGACAAGATGGCCTTTTCCCCCTCCCCAAAATAAGCCTGAAACTTCACTGGCTTAGATGACTCATTTGTGGATTTCAAGATGAAGGGAAAGACCAGTGTGCGTTCGAATTTCCCGGGGCCAGTGCAGGAGGTGGGTCGGAAGAGCCGCGCCTTGGCAAGCTGAAGCTACTCACCAACGTGAGCTGGATTCTGGTGGAGAAGGTTTTCTGGTAGCAGAAGGTCTGGATGGCTATGATCACCGGCGTGGTCATGGCCTTGGCCAGCTGATAGGTGCCTATAGTGTTGTTCTGCAAGGAAAGGTTAGTGAAGACCACAAAGCCACAGAAGCTGAGGGCCAGGAGGAGGAGCTTGGAGGGCGGCAGACTTTTGGGGGCAAAGATGTCCAGCTTCTGGCAGATATACAAGCCCAGCCAGGTGACTACGAAGTGCACCAGGGTCAGGCTCATGTTGGGGAAGCCGTGGTGCACATAAATCCATTTGTTGAGGAACACAATGCAGATGGACACCAGCAGGTTGAACAGGAGCCCGGCGGCGATTCGCCCGTGGCCCCGCATTCGGTCCACCAGCGATGCCATGATCCCCGCGAAGCCGGGGCCGTTTAGTCTCAGAAGGGGCGCCTGGCCTGTCTCCAGTTGCCCTTCTCCTCCACCGCCGCGTCCTCGCAGACGCCAACCTCACCGTCTGACCCAGGAGTGGCATGCACAGATCAACCTGGGCGAGCAGCACTCTTAACAGACGACACACGCCCCGCCGCCGCCCTGTAAGCCAGCGAGGACGCGGCAGCACGTCCCACGCCCCGCCCATCTCCGCCTGCGGCCACGTGACCCGGGGCTCCGGTGCCTCCGCCCCGGAGCCGCGGGCTGAACGGCCGCTACCCTGCGCAGGCGCGCTGAGCCCTGGGCGCGCGACGCTCGCGTCTTTGTCCTGTCCTCTGGGTCCCCAGCCCCCTTGGTCACCTAACGCCTACCTGACTAGACCAATCTAGGACCCCTTTCTTGATGTTTGTTTCCCGTGTGTCACTGACCCGATTTGCTAGACAACTTCTCTCTGGCTGTGCAGACACTGTTAGCCAATTTTACCTATTAAATGCTGAGCAAATTTAGCCCTCGCCAGAGGGGGAAAGAACTTATCGAAAGCATATTTTTATTTTTTGTTTTTCGAGAAAGACATTCCAAATCTACTTTCCAACAGACAGCATCATCGGGTATAACTACAAGGGTTTCTCCTTAGATCATACATTCACAAAGCATTATTAGCTCAACAGTGAGAAAATGTGTTCTCTAAAGATGTCCCCTTGACAATGTAAACAAGTGCTATTGTGTTCAATTACAACTCGAGAAAAAACGCACGACTTGCCAAAACTGTATACAGCTGTCTCTAGGGGTGTGTGTGTGTGTGTGTGTGTATATATATATGTATGTATGTTTTGGATCCTAAAGTCAGGTGCAATGACTAAGAGTTACAACTTTGAGTAACAGTCTTGATCGACATTGCAGTAAGGTCCTTCACACAGAAGTCAGGTTCTTCCTTTCTCCTTCTTCCTCAAGTCGACAGAGCAAGATTATATATTGTAGATATTACAGGTACAAAAGGGGATTTTTATTTTTTTTTTTTGAGACGGAGTCTCGCTCTGTCGCCCAGGCTGGAGTGCAGTGGCCGGATCTCAGCTCACTGCAAGCTCCGCCTCCCGGGTTCACGCCATTCTCCTGGCTCAGCCTCCCGAGTAGCTGGGAGTACAAGCGCCCGCCACCTCGCCCGGCTAGTTTTTTTTTGTATTTTAGTAGAGACGGGGTTTCACTGTGTTAGCCAGGATGGTCTCGATCTCCTGACCTCATGATCCGCCCGTCTCGGCCTCCCAAAGTGCTGGGATTACAGGCTTGAGCCACCGCGCCCGGCCTCAAAAGGGGATTTTTAAAAAAGGAATCACAAAAATATCTTGAATGTCCAGCTGTTCCTACCAATACATCAATTCTTAGTTTTAAGATAGAGTCTAGGATTAATTCAGCAGTCACAAAATTAAAAAGAGAAAGAATATGGTAAAATAAAATAAAATAAAATAAATGAGCAAGTGGGGCATGGTGGCATGGGCCTGTAGTCCCAGCTATTTGAGAGACTGACGTGGGGATTGCTTGAGTCCAGGACTTTGAAGCTGAGCAACACAGTGAGACCCCCATCTCTAAATTAAATGAATGAGGTAGGGAAATTAAAACTTTCACACCCAGGACATGCCTGTTGCAACTTTGTAGCCTTCATGCAATACTCAGGGGAAAAGTCTTCATAATTCCTTGGCATAAGTCACACCAAGAAAAGTTTTTAAAAATTAGTATGTGAACCTGCGATAGGAAACATGCCCTTGTTAAGAGTTTCTTCTCTAGAATGAAAACCCAGTTCTTTAAGAGTAGGCACTGAGGAACTAAATTAAGTTGCCTGAAATTTCCCACTCAGGTGCCCACCACTTCTGGTGTTCAGGAAGACAGAGGCATCTGGGAATTGTGAGGAGCACATTGGCGCTCTTGGGGCTCCAACTTGAACTGTATTTAAATAAGCAGCAACACACATATTGACTACCTAAGGACTCAAATGAGTCCAATTGGCCAGGTACTGTGGCTCATACCTGTAATCCCAGCACTTTGAGAGATCGAGGTGAGTGGATCACTTGAGGTCAAGAGTTTGAGACCAGCCTGGCCAACATGGCGAAACCCTGTCTCTACTAAAATACAAAAATTAGCCAGGCGTGGTGGCAGGCGCCTGTAATCCCAGCTACTAGGGAGGCTGAGGCAGAGAATCACTTGAACCTGGGAGACGGAGGTTTGCAGTGAGATATCATGCCACTGCACTCTGGCCTGGGAGACACAGCAAGACCCTATCTCAAAAATAAATAAATAAAAATGAAAAACAAGTCCATTTGAGGGCATCCTAATTAAGAGTCTAAGGTTGAAAGAATTTTGTAATTCTACAACCTTAGTGGGTTTCTGTTGTTGTTTTTAAAAGTACATTCAAAAAACAAGGCAAAACAAAAGATGAATACAGAGGCGAGGGGGTATGCAAAACAAGTTCCTAAATAGATGACAGACCTTGTCCATTTACCCACATACAGTTAGGATGGAAGCATATAATAGTCCTCCTCCTCATTTAGGCTAAGTAGTTTTCCACTGTTGTTCAACAAATAGGTAATAGTCTTTGGAAATAGTCACCCTAGGTTGTACAAAGTTTCTATATATATAGTTTGTTGCAAGTAACAAAACTACTTTTAAGACTCACTTCTTTCCCCTTCCCCCCCAATCTAGTCTGTATTTGTTTTGGTATGAATTTTTTGTTTTTATTTTTTGCAAAGCAGCATAGCAATAATCATGATTACAGGACTGCATGAGCTGTAAAAATCATTTGCATATTAGTAAGAATAAAGAAAACAGGAAGACAAGATTAATTCTTTGAGAAACAACAACAAAAAAAGCACATAATATAGAGCTGATCAAATTCTATGATCCCATCTCAGGCTTCCTGAGCCAGCTCTCTTTAGGGGTGGCATCTATAAATACATATTCAAGAAATTCCTTAGATGATTAGCAAGTTTGGGGAATTACTGTTTTCTATTAGATTCACATTCTTTTAGTTGTCTCCTGTTTATAAGCCCTACACTCTAGCCTATTTGGTATATTTGTTGGTTCATAAAAATGCCCAGCATTTATCATTTCTTGCTCATACTGATTTCTTAATCTGTAGAGAGCCTCATCCTTCTTGTGTCTCTCTTTGCCTTTGCAAATTCAGTGCATTACTCAAATCCCAACCTAATATTACTTCCTGAGAGTCTTTTCAGCTGGAGAGAGCTTCTTCCTGCTCAGACTACTTGTAATTCTTTTTTTTTGGAGACAGTGTCTCGTTCTGTCCCTAAGGCTGGAGTACAGTGGCGCGATCTCGGCTCACTGCAACCTCTGTCTCCAGGTTCAAGAGATTCTCATGCCTCAGCCTCCCCTGAATAGCTGGGTTTACAGGTGCCTGCCACCATGCCTGGCTAATTTCTGTAATTTTTAGTAGAGACAGGGTTTCACCATGTTGGCCAGGCTGGTCTCAAACTCCTGACAACAGGTGATCCGCCTGCCTTGGCCTCCCGAAGTGCTGGGGTTACAGACGTAAGCCACTGCACCCAGCCACTACTTGTATTTTTTAATGACACCTTTTAAATGTACTTATGGTATTTCCCCTATTAGAAGAGCTGGATTTGTAATCTCCAATGTATTCAGTGCTTACTATGTGCCAGGTACTATGCTAAGTCTTTATACGCTCTTGTTTTGATAGGAAGTTTGCTAAATGAAAGCTAAACTAGAAATGTCTTCAAAATAACTAAAATAATAATAGCATGTTATGTTAGAAAACATTCTTGTTATAGTCTTACTTTTAATATTCAAAAAATACTACATTTTATAAAAAATTACTTACCTGGCTTAAAAATAAATCTACTTTCCATCATCTTTATGATTTTATTTTATTTTTTATTTTTTTGAGACGGAGTCTGGCTCTGTCGCCCAGGCTGGAGTGCAGTGGCCAGATCTCAGCTCACTGTAAGCTCCGCCTCCTGGGTTTACCCCATTCTCCTTCCTCAGCCTCCCGAGTAGCTGGGACTACAGGCGCCCACCACCTCGCCTGGCTAGTTTTTTGTATTGTTTACTAGAGACGGGGTTTCACCGTGTTAGCCAGGATGGTCTTGATCTCCTGACCTCATGATCGGCCCGTCTCGGCCTCCCAAAGTGCTGGGATTACAGGCTTGAGCCACCACGCCTGGCCCATCTTTATGATTTTAAAATATCAGAATGCTTATGATTACAGAAAAAAACTAGAATAGAAAATTTAATTTTCTCATAAAGAGACAATCCTCGAATTTGTAAAAACAAAAATTTTAGTTTTAATATAGTTTTATTAATAAGCATACAGAGAAACGCTGATATATATACATTACATGTTCAAAGTGTCACGATAATATTCTGAAACGTACAAAATTCAAATGTCTAAATTTTACATGGCAATGCAAAAGAAAAAATTAATAACAAGTATATTTTATTAAAAACTTCATTTATCATGAAAATTAGTGAGATTACAAAGATTAAACTATAACTGAATTTCATACCCTAATGGGTCAAGTCCCTGGTCTAGGAGCATTAGAGAGGACTCTCTTAGCTTCTGCAGCAACTTCCTTAGCTCTTCCTTAGAAAATACCTGATTTTTAAAAAGAGAAATAAGAATGAGAACAAAGACAAGTATGAACTTAGTTATTGATTAGCTTCATATAAGAAGAAATTCCTCTTTAAGATTTATGTAGCCAAAGGCTAGTAAATTAGAGTGGTTCAGGAATTTCAAGGCGAATTCTCAGAGTCAGTCTATATATTTCTAACTGCTTACAAATATATACACATTTTGGGAAAAAAGCACAAACATTAAAACAGGACTATTACTTTAAGAAAATCCAAGAACAATTACAAATGTAAACACATCTTCACAAAATATTACTACAGAGCATATCAAATCATTAAAATTTAAAACTACAATGCTCTAGAACTTACCAGGTACAGTTTGTGGCGCTCAGAGGATACCATATCTGCTAACTGTAGGCATTCCTGATACTGACCAGTACTGTGCAATATTGTATGAAGCAGAAAACACAACATTGGCAGACAAAGCTTTCTCAGTAAAACCATTTGATGTGTTCTTTCATGGTCTTCTTCAGCATCCTACAAACAGACATCAATAAATCATTTTAACAATTTAAGCTAAAGATCCTTACAAAAAGAAAAGCTAAGTACTGAATCAAATCCAGAATGTAATTGGTAGATAAGATTTAACAGCAAAAAAGTATGAAGATGAATAAAGTAGACTCTACAGAGAGGTCAGAGGTATGACAGTGAAAATAAAATGCTTCTGCATTTGTATTTCTAATAAACTTACTGTGTCCTGAATAAAAACATGCATAAAAAGAATGAGTTAGAAACTGAATATCATTAGAGCAAAAATCAGAACAGAAAACAATCACCACTCCCTTGGATGTTTACACAGATAAATCAAGATAGCTCTAAGGAGGCCTGAGAGGACACACCAGACTGACAGCAATGGCTGTTGCTGGGAAAAAGAGGATATGGGGAGGGGCACACAGGGAGGGTCAACTTCACTGCAGACTACTTTTCTTACAAACAAGGAAAATGGAATTTATGATTTCTTCATATAATTTTTAAAAACAGAACCTATAGACTTGAATAATACAATTAATGAGTCAGAACAGATATATGAGGAAAACAAGTAGGAAAAACAATTGTCATTCCTTTATACATACATGGATCTTTCTTAAAATCGATGTGAACAGTAAAAGTACAGAAAAAAGAGTAAACCTCTTATGCCCACTACATTTACTTACAACAAATTTGAAAATTAAAATAATTAAAAAGTAACCAAACACATAATTTCTTTTTTTTTTTTTCTTTTCTTTTTTTACCTTTTTCTTCTTTTTTGAGACAGTGTCTCTCTCTGTTGCCCAGTCTGGAATGCAGCGGTACAATCATGGCTCTCTGAAGCCTTGATCTCCGCGCTCAAGCGATCCTCCTACTTCAGCCTCCCAAGTAGCTAAGAACCACAGGCATGTGCCACCATGCCTGGCTAATTTTTTTATTTAAAAAAAATAATAATTTTATTATTTGCAGAGATGGGGTCTCCCTATGTTGCCCAAGCTGGTATCAAACTCTTGGGCTCAAGTGATTCTCCTGCCTGAGCCTCCCAAAGTGCTGGGATTACAGGAATGACACACTACAATTTCTGAAATAATCTTAAAAACAGAAAGGAAATCAATAGCACTAATAGTGCAGAAAAAACAAAAAACATAAAAACAGGATAAGCTAAAATAATAACTGCTCCTTTGAAAAGCCTAATGGAATATCTAAAAATATCTTCATGTGAGAGGCTATATTAAATTGCTAAAACATTTTTCAAATGAAGATGTAAGTGGAGGGGTTAATCAACAACAAAATATAATCTGGTAATTAATACCAAGGAGTAATTGTACTAATTTGGGCTAATTTAAGTCAGGTTTCCACACATAGGAAAAATTACTATTAATATTTTGGTCCTGTTTGAAGCATAAATACATAAAAGCAAATATTAAAGTGCTTCTTTACAAGGGAAGCACCTGTATTTCTTTCCTCAAATAGATACTTGCTACCTTCAGAGGTGGATTTTAAATACTTCAAGGTTTTATTTGTAATTCATATTAGTGATCCCAACCTAGAACCCAGTAAGAATAAGAGGACTGCTTCTTTCTGGACCTTTCCATTTGTGCTCCAATATAGTCTTTCTGTCTATGTTAAAGAGGCCGGGTGCCCCTGGCTTCTGACTCCTTGTTGCCTGAAAAGCAGCAGGTTACTTTCTCATCTCATAGGATGGACACAGACTTGCTTTTCCTAAATCGTGTTGCTGCCATAATATCAGAGTGTGCTGCAGGTAATCTCTTCTGCTAATTATAATGAATTCTGATACTAGCGGGCAGGCTGCCAGCAACCATCCAGGGTAATGGCTGACAGACCCAGCAATTTGCTACAGGGAAAAGTAAATAAACAGCTCTGCTAAAACTGAAGACATTTTTCTCATCTGAATGAACAAAACCTTTGAAATAGCCCGTAAATATGTAAAACAGACAGATTATTTCCACTAGGGATATATAGTGTCTTGTATGTGAGAAAAACTCATTACCTAATATGTGTTGATAGCAAGAGTTGATTGATACTGTTATTACAGCTATTCCTAATCTGAAGACAGTACATTAACCTCAGTAACACAATTATCATTCATTTACCAAGTACCACTGAAAGCCTCTCATGTGCTCAGCATTATTTTAAGTGCCAGAGTCAAAGAAATAAAGAAAACAAGGTTACTCCCTTCACGAAGGTTATATTCTAATGAGGGTAGACATAAAAAAGCAAATAAATTAATACGTATTATATCAGATTGTGCTAAGTGCTATAAAGAAAACTACTGCAGGATATGGAGATTAAAAGGGACAGGTGTGTGTGTTATTTGTGTGTGTGTGTGTGTGTGTGTATACACATGCATACATGCTATTTTAAATAGGGTGGCTGGGTTGGGGAGAGGTTCTTGAAAGAGATGACATTGGAGCAGACTGCTGAAAGAAGTACAAAGTCATCCATGCACATATCTTGGCGAAGGAGCATTCTAGGCAGAGCGGAACCAGTGAAGAGGCCCAGAAGGCTAGGATATAGTGACGGGAGAGCAGTAGGCCACAAGATTAGGGGGTTAGTTTAAAAAAAAGAACAAAACAAAACAAAAGTATGTATACTCTTGTACATCAAGAAAAGAAAGATTTTATTCCAAGTGCAATAAGAAGGCATCAGAAAGTTCTGAGTAAGAGAGTCGCATATATTCCATTCTGAAAGGGTCACTAGTCCATCTGCATAAGGAACAGGTTGTATAAAGAACAGTGAGAAGCCAGGGAAGACAGCAGAGGCTTGGACTAGAATGTACTAGAGGTAGAGGTAGTGAAAGGTAGGTAAAGATGACCTGCCTGCTCCATTTTCTCTGCCATCCCTCTGTGCCACCAGCCCCAACACTAAGGGGACTATTCCAGTTATTTAAAAACTTGAGGGGTAGCTATATAAAAAAGCACATAATGCTTGGGCTATTGCATACAGCCATGCCTTGTACAAGGGTGGCTGGCCAAGCAAGTCAGTGGGGCTGAAATCTAGCCTGTGTTCTGTTCTATATGTTGTGTGCACTTGCCATGGAATCTATCTATGTAAGGGAAGGGAATTAAAATTTTTTTTTTTTTTTGGGACGGAGTCTCCCTCTGTTGCCCAGGCTGGAGTGCAGTGGTGCAATCTTGGCTCACTGAAACCTCCGCCTCCCTGGATTCAATCGATTCTCCTGCCTCAGCCTCCCTAGTAGCTGGGATTACAGGTGCGAGCCACCATACCCGGCTAATTTTTTGTATTTTTAGTTTATTTTTTTGAGACAGAGGCTCGCTCCGTCACCAGGCTGGAGTGCAGTGGCACGATCTCAGCTCACTGCAAACTCCGCCTCCCAGGTTCAAGCGATTCTTCTGCCTCAGCCTCCCAAGTAGCTGGGACTACAGGCACGTGCCACCATGCCTGGCTAGTTTTCTGTATTTTTAGTAGAGACAGGGTTTCACCATGTTGGCCAGGATGATCTCAATCTCCTGACCTTGTGGTCCGCCCACCTTGGCCTTCCAAAGTGCTGGGATTACGGGCATGAGCCACTGTGCCCAGCCAATTTTTTGTATTTTTAGTAGAAACGGGGTTTCACCATATTTGTCAGGCTGGCCTCGAATTCCTGGCCTCATGTGACCCGCCCTCCTCGGCCTCCCAAAGTGCTGGGATTATAATCAGGCATGAGCCACCGCTCCCGGCTAGAATTACAATTTTCTAATTCACATACAAGTGACATGTGTTAGCAGGAGCCTTGAACAGTGCCCTACGTCATCGACCATATAGGAGTATTAGGCTCAACAAAGGTGATTAAAATGTTATTAATCATTTAACTGTTCAACAAACCTCTTTTCTGGATTAGTTTTAAAGAAATAATTGAGACTGAATATTGATTTTTAAATCCCTGATGAAACAAAATGGCATATCATTCATTGCCTTCCATCTCAACTCCTTTTTTTTTTTTCTGAGACAGTGTCTCACTCTGTCACCTAGGCTGAAGTGCAGTGGCACGATCTCGGCTCACTGCAACCTCTGCCTCCTGGGTTCAGGCCATTCTCCTGCCTCAGCCTCCCCAGTGGCTGGGACTACAGGCATGCATCAACATACTGGGCTATTTTTTTCGTATTTTTAGTAGAAATGGGGTTTTGCCATGTTGTCCAGGCTGGTCTGAAGCTCCTGACCTCAGGTGATCCACCCGCCTCAGCCTCTCAAAGTGCTCGGAATACAGGCGTGAGCCACCACGCTTGACCTCAACTCCAATTTTACGAGACCCCAGACTATTTTGTGGCTTTCACTACCTAATCTACTTAATTAATAATTAGAATAGCAAAGATTTATATATAAGTAAAGCATTGAAGTCTTTTCAAAATTTAAGTGACACTTAATTAGCATTTTACAACATTAAAATTTTATCTTCAAAAGAATCAGCATGAATCAGATGAGAAAGGTTTTGCCAGAGGAACCTGTGGAAGGTTTAAAACAAGTCAAGGGAGTTCTATTATGAACATTAGGATAAAAAGTGGAGACTCGGCTGGGCACAGTGGCGCACACCTGTAATCCCAGGCACTTTGGGAGGCCAAGGAAGGTGGGTCACCTGAGGTCAGGAGTTCAAGACCAGCCTGGCCAACATGGTGAGATCCCATCTCTACTAAAAATACAAAAATTAGCTGGGCATGGTGGCAGATGCCTGTAATCCCAGGTACTTGGGAGGCTGAGGCAAGAGAATCTGGGAGGCAGAGGTTGCAGTGAGCCAAGGTTGTGCCATTGCACTCCAGCCTGGGCGACAAGAGCAAAACTCTTTCTCAAAAAAAAAAAAAAAAAAAAAAAAAAAAAAAAGTGGAGACATAGTGACTCATGCCTGTAATCCCAGCACTTTGGGAGGCCAAGGGGGGAGGACAGCTTGAGGCTAGGAATTCAAGACCAGCTTGGGCAACACAGCAAGATACAGTCTCAAAAAAAAAAAAACAAAAAAAAAAACAGTCAGGCATGATGGCGTGTGCCTGTTGTCCTAGCTACTGGGGAGGCTGATGCAGAAGGACTGCTTGAGCCCAAAGGTTTGAGGCTGCAGTGAGCTATGATCAAGCGACTGTCCTCCAGCCTGGGTGGCAGAGCAAGATGTTGTCTCTAAAACAACAACAAAAAAATAAAGTGGAGACATTTGAGATAATTACTCCCTCAGTAATAGTGGCAAATAGGGGCTCAAATTTAGTTCACTGTCCCGCCTCTATTCTTTTTCCTTCTGGTCAGAGAGGCTAAAAAAAAAAAAAAAAAAAGCAGCAGCTAAAATTAAAGAAAAAGTATTAAATAGATGAGAGTATGAAGAATAGCAAAAGGAAAGATATCAAGAACACTCCTATCATTTTCTTTGTTCAAAATAATACATTGAATATCCAAGAAGCCAGCATTTCCAGTTCTCAGACAGCTCATCAGGTCTACAAAGGATAAACTAAGCTACTCATTGTTTCTGTCATGCACCAGGGTCAGGCTGCAATGTCTTTACCTTATATGACTATTATCTCAGTATCCTTCCTTTCCCCATCTCAGCTCATCCAAATTCTACCAGTATGTTCAAGATTCAGTTAAATGTTATACATTTCAAGCATACTTTCCAGTTCCCTTTCAGGTGGAAACAATCTTTTCTTTTCTGGTACTCAGAAAATACTTAACTTGTGCCTTTCTTATGGCACTTAATACTTCTGTAACTGGTTCTCAACACAGGCTATATATTACATTAAAGCACTCCAGGTGATTAAAAAAACAAAAACAAACCCCTGCCCTACCTCAGACCAATTACACCAGAATCTCTGGGAGTAGAACCCTGTAGTATTTTTTAAAAGTTTGCCAGGTCATTAAAATGGACAGCCCAGAGGTGAGAGCCCCTACCTTAGCTATGCCTTACTGATACTACTCGAGTTATCTTTGTATCTGTAAATGGAGTCACATACGTGTATAATTAAATTTTTAGCTCCAGAATTTTTAAAAATTAGATTTTTGTATCCTGTGTGAACACAGTAAATGTGAACTAACACTTTATCCAAGAATCAAATATTCCCATTCCCTAGCTAGTATTTTCAGTTTAGCTTAAAATATGGGATTTAGCTATATCTACAATTATGTAAAATCTGTAGATGCTTCCATTTAGAGACAGAACATTTAAAAAAAAACATGGTGACTGTTTCGGTTTTTGGCTATAAACAATGCACACAGCTTACCTCTCTAACATCCACCATCCACCCTCCATCAACAAACAACAAGACGTTATACATTTTCTCCTTCACATCAGCAGTTAGGGCATCCAAATGCCCTTTCCAAATACCAAAATCCATCTGCAAAACAAACACAAGGCAGACATATAATGTATAAAACCCAATAAATAATGTATTTGTAAAGTACAGACAGGAACATACATATAGAACATCATTCTAAAGAGTTGACGTTTCAGTCTGCCAAATACAAAAATAAGTATCAACAGACTGCAGTTAAATAAAATGCTAAAATGTTAACTTTGTAAATGAATGTTCATGTCACCTGAAGGCATTTTTCATGTTTGGTTAATTACCTACAGAAAAGTAACTAAACAGATTGTGTCTCCCAAAGCAGGACATTAACAGGAAGATTACCTGTTATGATAGAAAGATAGTGCTGAAGAAATGATCTATTTAAATATACAACATACATTTATAAGATGCAATAGGCACATCCCAGATCCATATTTAACTTACTTCATATTTCCTTTCTTTGTGTTCATGAGCCACTTTCTCAGTAAAAGTTGGTTGAGGTATCAAAGTAGGTTTTTGTGGAACTGAATTCATATGCTTAAACCACTCATTAAAGGTTTCATGGGCTTCCTAAAATGTAAAATAAAGAACCAAAATATAAAATAACAAAAGTTTTCACTTTTATCGTTTCACCAAAATTTTTAACATTTGATTCTTAGAAATAATTTTGCAGCATCAAGAAATAAAAACTGTTAAATATATATATTTTTTGCCTCCAAAAATTCATATCATGAATAAATGTTTTGTCAAGTGACAAACAAGGTATATATATTGTGTTTTCTGGCATCTTCTCCAATATCAGCACCCTGACTGTATATGTATCTTGACATTTATCACTCTGTAACATAGGCATGTGTACTTGTCTTCTTAACTAGCCTATTAGTTTTTAGAGGGCAAGGATAGGGTGCTATCCACAGATTTGGCCCTACTACCTAACCCACTATAATTACATAATTATTTATTGAATAAATTTTTTTTTTGTTTTTGAGACAGGACCTTGCTCTGTCACCCAGGCTGGAGTGCATGATCTAATGAAGATAAGGCATGATTTCTGCTCACTGCAGCCTCAACTCCCTGGGCTCATGTGATCCTCCCACCTAGGCCTCTCAAGTAGCTGGGACTACAAGTACATGCTACTATGCCTGGCGAATTTCGTTTTTATTTTTTTGTAGAGATGGGGGGGATCTCACTGTGTTGCTCAGGCCAGTCTTGAACTCCCAGGCTCAAGCGATCCTCTTGCCTTGGCATCCAAAGTGTTGGGATTATAGGCGTGAGACACCGCATCTGGCCTTGAATGAATTTTGAATGAGTATGTTGCTATTTCAGTCATAACAAACCTACAGCATCTTGCTTTTTCTCAGTTATTGATAAAAGCAGAAATTTAAAGCTGAGACATGCGTTCACAAAATCTTAAGAAAACATAACTTCCAGACATCATAGACACTATCTACCATGTGAGATGATCTTGGTTGGTTAGCATCGATTAGAGAATCATGCTAATGAAGACAAGGTCATGTCAGTCCCCTTGTGGATGACTCAGCACTATAGTCACAAGAAAGGTAAGATGAACCAACACTACTTCTAGAAAAAAGTTCAAACTCTGAGAGTGAATCCGAAAAATCATCATGAAGATAGGCACATTTGCAGCTTTCTTTACAGTCTCACCAAATAAGCTCTGATGCACAAATGTTCTCTGATAGCATTATCATCTTCAGCAGGAAGTGGACTTTCCATTCCTTGTTCCTCCCACTGATTATAGATTTCTGCTATAGAATCCTGAGGAATTTTCACAAATACTTCTTTTGCAGCTTCGTGCTTTTTTGATGCTGTGAAAAAAGACACACAATTTTGAATACCCGTGGACTTCCCTGTAATGGTTTCTAAAGGAGTCAAATCACTGGTTTCCAAATTTTACAGTGACCTGTATCTATTTCAGGGCCCAAAGCACTCTGTTAAAAGTCTTGGTGATCTTTCTACCTGATAGACTGGCTTTTTCCTATCTCAATGTGATACTATCACAAAAGGATACACCAAATGCAGTTACTTTTACATACTTCTATGTCTTGAAGCAATTAAGTTTTCAAAGTCTGATAGCCTTGCGATTATTTGCAAAATTGATTAAGATAATGAAAATTCACCGTTAAAATGTTTTGTTTCATAATATCATGTTTGATAAAGAGTGGCTGGTTTTTCCCTCCCCACGGAAGGATCAAAAACAACTCCCCCAAATTCAAAAACACATGAATTTGAATAAAAACGTTTAAAAAAAGAATAAAAAGTCTGGGTGTGGTGGCTCACGCCTATAATCCCAGCACTTCAGGAGGCCAAGGTGGGAGGACTGCTTCAAGGCCAGGAGTTCGAGACCTGCCTAGGCAACATAGTGAGAACCCATCTCTAGAAAAAAATGTTTAAAAATTAGGTGGGTGTGGTGGCAGGTGCCTGTAGTCCCAGCTACTTGGGAGGCTGAGGTAGAAAGAAGAATGGCGCCCAGGAGTTTGAAGCTGCATAAAAATATAGCATACCTAAGAATTTTCTCATAATTGCATTGCCTTGTTTCAGTGCTTCTGCCCTCTGCGCTGGGTCAAATACCAACCAGTCAATTACATCAATTTTTAAACGATCCTCCTATTTATGAAATGGGAAAAAAAGAAAAAGGAACATCAGGTTTTTTTTTTTTTTTTTAAAGATATTCTACAAATTAGTAGAATTAACTTACACCTGTACTTCCAGTAAACATCATTTTCCCTCAAGTTATACAAAATTATGAAAGCATCTAACTTTCCTTAGTGTATTTTCATATTTAACAGCTCTCTATTAAATTATAGAAAATACTGCTGGGCATGCTGGCTCACATCCGTAATCCTAGCACATTGGGAGGCCAAGGAGAGCGGATCCCTTGAGCTCACGAGTTTGAGACCAGCCTGGGTAACATGGCAAAACCCCTTCGCTACAAGGAATACAAAAAATTAGCTGGGCATGGTGGCACATGCCTGTAATCCCAGCTACTCGGGAGACCGAGGGAGGGTGGCTTGAGCCTAGAAGGCAAAGGTTGCAGTGAGCAGAGATAGCGCCACTGCACTCCAGCCTTGGTAATAGAGCTAGACCTTGTTGTCTCAAAAAAATAAAAATAAGGCCGGGCGCAGTGGCTCAAGTCTGTAATCCCAGCACTTTGGGAGGCCAAGATGGGCGGATCATGAGGTCAGGAGATCGAGACCATCCTGGCTAACACAGTGAAACCCCGTCTCTACTAAAAAATACAAAAAACTAGCCGGGCGAGGTGGCGGGCGCCTGTAGTCCCAGCTACTCCCGAGGCTGAGGCAGGAGAATGGCGTAAACCCAGGAGGCAGAGCTTGCAGTGAGCTGAGATCCGGCCACTGCACTCCAGCCCGGGCGACAGAGCAAGACTCCGTCTCAAAAATAAATAAATAAATAAATAAATAAAAATAAAAATAAATTATAGAAAAAAACTTACTGGATTATTAATCTGGAATTATATATTGTATGCTCACCAATTTAACCATGTGATTCCTTTAAATGCTACTCTAAGATAGTTTTCTTAGATATAACTTTCTATTTCTTTCTGAAAATATGAGTAAGCAAGCTACATAAGTTAGTGATTCAATCAAGTATTTAAAATAACCTGATGAGCAACAAGCCAAAGCTGAGATTTTTTTTCTATTAAAGAAGCTCCTTTAACATACTACTATAAGTAATCCTTTATGTAAGACTTTAAATTTAAAAGGTCTGGGCTGACAAAGAGACATTCTTAAAAAAGAAAAACTAATGTACTACTACTTTTATGAAGGGAGAAGTTCAGCAAGGAATAACATAAAAGATTATTAGAAGTTACACAACACCTCTGCCCCCCATCCCAAATTACCTCAGTAGTGCCAGTATCTAGGGCTGGGGCCAGGTCATGATGACTAAATTCACCATTATCTTTCTTTCGAATATTCTCAACTACAGTTTTTGTTATTGTTGCAACATCCAAATCTAAATAATTTTTTGAAGCAACAAAAAACAGAGATTAATAATTGATAGTAATATTTTCTAAACAGTCATAATGATTCAGTAAATTTGGAACAATAATTCCTTAAAATAAAATATGTAAAATATGAAAGATATTTATACAAAAGAAAATGCCAAAATTAAAAGATATTTTACATATGAGTTACAGCATAAGTAACTTTAGTCCTAAAACAAAAATTCCCTGAAAATTTTATTCCTTTTTTCCCCTCAACAGAAATAAGATTTAAAACTAGAAGGATAAATGTTACTACAGCCAAAATGAATATTTGCCTACAAAGGCCAAAAGACAAACTTTTCAACCATTTTTACCTGCTTCTTTAGCCAACTCCAGGCAATGGTGGCGCTGTTCAAATTCTGTAACACTTTCCAAAAACAATGCATACTGGGCAACAGCTAGGTCTTGAGGCAAATGACAGGTATAAAATGCTATGAGATTTGTATGTTTTTCTCTTATTAAAAGCTAAAAAATAGAAAAAGATCAAAGTATGTCATAATAAAATAAAAAGTTTACTTTAAAATTTCAAATGTATTCAGGAAAGGTTCATACAGATGTGGATTTGTGTTGCTAACAGAATAATTTTATTTTATATTTATTTATTTGTTTGAGACAGAGTCTCACTCTGTCACCCAGGCTGGGGTATAGTGGCACGATCATGGCTCACTGCAACCTGTCTCCCGGGCTCAGGTGATCCTCCCACCGCAGCCTCCCCAGTCGGTGGGACTACAGGTGCATGCCACCACGCCCTGCTAATTTTTTGTATTTTTTAAGTAGAGACGGCTTTTCGCTATGCTGCCCAGGCTGGTCTCAAACTCCTGGGCTCAAGTGATCTGCCCACCTTGGCCTCCTAAAGTACTGGGATTACAGGAATGGGCCCCTGTGTCCAGCCTAGAATAATTTTAAATTCCAAAAAGTGAGTACAGTTGACTCTTAAACAGCACAAGTTTGAACTGTGTGGGTCCACTTATAAGTGGATTTTTTCCAATAAATATATTGGAAAGGCCGGGCGCGGTGGCTCAAGCCTGTAATCCCAGCACTTTGGGAGGCCGAGATGGGCGGATCACGAGGTCAGGAGATCGAGACCATCCTGGCTAACACGGTGAAACCCTGTCTCTACTAAAAAATACAAAAAACTAGCCGGGTGAGGTGGCGGGCGCCTGTAGTCCCAGCTACTCAGGAGGCTGAGGCAGGAGAATGGCGTGAACCCGGGAGGCGGAGCTTGCAGTAAGCTGAGATCCGGCCACAGCACTCCAGCCTGGGTGACAGAGCGAGACTCCGTCTCAAAAAAAAAAAAAAAAAAAAAAAAAAAAAAATATATATATATATATATATATAGGAAAATTGGCTGGGTATGGTGGCTCGCGCCTGTAATTCCAGTACTTTGGGAGGCTGAGGCAGAAGTGTCACTTGAGACCAGGCCTGGTAGCTCCTGCCTGTAATCCTGGCACTTTGGGAGGCTGAGGCAGGCGGATCATCTAAGGCCAGGAGTTTGAGACCAGCCTGGTCAACAAGACGAAACCCCGTCTCTACTAAAAATACAAAAATTAGCCAGGCGTGGTGTCACAGGCCTGTAATCTCAGCTACTCAGGAGGCTGAGGCAGGAGAATCACTTGAACCTGGAAGGTGGGTTGCAGTGAGCTGAGATCATGCCACTGCACTCCACCTTCCAGCCTCAGTGACAGTGAGACTCACTCTCTCAAAAAAAAAAGGTAGTATCACCTGAGGCCAGGAGTTTGAGATTAGCCTGGCCAACATAGTGAGACCCAGTCTCTAAAAAGAAAAATAAAAAATAAGTTTGCGCCGGGCGCGGTGGCTCAAGCCTGTAATCCCAGCACTTTGGGAGGCCGAGATGGGCGGATCACGAGGTCAGGAGATCGAGACCATCCTGGCTAACACAGTGAAACCCTGTCTCTACTAAAAAATACAAAAAACTAGCCGGGCGAGGTGGTGGGTGCCTGTAGTCCCAGCTACTCGGGAGGCTGAGGCAGGAGAATGGCGCAAACCCGGGAGGCGGAGCTTGCAGTGAGCTGAGATCCGGCCACTGCACTCCAGCCTGGGAGACAGCGCGAGACTCCGTCTCAAAATAAATAAATAAATAAATAAATAAGTTTGCTGGCCATGGTGGCGGCATATGTCTATAATACCAGCTACTTGGGAGGTTGAGGGGAGAAGACTGTTTGAGCCCACGAGTCTGAGGTTACAATAGGCTATGATCTAGCCAGTCAACTCTAGCCTGGGTGACAGAACAATACCCTATCTCTAAATAAATAAACATATTAATTTAAATATATATATATAAGAACATTTTTTGGAGATTTGTGATAATCTGAAAAAAATTCACGCTTGAATCCGAGAGGCGGAGGGTACAGTGAGCTAACATTGCACCATTGCACTCCAGCATGGGCAAGAGAGTGAGACTCCGTTTCAAAAAAAAAAAAAAAAAAGACTCACAAACAAATTAATAGCCTAGAAATACTGAGTAAATTAAGAAAAAGCTAGGTAGGCCGGGCGAGGTGGCTCACACCTGTAATCCCAGCACTTTGGAAGGCTGAGGCTGGAGGATCACCTGAGGTCAGGAGTTTGAGACCAGTCTGGCCAACGTGGTGAAACCCTGTCCCGACTAAAAATACAAAATTAGCCAGGCCTGTAATACCAGCTACTTGGGAGGCTAGGCCAGAGAATCGCTTGACCCCTGGGAGGCAGAGGTTGCAGTGACAGTGAGCCAAGATCATGTCACTGCACTCCAGCTTGGGCATCAAAGTGAGACTCCGTCTCAAAAAAAAAAACCACACACACACACACAAAACAAAACAAAACAAAACAAAACAAAACAAAAACAAAAAAAACTAGGTATGTCATAAATCCATTATATGTAGATTCTGGTTTACTTTATCACTTACTACTATAAAATATATATGAATCTATTATAAAAAGTTAAAATTTATCAAAACATACATACACATTTGCAGACCATACATTGTGGTCTAGAGAAATTTAAACAAGCATACAGATGCCGTATTAAATCATAACTGCATAAAACTAACTGTAGTAGGTACTATACTACTGTAATAATTTTATAGCTACTTCCTGCCACTACTGGGGTGAGTTCAAGTGCTGTGAGTATCCATTTAAAATGCCGTGTGCCGTCATCTCTGAAGAGCAGTTGGTCTCTTCAGTTGCACACTGCAATAAAAAGTAATCTTTCCCAGGTCTCCTATTTTTTGAGTGCAATACTAAAAACCCTTAATAACACCATGGGAGCCATACAAAGTGCCAGTACTGATACTGGAAGTTCTCCCAAGAAGCAGAGAAAAGTCATGAGATTACAAGAAAAAGGTGAATTGCTTGATATACTGTAGATTGAGGTCTGTAACTGTGGTTGTCCATTTCAAACAGACAATTCATCTTGTAAACAGACAACATAAACTTACAGTATTAACAGGTACAGTATAGTACTATAAATGTAGTTTCTCTTATGATTTTTATTATTTATTCTTTTTTTAACTTAGAAAAAAAAAAGACAGGTCCAGGCCAGGTGTGGTGGTTCATGCCTGTAATCCCAGCACTTTGGGAGACCGAGGAGGGTGGATCATGAGGTCAGGCGTTCAAGATCAGCCTGGCCAACATAATGAAACCCCATCTCTACTAAAAATACAATTAGCCAGGCATGGTGGTGGACACCTAGATACTCAGGAGGCTGAGGCAGGAGAACCACTTGAACCTGGCAGGTGGAGGCTGCAGTGAGCCAAGATCGTGCCATTGCACTCCAGCCCAGTTGACAGTGCGACACTCCCTCTCAAAAAAAAAAAAAGACAGGTTTTCACTGTTGCCCAGGCTAGTCTCGAACTCCTAGGCTCAAGTGATCCAACCACCTCAGATTCCCAAAGTGCTGGGATTACAGGCACAAGCCACCATGCCCAGCCTGATTGGTTTTTTTTTTTTGAGATGTTCTCACTCTGTCACCCAGCTGGAGGGCAGTGTTGAGATCATAGCTCACTGCAACCTCCAACTCCTAGGCTCACTCAATCTTCCTGCCTCAGCCTCCCGAGTAGCTGGGTTTACAGATATGAACCACTGTGCCCGGCTAATTTTAAAACATTTTTTGTAGTAGAGAGAGGGGTCTCCCTATGTTGCCCAAGCTGATCTCAAACTTCTGGACTCAAGCAATCCTCCCGCCTCTGCCTCCCAAAGTGTTGGGATTACAGGTATGAGCCACCTCGCCGAGCCCCTTATGATTTTCTTAGTAATGTTTTCTTTTCTCTAGCTTACATTATTGTAAGAATACAGTACAGTTCAGCTTTTGAAACGGGATTAAACTGTGCAGGTCCACTTATGCACAAATTTTTTTCAACTCAACTTAGAAAATACAGTATTATCCGGATGTGAAATCTGCAAATATGGAAGGCAGATTTTTCATATATGCAGGTTCTGCAGGGCCAACTGTGGGACATGAGTACACAAAGATTTTGTTATATATGGGGGTCCTGGAGCCAATCCCCCAAGTATACTGAGGGGATGACTGTATATAATACATGTAATATACAAAATGTGTTAATTGTGTGTTTATGTTATTGGTATGATTTCTGGTCAGCAGTAGGGTATCAGTAGTTAAGTTTTTGGGGAGTCAAAAGTTATAGTGAATTTTTTATTGTGCAGGGCAGGTGGGTTGTTTTCCTAATCCCTGCATTGCTCAAAGGTCAACTGTGCTGATAATTAAAAGATCACTTATGGATTCTGATGCTTTCTTACCATTGAGAATTAAAATAGTATCATTCTGAGTTTTGTTTTCATTAAAATAGTAAAAAACAATCAGGTTGTAGGTTCTCAAAGTTTACCTGTATGTATGTCTTTAAAACTTCAATAGAAACTTCTTCCTTCGTAGGAAAAAAAGACATAATTATAAATACAACTGCTTATATGAAAGAGTAATAGAATTTTTAATACAAATTCCACTATTAAATAATTCAATAATTGTAATGTTTACCACTGAGCAGTAAGTATACACCAAGTTAAGTGCTTACCAAAATTCATCTACTGCCTGATTTAACCTTATCATAACTCTTTTTGGGTAGTTACTATTATTGTTCACATTTTACAGAGGATGAAATAAGACAAGGGAAGTTTTATTTACCCAGAGTTACACAGATCGAAGCTGCTGAATAAGGGTATAAACTCAGGACTCTTACTCCAAAGCCCAAGCTTTCAACTACTTTATCATTCACTTTCTATATGTACTCTGACCAAAATGTTATCTTCCTTTTTAGAAAAAAAGCAACAAAACAACAACCAACAAAGTTTTAAAATCTCACATAGCACTCACTTTGTTTAGTTAGCTTAGCTGGTTGATTTAAAGTTGGTACAGACAAGGATAAAGTTATGAATCTATTAAAAACCAGTTAGCCAACAGCATTCTGTGGCCACAGACTAGAACCCTAAAGGGCCACTCCCAGTGAGTTATCATTGAGTGACTATACAAGACTATATAAGACTTTTGATTCCTTATCACCATTTCTAGAAAACAATAACAAAAAAGTAGTGTTTTCTTGACAATAGGTATATAGCATCAACATTACAGAGAAGAAATCGTTCATTTTTATATACCTTGGTCTGTAGTCCCAGAGTACGGAAAAACAAAATGAGGTGAGTCATAAAGCGAAGGAGGTGTCCAGGTAGATTGTTTCTGCTTTTGGAAAGCCATTTGCTAAACTCATCCATCAAACCTACAAGCCATCAAAGTGAAGATTCAACGATAGGAATAAAATCAAAAGAAAAAAATAAACATTACCAAGAATATTTACTTCACTCCTATAGTGCTTTAAAGTCACTGTCTCATAATTAATAGCCATGATATAACTCTACACCCTCTTAAACAGAGTCTGGGTTCAATCCAAACTTTATTTTATAAAAACCAAATGAAAGGTCACCTCTGACATAAAGTAAATAGTTGCATTCAAATAGGTTAATATTTAGCAAGATTAAAAGATATGGTAAGTCATATGCATTGTTTGGATAAATTTTAAAAATTACTGTAAGACAATGAAGAACTCATAAAGAGTAAAATAAAACTGGCTGGGTGCAGTCGCTCATGCCTGTAATACAATGTCTATAACATATAGCACTTTGGGAGGCCAAGGGGGGCAGATCACCTGAGGTCAGGAGTTGGAGACCAGCCTGGCCAACATGGTGAAACCCCGTCTCTACTAAAATACAAAAATTAGCCAGGCATAGCAGTGCATACCTGTAACCCCGGCTATTCAGGAGGCTGAGACTGGAGGATCTTGTGAACCCAAGAGACAGAGGTTGCAGTAAGCTGAGATTGCGCTACTGCACTCCAGTCTGGGTGACAGAGTGAGACTTTGTCTCAAAAAAAATAAAACAAAACAAAAAAAACACAAAGTAAAATAAAACCATATCTTACCATCAATGTCTCCCAGGATAAGAAACTTTTGAACTATATGATAATGTTCTTGATTCTCTTCCAGAACTCTCTGAAAAAAAAGTTTTTAATTTTCCATAAATCTTCTAGTAGTCATTCTGTAGTATATATTCATTGTTAAACTAAAAATGTTAGAACTTTTGAAGGAACATATAGAAAGAAAAAGCTGGAAATGAAGGGCCTTAGAAAGATCAAAACAAAATAAAACATGGAAAGGATACTGCCTTTGGAATATACTCATAGCTTACAAATCCAGAACTGAAAAGCATCTTTGAAAGTAGAGACTTATGTTATAACAATTTAATCTCTCAATGGTATTAAACTTTTGTTCTTATATTTTATTCCTGTTTACCTTGGCACTACACATAGTGGACCAGAAAGGAAGAACTCATGTGATCTAAGCAAAATAAACTATTAAGATTTCTTTCAACATGAGCAGCAGTACTTGAAAGCATTCTTTGAGTATTCTCTTCTGTACATGGCACCAAGGGTGAAAAAGGACAAAATAGTGATCAGGTACAGAGTAGAGAAAACCTTTTCTAACTTATTTGCAGCTTGATTTTTTTGAAGAATATAGTTCATTTTTTGTTGTCAAACATATTTCAATTTTTATTTAGTTGGCTGTCTAAATTTTCTTTCAGCATTTATTCATTTTTACATTCAAACCTTTGCTCTACCTGTAATTTATTTTAGTTACATGGCATGAGGTAGGATCTAGCTTTGTTTTCTTTGGATGGAAATCCAATTATGCCAGCACCATTTATTTAAATAAACCACCCCTTTCCCTCTGAAATGAAAGGTCACCTCTGACATCTGTTAAGTTGTCATATATACTTGGATCTAGTTTGGACTTTGTGTTCCACTCATCTATTTATTTTCATGTCAGTTCTATACTGTTTTGTTGTATCTTCATATTAAGTTTTATTATTGAGTAAGGCAAGTACCCTCTATTTTTTTTCCTTTTGAGTGTGGTTTTTTGTTTGTTTGTTTGTTTTTGAGACAGAGTCTCACTCTGTTGCCCAGGCTGGAGTGCAGTGGTGCAATCACGGCTCATTGGAGCCTCTACCTCCCTGGGTTCAGGTGATCCTCCCACCTCAGCCTCCTGAGAAGCTAGGACTACAGAAGCATGCCACCACACCTGGCTAATTTTTAAAATTCTTTTGTAGAGATGAGTTTTGTCATGTTGTCCAGGCTGGTCTTGAACTCCTGAGCTCAAGTGATCCTCCTGCTTCAGCCTCCAAAACTGCTGGGATTAGAGGTGTGAGTCACCAAACCCAGCCTATTGTTCTTTTTCAAAATGCTCTTGCCATTCTCAATTATTCTTTTACTTGACAATTTTCTGTCCAGAAGTAATACCCCACAGCATTAGGTTTTTATGCTAATTCTGGAATGAGTAACATTTATATTAAATGCTCTCATCCAGGAACATGATATATCTATTTATTTATGTCTTATTTTATGTCCTTCAGTAAGATTCTATAGTTTTTTAAATGAAGGGCTTGAAACCCTGGATTAATTTTTTATTCCTAGATCTCTTTAGTTTAAATGGAACTTTTGGGGAGGGGGTACTAAATCCTTTTCTAAATAGTTATAACAAGTAAGAAAGACTGACTTAAAAAAAAAAACTTTGTCTTGTATCTAGCTACTTTAACAAATTCTCTTATTAATTCTAGTAACTTACTGAGCTTTAAGTTTCTAGACTAATATTTTTATCATATGTAAATGTTCTTCCCTTTCTAGTATTTATATCTGTTCCTTAATTTTCTTATTTTATTTCATTAGCTAGAATCTCCAAAATAATAGACTGGTAATAAACACTTGACAGAAAAAGCATTAATTTCCTTACTATATCAAGTGCTCCCATATAATAATAAGAAAAATATAAAATCCCAAAGAAAAATAGCTAAAAGATATGAACAAAAAATTCGCAAATGGTCAATAAACATAAGGAAACATGCTTGGCCTTATGAACAGACAAGAAAATGAGTAGAATAGCAAGATTACTTCCCACCTATTCTGATGGACTGGCAAAACATAAAAAGTGTGACATTTAAGGCTGATGAGAATGTATAATTCAATAAATTACTTGTGGAAGTATGAATTAACTGCCACAACTAGGTAATACATTATTTTCCCATTTCAATTTTCTTTTTCTTTCTTTTTTTTTTTTTGAGACAGAGTTTCGCTCTTGCTGCCCAGGCTGAAGTGCAATGTTGCAATCTTGGCTCACTGCAACCTCCACTTCCTAGGTTCAAGCGATTCTCCTGCCTCAGGCTCCCAAGTAGCTGGGATTACAGGCATGCGGCATCCATTTCAAAATGTTTCTTTACTTACCTACCCACCTATCTATTTAATTTTTCTTTTTTCTTTGAGACAGGACCTTGCTCTGTTGCCCAGGCTGAAGTGCAGTAGTGCAATGAGGGCTCACTGAAGCCATGACCTCCTGGGCAGTAGTACAATCACAGCTCACTGAAGCCATGATCCTCCCACTTCAGCCTCTGGAGGAACTGGGACTACAAGTGGGTTCACCACCATACCCAGCTAATTTTTGTTTTAGAGACGAAGTTTCGCTATGCTGCCCAGGCTGGTCTAAACTCCTGGCTTCAAGTGATCCTCCCATCTTGGCCTCCCAAGTGCTGGGATTACAGACATGAGCCACCATACCTGGCCTTTTTATTTATTTTTATTGTATATATTTTTAAGGTATCAAACGTGATATCTTCAGAGAATTCATTCAGAAACACTGTATATATGTATATACAATGTATAAAGCATATACTTATTTATACTCCTTAACCCGGTAACCCTGCTTTCAGGAAACTTATCCCAAAGAAATAGAAGGACTAGTAGCTAAGTATGCACACACGTAAGTTCATTACAGCACTAGAAATAACCTAAATATTACCCAAAGGGGAATAATTGAAATAAATCATACATTATTCTAAAGAACATTATTTATTAAGAAGAATAAGGTTAAGTGAAAATGAATAAACTAATTTGGAGATTATCATTAAATGAAAAAAAAAATCAAGCTATAGAGTAATATATGTAGTACAATGTGAAAAACACAAAAATCAAAATTCTAAATTGGAATATCTACGTTATTTACACATAGTTGTAAGATCATGGAGAGAAATATAGAAGGATACATATCAGTATGTTTTATCATATCAGAGGAATAACCATAAAGGGGTAGATAGTACTATAAAGGTTTTATTTATACATTCTTAAATTATTTTACTGTTACAAGTACATACAATATTACTATAGTTGTTTAAGCATTTTTAAAAGAATATAATTTTTAGAAAATTAGATTTTAAGATCTAGGAAAATAAAGTCTTAATAATTTTTCAAAATGTATTTTAAATTTTAAAAAAGGAATAAATATAGCTTATGTGCATATATGTAGATGAAATTAATCCTAAACAAAAAACTAAAAATGATGTATCATTTATGTAATTGAGTTTCTTCCTTTCAAAGAATGATTCTTATTTTAATAGGTGAGAAAAAGGGAGAAAGTTCCACCTTTTTCCTTTCAGCTACAGTGCCCAACAGAATAACACTGTTTCCTATTCCAGATGTCTAACATATTCCTATTAACATTTACCTTTTTATCTGTAGCTTGAAGTTCCTCAAAAACCTTTTCTAAGGTCCAGCTTCAAAAGAAACAACGGGAAAAGAATAATATTAATAATATGAAAAAGGGCTGTAAAATGAAACATCAAAGAGCATGCTACAAATCACCATGACTCAAAACAATCCAACAAACTCACTTTGCTTCCAGATATTCTCTAGGGAGTTCTTCAGTTTCATCCAGAGTTACTACTGATGTCTGGATCTCCTGTTCTACCAGACTGTCCACCATCACCCGGAAGTAGGCCCAAACTGTGTCTTCCCAGGTGTCACAGACAGGAAGCAGCTTTTTCCCCATTACAAAACAGAAACATATAAACATATTCAACAGAAAAGAAAGGAAAATCAATTACATCCAATGATACAGACTATAAAATCACTTTATAATGATATAAAACATGGCGGATTTAAAAAAAAATTATGCCAAATAAGCTTTCCCCTGCCAACTACATCTTGTAAGATGTTTGAACTGTTCAGATTTTTTCATACTGTTAACAACAACATGTTTTCCAGGCTCATACGACATTTCAACTGATTAGTGTAGTATCCCTAAAGATAGCTATAATATGTAGGGAGTATTGGGTTGTGAGAAAAACATGCGTATGTAAGACAACCCAAGGACTCACTGTGCCTTTCTGGCACATTTCTGCATACAGCTATGAGTATTTTAAGTCATCAATACATGTGTGTTGGAGTTAAGTTTACAATTCTTAGTTAAAAACTGAAATCTGATTTCATTCATTAAAACACCATGTATGTTATGGGATACATCAAATTAAGCACAACGAGTCACTATCTGATTCATGATTATCTCTATCATTGCTACACTTAAGTATGTACATACATACTTAAGTATATACACTTAAGTTTATATTTGTTATATACAATTGTTAGAATATTTTATCTATTTAATTTTATTCCACAGAAAAAATTTAAACATTAAAACAGATTGCATACCTGCTTAAGATTCCCACTTAAAGCTGCATAAATTGCTCTCTCGTATCTATTAAAAAGCTCCTAAAACACAATGAACATAAACAAATTTGAAATACTGTTTTTCTTAGTATGTCAATTTTCCTCATAATGTGGAGTCTTGCAATCTCTTCTAGACTGAACCTATTCACCTGATAGTTTTTAAACTTTAGTGAAAGATCTAGTGGGGTAATAACAAGGAAGAACTTCAGTGTGATGAAATCATCAATGCTGAGATCTGGAGAAAAAAAGTAAAACATTTAAATGCCAAATATCGGGTGAAAGCAAATCCAACTCTA